>NC_066583.1:68297293-68626793 GCF_024323335.1 Lathyrus oleraceus
GTTTCAACATAAGGCTACAAGTGGGAGAGAAACAGGTGTGTGTGTGTGGGGGGGGGACTCCTATTTCTCTTATATGTTTCGAATGCGAGAGATGAGTCATCATGCTAATGAGTGCAAGAGCACGGGTGACAAGTGTGGGAAGCCAGGACACTGTAATACTGAGTGTAAGAGTATTGTTCTGACTTATTACAACTGTGGCGAACCAGGTCATATTAGTACCCAATGCTAGAAGCCAAAGAAAGCTCAATTAGGTGGAAAGGTTTTTGCTTTGAGTGGAGCGGAGACTACTAGATCTGATAACTTGATTTGAGGTACGTGTTTCATTAATGGTGTTTATTTGATTTCCATTATTGATATAGGTGTGATGCATTCATTCATATCTCTTGAATGTTCTAAAAAGTTGAATCTTGAGGTGTCTTATACGGTTGGAAGTATGACCATTGATACCCCAACTAATTGTTGAGTGAATACTTTGTTAGTTTGTCTAAATTGTCCTTTGACAATTTATGATAAGGACTTTGGGATTAACTTAGGATGCTTACCTCTGAGTTAACTTTATGTTATTTTAGGAACGAACTGGTTAGAGTTCAACCATGTTCATATATATATATATATATATATATATATATATATATATATATATATATATATATTATATATTATATATATATATATATATATATAATATATATATATATATATAATATATATATATATATATATTGTTTCGAAAAGTTAGTGTTGTTTCCTGAGTTTGATGAAGGGGATGGTTTGAGGTTTATATATGCTAATAAAGTGAAGAAGTTCTTGAAAGATTATTCTCAAGTGTTCACAATGTTTTCTTAGTTGAAAATCGAAAGTGGAGTTGTGATTGTTAATCTCCCGGTTGTGTGTAAATTTCCAGATGTGTTTCCAGACGACATTAGTGATTTGCCGCCGAAATGCATGGTTGAGTTTGCCATAGACTTAGTACCTGGTACTAGTCTTGTCGATGGCACCGTATAGAATGTATGCATCAGAGTTTTATGAGCTGAAGAAACGGATAGATGATCTACTAGAGAAGAAATTTGTATGATCTAGTGTATCATCATGAGGAGCGCCGACGTTATTGGTCAAGAAGAAAGATGGAAGTATAAGACTGTGTGTTGAATATCAACAACTGAATAATGTCACTATCAAGAACAAATATCCTATTCCAAGAATTGATGACCTTATGAATCATTTAGTTGGAGCTTATGTGTTTAGAAAGATTGATTTGAGATTGGGATATCATTAGATTTGAGGAAAGCCATAACTGGTTTTGAAGATTGAATTTTGAACTCGGTAGGGTCACAATGAGTATTCAGTGATTTCATTCAGTGTGTCTAATGCGCCATGTGAGTTCATGGAGTATATGAATAGGACCTTCCATACTTACTTGGATAATTTTGTTGTGGTGTTCATAGACGATATTTTGGTGTATTCCAAGTCAGATGAAGAGTATGTAGGACATCTGAGAGTTGTGTTACATGCCTCGCAAGAGAAGACGCTGTATGTTAAGTTGTCCAAGTGTGAGTTCTGGTTGCGGGAAGTGAGTTTCCTTTGTCATGTGATTTCTAGTGGTAGAATAACAGTTGATCCGTCTAAGGTAGAGGTCGTGTTGTAGTGGGAGACTCCTAAGTCAGTTATCGAGATCATAAGCTTTCTAGGTTTAGATGGTTACTATAGAAGGTTTATAGAAAGATTTTCAAAGATAACTTTGATATTGACTCAGTTAACCTGAAAAGGGAAAACTTATGTGTGGAATGTTTAGTGTGAATAGAGTTTTCAAGAGCTCAAGAAGAAGTTGACGTCAACACTAGTTTTGATTTTTCCGAGTCCAAGTGAATCGTTTATTGTGTATTGTAATGAATCTAAGACAGGTTTAAGTGGTGTGCTTGTGCAGAATGGTCAGGTTGTAGCTTATGCTTAGAGGCAGTTAAAAGTCCATGAGAGAAATAATCCTACCCATTATTTGCAGTTAGAAGATGTGGTATTTGTGATTAAAGTTAGGAGACATTATTTGTATGGCTCTAGATTTGAAGTTTCTAGTTATCACAAGAGTTAGAAGTATATGTTTGATCATAAGGAACTGAATATGAGGAAAATAAGATGACTTGAATCGACTAACTAAGTCGGCTTATTTCATTAATTATTGCATAAGCTAGCTGAAGTTTATATGAGAAGATATTTACGTTGCATGGTATTTCGTCGAGTATTGTTTTAGATATAGATCTGAGGTTCATATCAAGATTTTGGGAGAGTTTGTAAGTGGCTATGGGAACCAAGTTAAGGTTGAGTTCTGCCCATCACCCGCATACAGACGGTCAAATAGAGAGGACTATCCAATCTTTAGAAGATTTTCTAAGAGCTTATGTTTTGGAGCAAGGAGGTAGTTGGGATGCTTACTTACCATTGATTTAGTTTACTTACAATAACAACTTCCATTCTAGTACTGGAATGACACCTTTTGAAGCTTTGCATAGTAGAAGGTGTAGAACACCTTTATATTGGTATGATTCTGGTGAAAGTGTGGTTCTTGAACTAGAGATTGTTCAACATACTATTGAGAAGATTAAAATGATCCAGGAGAAGATGAAGGCATCACAGAGCAGACAAAAGAGATATCATGATAAGCAGAGAAAGGCATTTGAATTCATAGAGGTAGATAATGTGCTATTGAGAGTCACTCTCGTGACTGGTGTTGATCGTGTGTTGAAGTTTCGAAAGTGCCTCGTTTCATCGATCCTTATCAGATTCTGAAGAGAGTAGGAAAAGTTTCCTACAGAGTTACCTTCCTACCGAGTTGCCTTACTACCATCCTTTTGAATATTCATAATGTTTTTCATGTGTCTCAACTTCGGAAGTATGTTCCTGACCCGTCTCATGTGATTTAAATAAATGACGTGCAAGTGAGAGACAACTCGACTGTGGAGGTATCACCATCAGCCTTGCACTTTTGGGCTTGTTCTGTTGTCCTGTGGTGGGCTTTTACAATTCCCTGATTTTGGGCGCCCCCATAGGCAAGGAGGTCCATTTCGTTTTTCTTAATAGTTTTTTTTATGCTTTAGTTTAATCTTCATCAAGTAAAATAATATATATAAAAAAACAACAACATGATTTTTTTTATAAACAAAAAATAGAAAAAATGAGACTTTTAATAATAAACATTAAATTTTTGTCAAAATTAAAAATATAAAAATCAAGACTAAAATTGTTAGATGCATGTATTATATTTTTCTTTCTTATTAAATGATATCTAAAAATTTCAAAAAAGATATAAAAGAGTTTTTTTTAAGAGTTAACACTTATAGTTAACTTTGATACACTTGTGGTGTGAATTGTTTGCTTCTTGCTCATTATGTGATTGTTTGTATATTATTTGATTCATGATTTATACATGTTTTGCATTTAGACTTTGGATGATAGAAATGGATGTATAATAAAATTAATCTTTAAAAATGAAGTTCAAATCCTTGGTCAATACCAAATTCTCATTTCTCAAAACCATTTCTCACACTTCAAACCATTTTTCATAATTCGTTCAAATACAAATCAAATGCTTGATTTAACGTCAAACTCTTTTCATAATTAACTTCAAAAAAGATTAATCCGTATGTTGATCATTTCATAATAACGAAAGATAAATGCTACATGGGTGAAAGATCCAGTCATAGCCCCGATGTATTAGGCCCAAGTAGTAATTGCTTGCAAGCCATAAATACTTCATATTTCTTTAAAAAATACAAACACGTAATAATTTCATAATAAATTGAAAGAAAAAGACTATCTGGGTGAAATGTCTAGTAATAGTCCAAAATGCTAAGTAGTAATTGCTTGCAAGCTCAAGTGTTTGTCTTTCATTCAAAATACTTATAACTATTCAAACACTTTCACAACAAATTAGAAAGAAAAAGACTACCTGAATGAAAAGTTCAATCATAGTCCCGAATATTAGATCCAAGTAGTAATTGCTTGCAAGTCATGAATATTCGTCTTCCAAATCCTAAAACACACTAAAACAAATCAAACATATCTTTTCTCGCCCTTGTGAGATTGAAATCCTTTTTAGAAGAACATTCTTTAGTTTGTTCTAATGCGAATACAAACAAACACTTTAAGTCTCCAATTGCAAACACAAGCAACGTTTAACCATTAGAGCACGATCTAAACAGCCGTTCATTAAAACACACGAACCAATAAACCGTAGCCTTCCCCATGAACTACGAAGCTTTGAGTTCCTCATTGTACCCGAGGATACATAAGAGCGAGATCCGCAATCTTGTCAAGCATCCTAATAAAAATATTTTTGCGACCCCTTTTCTTTTCTCTTTTGTACATTTTATCACTCGAAGAAAACAACTAACATAAACTAACATTCAATCGCAAGTTTAACTAAAAGGTTCTCTTTGAGTACAACGGACGCGAGGGGTGTTAATACACTCCCCTTGCGTAATCGACTCCCGAATTCGAATTTGATTGCGACGACTATTTTCTCTTTCTCTTAAGGATTTTATTGATATTTTTCCTTTCTTTCTTTGAAATAAATAAAGTTCGATGACGACTCTGTTCGAAATATTTTTTTCCACAACTTCACGAAAGATCGTATTTTTCGAGATATGACAAAAATCAAAATGTTCCATCCTGCCTAGACAGTGACCTAAAGTCTCTCCACCAAAATGAGGATTTTCTAACACTATAGAATTCCATCCCTTCCAGAACATTACCCGCCAATGCTCCAATTTACCATATTTATGCTCTACAAAACTCCTCCACAATACTACTTCTTTGACATTCAGATATCTCCACCTCCACTTACACATTAGTGATTGATTAAAAACTTCAACATACTTAATCCCTAAGTCACCATTTCCCTTTCCTTTACAAACCTCCTTCCAACTTACTCATGAGTGCAAGTTACCTTTCATTCCAAGTCTTCATTTAGAATCATACTGTTATGGTGAAAATTTATTTATTTTCTTGGAGGTTTTTCAACAATAAATTATTCTATAAGAATAATTTATGTCGCAAAGACATTTAAATCATGGTTTTTAAGATTGTATGGTGAGGTGACAACCATTAATAATTTATCTATTAATCAATTCACCAAGTATTAAATTTATCAAACATCACACATTATAAACTAATTTATAAATCATCTAAAATAAATTTATCCACTACTAATCCTCTTCAACTATTTTATCAGTGTGTTTTATTTACTTGTACACATATCATGTTGCAACTCAAATTTTGTAATTTAAATTATAGACAGATCAAAATTAGAAAACAAAGAAAAAGCGACAAAAATTAGAAACGCCAAAAGTGCATAAATCAAATTTGCAATCATGCTCATGGTGTTAGATTATTGAACACAATCAAATTCTCCTCTAAAATACTGTTACATGCTTACCCTGAGAAGATGACATACACCAAACTTTCCAATCATCATTACATAAAAGTTAAAAACACATTACTAAGGAATTAAACAAAATCCCTATTCTCATTTGGATCCATCTTTCCCTTGGTAAGCACAAAGTCAAGGTTATAAAGCAAAGGAACCATAGTAAGAGAGCACAGGAACACCAAAACCGGTCCAAAAATCCACAACAATATAGGAAGTGCTGAATAGAAGAGTCTATTTCCAACAGTGTTTAAGGTGAAACCTCTCTCCAACATCTCACTAACGTAAGATGGTGTCACCAAAGACATTGAATCCTGCGGTGTGTTGATTAGGATATTCACTTGGTTTATGAACCTTATGGATAGAGAATGACAGAAGAATGAGAATAGGAAAATAGTTAGAAGTGTGACGTATTTAAGTGCTTCCATGAACTCTCCATGTGCTCCATAAACTGTGTCGTTGAGTGGCTTTTTGACGCTGTAGGTGCTGCTTATGATTGCTGCTAAGCCTGAACAGAGGAGAATGGAGGTTGTGGCCATTAGGGTTGAACCCATTAGTGTGTTCCTTAGTGTTTGAACAGCTAGGATGTTTTTCTTCTCGTTATCCTGTCAAAATATCTATCAATACTTACACTGTATTTATCATTCATTCATATATATATATATATATATATATATATATATATATATATATATATATATATATATATAATATATATATATATATAATATATATATATATATATATATATATATATATATCCATTTTAAAAATTATTTAATAATATCGTACATATTTTTATATTAACATTTAACTTTTTATCAATACTAGTGATGTATCTTAATAAGGATGAAAGAGAGTCATAACACCCTTCACCTTCGTAAAATCGATTGGTAGGGCAGGAAATGAGTCGAGTCGAATTAAATTTGTTTTACTTTAGACTCGTTAAGAATTTGTCCAACTCAAATCTCGGTTCAAGTTTGACACAATTTTTTTTTTAAGTTTAAACTCGACTCGTTATAAGTTCACGAGCAATTCACTTCAACTTGTTAGGTTCATCTCGTTAGATTTAACTCGGTTGCTTCACATACTTAAAACTATTTTTTAAGATTTATTTTTAATATATTTGATATTTTAAATTAATATCTTTAAAAAATATTAAAATAAAATATTAAAATAAAATAAAAATTATTAGATTAAAATTTAACTTTATCTCAAAAATTTACTAATTTAAAAAATAATTAATTTATATGATGTTAATTTTATTTATATAGTTATTTTTAGAAATATTTTTTTCACTTGAGAATATAAATTATCAATTAAAATCATTAAATTAAAATAAAATAATTAAAATTTATATTAAATATTTAAACTTATTCTTAAAGATAATATAATATTTCTCATATATAATCGAGTTGGTTAATGATCATAACGAGTCGAATTATGTATAGTTCAAATTTAATTTATTTAGTTAACAAACTTAATATTTCGCTTCTATTCAGTTTATTAGGTTCATGAATCAAATTCAACGAACTAATTGTCAAACCAAATTTCAAACTATTATCAAATCTATCGAGTGATAAAAATAATATTTTGTCTGGTAAGTTCAGAAATTTCACTCTTAAGTCTATCAATTTTGTATATTATTTAAAAATAATATTAATTTATAATTTAATGATAAAAATCATATTAATTTAATGATAAAATTAACCATCATATTAATTTATAATTTATGAAAAAGTTTTAAAACAAAATTTAATATATGTTTTAATTTTTGGCACTAAATTTTTTTCAACATCCACAAAACTTCAAACTATTTCTTTCTTTTTAAGTGTGCGTGGAGTGACACACCCTCACTTAATAGTTGATATGTTCTTGTGTCTAATTAATCATGAACCCATTCTATACATTTTTGTGGATGTTTTAAGCCTTTTGCTAATTCAACTTGCACTACTATGAGGCGAGTCGAAGTGGTAAGTTGATGGAATATAAGTAGGTCCATGTGGTCGACAACCACAACTTGTGATTTTGAAAATTCCTGTTGAGGATATGATATGATAGATTATGTTTTTGGTACATGATCAGATATCATAGATTTGTATAAAGTTATGTGTGCTACAAACTTACACAAATAAATTGTTTCTTCACACTCCAATTGGACACGTAATGCAAAAATAGTGTATGGAGAATCTATACTCATCTATACTAATTCCATTCTTATACAATTTTAGGTTTAAATTCTGCTGGTGAATCATTTTTCAGATATGATATTCAGCATCCAATTATTTAATATATTATAATTTTTTATATATATTTTTTTTTGAATTAGTTTTTTTTAAGGGTTTCACGTTCTAGTACACCATAAAAACTATTTCTTCTTGATCAGAACTATATAATTATAAAAGAATATCCAAATTCATTTAATAATATTCAATTTATGTTATTTCTAATTTTATTTAATTAATTTATAATTTTTAATAGAATTGGTTTAAATTTACGCACTGGTATTCTCTATATCATAGAATATAATTAAATAAGCATTTTAAATATTTAATAGAAAAAATATATGTCAAATAACTATTTATAACAAAATTATAAAATTTCTATTTTAATATATTATTACTTTTTTGGCAAGACATGTTAGTTATGCCTCATCTAAATTATGAAATTTAAGAAAAAATAAAATTATTCTCAGATAGTAAACTTGATTCATTTATCAAAGTAACACATACTATTTGACCTATATCTCTGCTCAATTTCAATATATCATCATTGACATGTGAATTATCAATTCTATTTAATGAAAAGTCAATTAGCAAATTTAGCACATTAGTTATATCAGTCTAAATATAAAACATATATATTATGATTAAAATTGTATAAATGGAAACTCATATGGCATAAGAATAAATAAACATTAATTTTGCACTATGTTGAGAGACAATTATTCCAATTAAAAAAATAATTTTTCTTAAACAAAATAATCACTTTTGATACTTTTTAATCTGTTTATTATATCTGAAAAAATATATAAAAAAATGTTTCATATAATAAGCTGTTTTAAATAAAATTATTTTTTATAATTGATTTATTTAAAAAAAATCTAATTTTTTTATTATAAAAAACAAACATAAAATGATTCTTTTCTTTTTAAATTACTATAATAAGATAGATGAGTGTAGGTAGGTACATACCTTCATCATAGCCGCAACCCAATTTCTTCTACCATTAGCATTGATGGCAATGATAGTTGTATGTGGGTGAGTTCTAACATTATACCACAACCAAACATGGTAACCAATGCTTAATAGAATTGCCAATGGAACCAATATTACATCCAAATAACACTTCTTCCATTCCATATTTTCTACGTGAGATCAATTAGATACTATCCTTATCTTAAGCAATCTCAGTGGAAGTTTGATATTCCAATAATTTGGTAGTGCCATGCTTGGTTTTTATACACATGAAGAAAGAATGAATGTGGACATGTTAGTATCTCTATTCAGTCTATATCATATAGTTCATAAAGAAAGACCCTTGCTTTTTGAGATATATTACAAACTTTATAATTATGCTTATTATGATAATACACGTGGGGTCACTTTTGTTTGAATTCCTTTACGTGTTTTTTAGATTATTTTTTCTAGCATGAAGTTAGGAGAGAGTTTGTTTTCTTATCTTTAATTACATGTTAATTTGCAGTAAGCAATAGAAAGTAATGTAATTATTAATATCAATTTGGGCACATATGCAATATAGATTATATAACCCCTAGTGTGACTATTGCATGCATGCACAAATTAGTGACTAAAATGAATAAGAGATGATTTTCTTTCTTTCTCAAATTTTGATTTTTCATATTAAAATAATGAAGTGCTTGCCACATTTTATAGAAATAGATGAATTGTATAGAGGCATAATATTAATTGCAAATAGTAGAGATTAGTGTGAAGAATATTGTTTTTATATGTGTAGAATACCATTCACCTCTTCTTGGTTCTAAAGTAGATGCTTCTTGTTATTGATTTGTAGAAAGTATCAATAAGAAAGTGGAAAATAATCTTCACATTTTTTGCGTGTTAACCCTTGGTTGGGTTTGATAAATATAATTAAATGGAAAGATACAAAATATTATTTTATATTAAAGAATCATCAATAATGATTAAAAAAAAAGGTGTATCTTGCATGATTGAAAAATTTATTTTTAGAGAAAGTATATGAGAGGATTACTATCTTCATTGTCGTCTAAATTTTTTAGAGTATCTTAATCGTTTAATGGAGCAACGCTTAAATAATTAAATGATTGAAGATAAGGACCTCTTATTGGGATGAACTGAATAGTCCAATCCATCACAGTTTATTCAGACACAAAACTCAATCAAATCATTCATCTATAATTAGTGTTTAATAACAATTGATCATAATATAATTTATTAATAATTAATCATGTCAATACACATTTGATTAATTTAATAATTAATTTAATAATTTCTCACTTAGATGATAATAATCAATTATTAAAAATATAAATTTTAATATTATAATATTAATAATGGTATTAAACGTTAGAGAAATTATATCCGATAAGAAAAACAACTTATACATTAAGAGAAATTTGTTATAGAAAAATGGTCCAAACATATAAACATGCTAATGATAAACTCCAACTAACTCAAAATATTAAAGATTTACTCATGTGTATAAGTCTATGGTCAGGGAATATACTAATGAATTTTAAAATTATAGATAATAGAATATCCATATAGATCTAAGAATTGTAATTATATATATATATATATATATATATATATATATATATATATATATATATATATATATATATATATATATATATATATATATATATATATATATATATATGTGCGCGCGCGTTTTCTATTAAAAGAGTAATTACATTTAATGATAAATACTTTATAATACAATATCATCCTCGATAAATGTATTGATATTATATTTGTATCTTCTTATTTGTAATCGCAAGATGTGAAATATTGAAGATATAATAACACAATATTACTGCAGGCTAAAGAGTTATTGTATCTTTTCAATTTTGATCTAATAATTAAATTATGATGTTTATTGAGATTAAGAAAATAACATATATCTTAGTATAATAGAATAAGACTTCTTAAATTTATTGTATATTTTGAAGTCTTCTTAAAATATATCATAGTGCACGCAAGAATATATGACAATATGAGAATAATAATCTAAATTTTTCAGATTAGGTTATATAATTATATACACATGTACTCATACGGATCCAATATGAATAAATTGGATAACGATTTATCAGAGTCTAATAATATTAAATACTCCGATTATACAATGAGATACTAATTTTATACTTTTAGGACAAAAATATACAAAGAAGTGGTTCTATAAAATATCATCATTATAATTATACAAACTCAACCACATATTTTGCACGTAAATAGAATGTATAATTATTTAAATAATTTCACATGAAGTAATATGATGGACATATAAAAATTTGTCATCATTTAATAAGATCAAATCTATATAGTTTTAAATATAATATATAATTATATATAACATCTTAATAATTCACTCAAAACTCAAATACTACAATTATTATCACACACATTTTAAAAAAATATATTAGGTTATGAATTTTCATCAATAACATAACATTTTAATATCCTTAATATAAATCTCCATAATAGAATATTATATTAAATAAATGATATTTGATTCTCATCTTATAAAACTGACATGCAAATTCTCTAACTTAATATAGAATAATAGTTGAATTATTAATTCAAAACCTTAGAAAACATTTTAAATAAATAATCAATTATTTTCTCTATCACATAATGATCATGTCAAATAACGTCTCACCGATAAATTATCGTCCATCACTTATATAATACAAAGATAATTTAAATCTATTTTAACAAAAAATTTAAAATAAATATTTAGATTTCATAAAGTATTAAAAGTCTTAAAATTAATTTCTTATTTATTATAATTTCAAATATTAGTATCAATATAAGAAATTTAACAACAATATACCAATATTATATAAAAAAAATTATATTATTGACAGGGTATTCGAACCATAATTTACATATTTATAAAATATAAATATTGAACAAAAACTTATATTAATAATAACACACCTATAGAGATTAAAGTTAGAGATAACTCTGTGAAGTCAAGACACTTCATCCAATATGTTTTGATGAAGACAAAGTGCAATTCAAATGATCATGTCAAAAGTATGGAAAAACCTTCAAGTGCATTTAAACAAATCAAGTTTCAAGCAAAGTGTGAAAGCTAGCATCAAAGGATTGAAGACTAGCATCGATCTTAAGTTTTTAAGGTATAAGCATGCAATATATTTTGATAACGTAGTGATCATATTTAATCCAAACATTTATTGCATGCTTGATTCATTGTCTCACTTGCCCTTGCTGTTTCACTAATTTTTCTAAGCATATTTTTTCAAAAAACAGTTCAGGAAATCGATTACCCCATTTCTGAAAATCGATTTCCAATTGGCAAAAATCATTTTTCAGTTCAGGAAATCGATTCTCCCTTTCCAGGAAATCGATTTCCACTTGGCAAAATTATTTTTTCAACTCAGGAAATCGATAACCCCCTTTTGGGAAATCTATTTCCAACACAAAATTTTGAAATTCTAATGAAACAGTGGCTGGGTTCAGACATGTCTTTTGGGCTAAACACTTTCAAAAGTTCATCCATTAACCATTACATCTTTTCATTAAATTATATTCTTTCATAGAGGTGTCAAGGTGATATATATATATATATATATATATATATATATATATATATATATATATATATATATATATATATATATATATATATATATATATATATATATATATATATATATATATTCATAAACTTTAGAATTCAAAGCCACCTCTTCCATTGCAATTTGAAATCTCATATACATTCATTTTCAAACAAGTGTTTTGATTTTTTAACTTTCATTAAGAATTTTTCTGCATTGTTCACATATAGCAGTCCAGAAAATTCATTTCATATTCATAACACTTGAGCACTAATATATCATTATAAATTGCGTGTTTGGAAGAGAAGATCAATCATAGTGATTGATACATTGTCATATACTTTCTTTAATCAATATTTTCCATAATTGGTTGTAAACACCTTGCTGTCCAGGATTGTTGGAAGTAAGAGAGTTGAGTTTGAGAGGATTGTGTAGCGGGGTATTCGTTACCTTTAGATTTATTGACTAAATCAAAAGTAAATCATACAATTCGAGTCGCCACCGCACTTCTATTTATTCAAAGGAAAGGTTAGAAAGCGAACAAAAACCGAGAAGTTTTATCAAATCAAAAACTAATAAAAATGTCAGAGATCTGGGTAAGGGGGTTGGTTATGCAATGGGAAGGTTTTAAGCACCCAAAACATCCTAGGTACTCCTAGGGAGCCCTTTTCACAATTGTTGTAAGGTAGGTTGGTGTTTGTGAAAATTATTTGTGCAAACATGATTGGAGAGATGAGATAAGAATGTACAAATTATTTACAATTTTGTGTTTGAATGGATAAACCCATTGCCTACGTACCATCTTAAAAAAGATTAGGATCAAAACCTCGTAGTTCGGGGTAAAAATCTCAAAAGAAGTTGGTGAATTGATTAGTCCAAAAGCCTTAAGGTCTTTTGTTATCCAAGGGAGAAAACTCAACCTAAAACCACAAATCCACCATGTGAGGAGAGCTTCAACATGCTAGTGAGGGGTGTTAGATGCCCAAAAGTGCTTATTTGAGCTATCAAATGTGGGCATCTTTCACTCTTTTTTGTAGAAAAAGTGTTCAAAACCGCCTTTACTTTTGATGATTTGCAATACAATGTGAAATGATCTTGGTACCCTTAATTTGTGTGTTATTGTGCAGTAATTAGGCATGAAAAAGTAGAAAACAAAGACGCAAGAAAGTTGGCAAAGGAACCAAGAAAGGAAGCATTCATCAGCATGCTCGCTAGGCGAGTGATGTAGCGAAGTGCTTGCAAGGCGAGCACCCAGCGAGCTGCCAGCGAACGTTCCCAGAATTTTACAGTAGCAAACATCAGTAAACTCACTGTGGAGAGGGAAGTAGCGAACACTCCCAGACTTAGACAAAACCATAGCCAGCACTTACTCGCTAGGCGAGCCACTAGAGAGCTTCCAGCGAGCAATTCCAGTAGCAAAACATCAAAACTCGCTGGAGCGAAGGAGGAAGCGTGGGCTTCGCCTAGCGAAGGATTCTTCGCTTAGCGAACACATGAAGTCTGGACTTGGATGTCCCTCTGGATGCAGGTGCCTCAGGTGGCTATTTTGGGGCTCGCTAGGCGAACCATTCTGCTCACCTAGCGAGCATAGCAGTTCAGATAGCAGTACTATAAGTAGCAGGGGCTACTTTTTGGAAAGGACACTTAGCATTTTTAGATATTTTTCAGCATTTCCTTGGGATCATATTTTGTAACCTAAAAACCCATTTTTCTCATATTTCTTCATCTCTTAACAATATTCCACAAAAAGAAGGTGGATTCCCATCCAATCTCGATTCTTCGACTCGGATGTTGATCAACCTTCAATCGAAACTTGTTGTACAAGCTACCATGAAAATGAGTAGCTAAGTCCTTCATTTTGTCAAGGTTAGATGTAGATGATCATAAGCTTTGTGTGTATATGGGATGATATTCATTTGTAAACTCTTTGATGATGAATATATGGTGAAAACTTTGTTTTATTGATAACTCTTTGTGTTGGTTTATGATCGAGAGATGTTTTCCAACTCTTTACCTAGGTTTTCATCCAATCTTGTTTGTTAGCTAGAGATAGTAATGAATGGTTTTGTTCACCATAGAGTTGAACCTAAAAGTTGTCATTTTGATAGATTGTGTGAGAGATCAACAATGGATCAAAATGGGAAAACCCACAATGTGTGTTAGAGATAAACACATTGGGAGGACTTTGTGAAATAGTTTATCATCCAAAGGAGTTTATGAGTTTTGTTGATCGAACATATGCATGCAAAGTGATCGTCGAACCCTAACTTTGACAATATTTCTCATATCGAAAAACCAAAACTTTTACCGTAATTTCTTACTTTTTATGCAAGTTGCCGTTACTAAACTAAACCCCCCTTGTTACTACGAGTTAGGAACTTAACAACTGTCGAACGACAGCGATATCTCACAATCCCTATGGAGACGATAACAAAAACCCGACACTCTAACCTTATCTCAACAAGGGGTAACCCCTATAATAAGCATGGAAGTCTTATGGTCCATCACTAAGGATATAGGTGAGTATTATATCAACCTCAAGGATAACTCAAACCTAATAGCTAATGTTTATGAAAAGCTTTGGCAAGAAGTGGCCATTGAAACCACAAAAACAATTGAGTGAGTTGTATTTACCAATGAAAAGTATTTACAAAGTATGGTCAAAGTTGACTTAAGGATTCAATTTCAAAATAAGTGTTATGAAAAGAAGTTTGAAAATCAAAAGCATAATGCTTAGGTTTCTAATTTTTGAAAATAAAATGTTAATGTTTGCACAAAAGTTTTGGCTTGGGTTAGAGTGGAGGGAAGAAGAAGAATGGCTAAGTCCTAAATATACAAAAGATGAAGGAAGAGAAAAATAAAACCACAAATGGAGTTCCTTTCTTGAGATCATAATAATGATCCAAGTAGCTCCCATCCTTTGGAATAAGCAAGCAAATAAGCAAATGCTCAAGCAATCAAGCACACAATCAAGACAAGCTCCTAGGAATCTTCCAATGGCTTTTGTATCTCTCACTTTGGATTCTCATGACAATGGTTCTTCAATTTGGCTCAATGTTTGGGATCCCTAACACAAAAACACAAACATTAAAAAGTTCCATAATGCAAACAAAGAATAGACAAGAGGGAGTTTAGAGATTAGGATCCTTTCAAGTTCATCTTCAAGATTAAGCATTCTAAAGGCATGAGGCCTAGTTGCTCTTTGACATTTTCTTCTTCTTTGTTTTAGAATTCTAAAGGCATAAGGCCTAGTTGCTCTTTGACTCCATTTTGCATAGGTAATGTCCTTAAGGCTAAGTCCTTTGTCCATTTGCAATTGGTCCACAACAATCAAAACAAAACACAAGCACAATAGTATATACACAGTTATGTGCTCATGTGAGCAAAAGGAAAATTGCATTAACATAAGCAAGAGCTCAAGTGAGCAAAGGGCAAAAGCAAATGAATTAATGAACAAGATCATAAATTGCATAAAATAAATTGGAAGAATTAAATGACTTGAATTAAAAGTTAATGGTAAATAGTTAGTGTTAGTGTGCCATAAGGCAATTTAGCGCTATGTTAAACAATCGTAAGTGGACAAATGTAGTAGTCACACCTATCTGAGGCCGGTCAATAAAAATATAGGTAACAAACACAAGTTAGAGACCTTGACTAGTAAGCCAAGCTCCTACAACTTGCCATGCCAAAAGAAAAGAAGAATGATCTTGTATTGATTTAGTTTTTTTTTGCTTGACCAAGAAGCAACCTATCCTTAATGCAAAGCCATTCACTTGATCTATGATCAAGATGAATTAGATTTGAATCAAGGAAGGTTAAGCCTCCCATATGTCAAGGCTAACCACCAGTCTTTAACTCATTGATCAGAAAGAAAAAGATGAAGAAGAAGATGAATAAGAATATACATTAATGGAATTCAAATGAAATAAGTAAAGTGCATTGACCAAAGATGAATGGAATCAAGGTCAAACAATAGTAAACAGAAGCAAAATGAAACTTAGAAGTCAAGAAACAAATAAAATATTTTTGGTATTTTTCAAAATTGAAATAATACTTCAATTAAAATAAACAAATAAAGGTCAAACTTCAAATCCATTTCAAATCAACTTTGAAAAGTCCAAATGGATCATCCTAAGTTCAACAAGGTCAAACAAAGTTTGACAAAAAATTTCAGCATTTTTAGAAACCAGAAACTATTTTTAAACAATTAAAAATGTATAAAAAATAACCTAATTGAACTAAAATCTCAAATAAATCTCAAATCAATTAATAAATTGATGAGAATATTTTTCATAGATCCATCATCATTCAAAGAGGTTAAGAAAATATTTTTGTATTTTTTGGATATTGGAAACTAATTAAAATGAATAAAAAATAACCAGAAAAGAGAAAATTCACAAAAATATATCAAATGACAAAATAAAAAATATTAAAAATCATTTTCAGAAACTAGAATTAAAAAGGGAAATAATGCAATTGGTCCCATATTTTTTGGAATTAAAATGAAAGAGTTATGATTTTTTGAAATAAAATGAAATAAAAGAAATAAAATGGATTAAATCTGAAAATAGAAAAAACCACATGCGTTTGCTTGAATCTCATTAATTGACCTGGCACATCTAATGGTCCACATGCGCGTGCTCACCATGAGTCCAAGTCAATGAGAAACATCCAGCATTAAATAAAGTCATAAGATCTGATGGCTATGATATAAACTGGAGATTAGATCCAAGGGTCCACATTCAATCTGGCAAAGAGACGGTGGTGTACACCACCGTCTTCTCCGGCGAGCTTGCAGATTCCGGTGGAAGTTGCAGATATGGAAATCTCAATAAAAATAGGCGATCCTCATATCATTGGAAAGCTGGGGTGATGTACATCACCCCTGTACCATTGGTTTTCACTCTAGATCCTCATAGGAAGAGAAATCAGAGGTGGAAAATAATGGTGTTCAACCTGAACTCAATGGATTTGCAAAATTAAACACACAATTCCAATGCCTCTGATGAGAGGACTTCAGCCAAACCAATAAACACAAGAAACAAGCAAGAATCAACGAGTTTCGAAGAAAAAAAAGTTCGAATATCCACCTCTGAAATATAGATCTATGGAGCACGATTCTTCACAATTCTTGATTGCAGTTTGCTCTTGAGATGAAGATGAAGCAAGGCCAAGGAATTTTAAGTCCAATGATCAACCAGTCAAGTTGAAAATTGGATCTAAAATTTTGAAATGAAAGAGAGAAATTCCTTTAAAGTGAGGTTTGGATGGAGTTTTGCAGCATATCAGGCGCCTTAAGGTTCGTCTATGATGATGGTATGCACCTCTATTTATAGCAAATGCAAGTTGCAAGCATGAGAATTTTGTGTGCATGAATGATAAGGGCCTCCATGCATGGGCCTGTATAGGCGCATGGAGGGCCCAAATCCAATTGATTTGGCAAGCTGAAATGCAACTTAGCTGGTTTGGACGTGTACATGTGAATGATTTGGCTTATGCATGAAGTTTGAACAAAGTTTCCATAATTGCACCAAAATCTTCTCCTCTTCGAAAATGCATATTCCCAAAATGAAACATGGCCTTATGAGTAATGGTTGGAAAGGTCTTAACATGAGGATCAATTGTTATGTTGAACAAAACTTCATTTGGAATTGGGAAAATAGTGAAAATTGGTCATAAAGTTTAAGGTGCAAAACATGTGCATGTGAAAATTTCCAAAATTAACCAACTTCAAGCCCTTATGTTTCAATGATTCAAGCCTCAAATGACAAAACCTTAAACATCAAAGTTGTAGATATTTTAAAGACAATAAATTTGGACTTAAATTTTGAAACATTTGGATTTTTTATGAGAACGTTATGGGCACTTGAAGTTGGACTTTTTCACATTTCAATGCCTTTGGTCCAAAGTGACCTATAATGTTTTGCATTATCACATGTATTTATTTTAGGATTATGAAAATTTGTTCAACATAACAAGTGAAGTAGACATCTTAAACTTTCCAATGCATTTGATCCCACCTCAAAATCATAAAAATGAGAGAGTTAGGTCCTTGGGAAGTTGACCCAAAATTAGGGTTTCAGTCAAAATGACCTATAATGTTTTGAAATGGATGATGACCTTCCAAGCTTCAAATCAACTTTTGATGAAAATGAAAGTTATCCATATGGTTTTAAGGAATTTTTTTATCTTGGGGTCATCTTCATTTGACAAACACATTAAAAGTTAGGTCTCAATGGATTTCAAAATAGTCAGATGAATTGACTGATCAACTTCTCAAGTCCAAACTTCAAATCTTGATGAATTGATGATTGAGGACACTCAAATAAGCTCAAATATGCATGAAATGATGAATGAAAGAACTTCCCTTGATTTTATTTGATCATGGGTTGAGGTTGCTTCATGAGCAAGGCACAGTTGATGCATAGTTGAATTAGGGTTTCCTTGGGAGACAAGCCTCAAGCCCTTTGGTTTATCTTGATCAATTTGTCAAATCGAGATACTTGGGAGGCATATATGATGATTTATAGCTTTGTGAACCATTGTCATGCTTGCTTTCCACTTCATCTGGCCATATCAATGAGCATAGGGGCCTCCTAGGAGCCTCAGATCTTATGATTGCTCAAGCTACAAAACAGAAGATGTCAGTGACATATTTTTGTGCTTTTGGTTAGTAAACAAAATAAGAAAAGCAATAATATACAATTCAAGTATGCTTGGTGGTCTCAAACCCTATCACACAAGTGTTCCCACCCAAAGGTTAAGGAGCCAAGATGCTATGATTCTTGAGGCAAATGCAATGTGCA
This sequence comes from Lathyrus oleraceus, assembly GCF_024323335.1. NCBI lineage: Eukaryota > Viridiplantae > Streptophyta > Magnoliopsida > Fabales > Fabaceae > Lathyrus > Lathyrus oleraceus. The sequence goes on from NC_066583.1 coordinate 68,316,330, forward strand.
ATGATATGATGTCATTAGGGATCTTAGTGTCAAAATTAGGGTCTTACAGATGCCCCTATTTAAGGTCATTCTAACCGGAGATATGAAGGTTAAAATCTTCGTCTCAACGAGGTAGAATGGGCTTAAATAATAACAAAGAGACGAATTTTGGTCCATAAGAGACCTCATGATGCAAATGTATGTATGCAAAAGGAAATACTCTGCGGGGATATATGCCCACAAAGGAAAAGAAATCAGGAGAAACTGAAAATCCATATGAGTAATACACTCATAAATGGGACAGAGACTCTGGGGAGTAAAGGGGAATAAAATGCGTGAGCAGGTCACAACTTAAAACTTGCTGAGAGACACGAATAGATTCCATGAAAATAAATCAATGGAAAGACTCAAGTTGACGCAAAGATGCATGTATTGGAGAATATGCCAATACAGCAAAACTATCCACAAAGGATACTTCAGATAAAAATCCGGACTCAGTTGGGGAAAAATCCACTAAGGGACTCCGATGGGGAATGTCCAAAGAGGACTCAGCTGAGGAAACAACAAAATGAGGTATTACCAGTTACTGGGTAATAAGCTCAAGGAGACATGTGATCAAAACACTGGTATAAGGGTGAGAGAACAACACACTCGGGGGGAATGAATATCTAAGACCGGTATAAGGGTGAAAGATATCAATCATCCGAAAACATCTGAGGAAGCACTACGCCAAAAACTGGAATAGACAGCGCATCTTAGAGGGCGCTTTATTACAAAAGCGCTCTCTAAAGTGAAGCGAAAAATAAGGAGCAATAGACAGCGCACTTTAGAGGGCGCTTTTGTAATAAAGCGCCCTCTAAGGTGAAGCGAAAAAATAATGAGGAGATAGAGGGACAACAATACATGGCGCTTTTTATAAAGCGCCCTCTAAGGTTACCCTTAGAGGGCGCTTTTTGTAAAGCGCCCTCTAAGGTTACCCTTAGAGGGCGCTTTGTATAAAGCGCTGTTATAAGTCCATGTGCATTTCCAACTTATAAAGCGCTTCTGGAAAGCCTTAGAGAGCGCTTCCATAAGCGCCCTCTTAGGCCCCCTTTAGAGGGCGCTTTTTTTCCACAAGCGCCCTCTAATGTCCCCTTTAGTAAACATTAAAATTATAAAATACTGCGCGTTTTGTTATTTCACTATCTGTTATATATTTTCGTTCTTTTTCACGTTAGGGTTCTAAGGCGTTTTCCTTCCACCTCTGTTAGATCTACATTATTACTGCGTGTTTCCTCCTTCTACCAATCAAAGGTACACGCTTTGCCCAATTTCTGTTTTATGTTATTGCTTTGTTTTAGCTTTGCCCAATTTCTGTTTTATGTTATTGTTGTCTATGCTTTGTTATTGCTTTGTTTTCCTTCCACCTCTGTTAGATCTAAATTATAAAATACTGCGCGTTTGTTTCGACCTGTAAAGTTTCAATATTCATAGTCATTTAAATAGTTTGGGTTTATTAGGGTTATACGACCTATGAACATGATAGCGCATGCAATGGGACTACATTTGTTTTCGGCCTGTTTTATGTTATTGACGGTTGGTTTTTAGTGACCATGATAGCGCATGCAATGGGACTACATTACCCAGTAGTTAGGGTTATACGACCTATGAACATATGATTTTGTGTCAACACCAGTATCATTAGAAACCTAGGTCCGAATGTGTTTGAACTCTTCTGAAATTGTTTTTTGTTTATTTTAATTGTTTTCTTTATTACAGGTAAAATGACTTTTATGATTTTAATTGTTTTTACATTTGTCATCTGATTTTAATTGTTTTCTTTTTTACAGGTAAAATGGCTATTATGAAGTCAATCATTCGTGCAAGGGGCAAGGGATGCTCGGAAGTATCAATTGATATTTGTTTAGACGGAGATGCTCTATTGTCGTCAAGCCTCATTCGCATAGATGATGATGCTGGATATTTGAAAGTATCCCTCTACGACAATGGAACATGTCCATCTAAACATATATCAATTCTATCTTCAAAAGATAAGGGACCAAAAATATAAGGGGATTACGCAGCAAATCGAGTCAGTTGCATAAAAAGAAAAAGGTATAAACACAATTATATGATATTTATGATTTTAATTGTTTTTACATTTGTCATCTGATTTTAATTGTTTTCTTTTTTACAGGTAAAATGGCTATTATGAAGTCAATCATTCGTGCAAGGGGCAAGGGATGCTCGGAAGTATCAATTGATATTTGTTTAGATGGAGATGCTCTATTGTCGTCAAGCCTCATTCGCGTAGATGATGATGCTGGATATTTGAAAGTATCCCTCTACGACAATGGAACATGTCCATCTAAACATATATCAATTCTATCTTCAAAAGATAAGGGACCAAAAATATAAGGGGATTACGCAGCAAATCGAGTCAGTTGCATAAAAAGAAAAGGTATAAACACAATTATATGATATTTATGATTTTAATTGTTTTTACATTTGTCATCTGATTTTAATTGTTTTCTTTTTTACAGGTAAAATGGCTATTATGAAGTCATTCATTCGTGCAAGGGGCAAGGGATGCTCGGAAGTATCAATTGATATTTGTTTAGATGGAGATGCTCTATTGTCGTCAAGCCTCATTCGCGTAGATGATGATGCTGGATATTTGAAAGTATCCCTCTACGACAATGGAACATGTCCATCTAAACATATATCAATTCTATCTTCAAAAGATAAGGGACCAAAAATATAAGGGGATTACGCAGCAAATCGAGTCAGTTGCATAAAAAGAAAAAGGTATAAACATAATTATATGATATTTATGCATAGAAAATGTTAATTCTTGATCTTATACATCACCTAACTAATTTTATGATATTTTAGGTTCATGCTATTGATATTGAACAAAAAGAGGTTGTTGCTAAGAAGACTGCTGCTACCAAAAAAAACATACATCTCAGAGATGCTTTTGCTACTTAGTTTTATTTCTTTTTAGTTATGAATTGGTTGTATATAGAATCTTTAGAAGTTAAACGATTATATATCAGTGGATTGTTGTATATGTATGGATTGTTGTATATAAGGCTTGTTGAATGCAATGTGTGAAAAAGGGCTTCAAATTATATAGTTTTGGGTGTACTGCTTCAATATACAGGTTGTCTAAAATAAAAAAAAATATAGCGCTTTTAAAAAAAAAAATTTAAATAACCACCCACTTTAGAGGGCGCTTTTACTGGAAAGCGCCCTCTAAAGTGGAAACATTTAAGGGTTTAGAGGGCGCTTTTACTGGAAAGCGCCCTCTAAACCCTTAAAAGTTTCCACTTTAGAGGGCGCTTTCCAGTAAAAGCGCCCTCTAAACCCCTTAAATGTTTCCACTTTAGAGGGCGCTTTTTTGAAAAAGCGCCCTCTAAAGTGGCCCTTAAAGGTCTTAAAGAGCCACTTTAGACAGCGCTTTCACTAGGAAAAAAAGCGCTGTCTTTACCTATGCCAGCGCCAGATTAGAGGGCGCTTTAAAGCGCTGTTATAGGCCAAAAAAAGCGCCCTCTTTTCCCTTATTTGGCGTAGTGAAGACCTAAAAAGGTATATTTCAGCTCAGGGAAATCTGACTCCGCAGGGGACAAAAAGTCATAATAGGGAGCAGAAGGAAGGAACACCAGGGATACCGGTTACTGGGCATATAATAGGTGACCAACCAAAGCGTGAATTGGGGAATATTTCCAAAACACTCATCATCCGAAGGGAGGGCTAAAAAGCAAAATCGATTACAGGATGGACATTCGATTCCATAAGGAAATACGAATCTTACTCAACTGGGGAAGAAAAAAGACTTCGACTGAAGAGCGCATGAGATATATTATCTATTACCGTCAGAACGTAGATAACATACTCGCATGGACGATTATCCACAACCGTTTACTGGGTTAATAAAGGATAAATCGACCAAAAAGAAAGGACATCGGGATACCGGATATTGGGTATAAAATGATGACCAATCAAAGGGGGAAATAATCATTACCAACAAGAAGGGTAAACGAAAGATGACTTGCTGGGGACAAATTGCTTTATCAGAGCAATCATCCAAGAGATATATCACCGGTTACTGGGAGATATACTCAAAAGGAAGGAATATCAATACCGAATATTGGATAAAGATAACCAACAAAGAGGGGATTGCATCTACCGATATAAGGGTAGAAAACTACAGAAGAGAGTAACCGTCATTGGTTAGGATGAACAAAATCAAGGGTTAACTCTGCAAGGGGATAAAGAAGGGGTTTACAACTACCGGTTACTGGGTAGAAAACCACAGAAATAGGACTTACGACTACCGGTTACTGGGTAGAAGGCCACAAAACTCCGCCGGGGAAAAGATGGACAATTAATGGTTACCGAGCGATCATTCATTTAAACCACGGGGAAACTGCAAGGGAAAATAACAAGAGCAGTCAATCTAGGAACAAACTAGAGAGACACAATGAAACAAGACTCAACCCAATGAGGATATAACTCAGGGGAGTGATTCCATCCCAATACATATTTTGGGAGGAAACTGAAACAAAAATCATCCACGAGGACATAACTCAGTGGGGAATATGGAAGAAAGGATAAACACTTTCTGCCTATGGGGCTGACTCTATATGGAAAGATCAGACACAAACATCTACTTGGGAAAATATATATCACCAAATAGCAGGAGACGACAAACAAAGATATATGGCAAAGAATGCAACATGAATATCTGAATGTTATAATTAGGCATGTATATGCGTGGTTTATGTATGATGAATGCTGACAAACAGACATATCTAACACAAATAGGTCCAGGAATTAATGGACAGACATCCGATACTACATCTCGAAAGAGAAAGCCAAACCCACTAGGGAAACTCCCAATCTGGTGGGGGCAACCAATACCAGGAAACACCAATCTCTGCAGGGGGATAAAACCAATGCTGAGAATCAAATAAAGTCACTGCCAGGGACAAAGATCACTGCTAGGGGAGCAAACAGGATCACCGGGAATCAGAGCCTGCTGTTGGGAACAAGCAAAGGAACACAATCACCAAAGCTGAGGATCTTCCAACAGTACGCGGAGAACAGGATAAGATCAGTTAGAGGAGAAATCTACCGGGGATCTTATCAGGAGGTGATGTAGAAAATTCTGTGGGGAACAACCACCAAACAGAAGCACATCAAACAAATAATCACTTCTAGCCACGAATGAACATCTCTGCTGTGGAGAAGGAGAACCAGTCACTCTACTGGGGAAGGAAATGAAAACATCTTCCTCAGAAGTTCCAATGCCAAGTCAGGATCAAACAGAGCCTCGGCTGGGGAAAACACAAGGATAAGATTCCTTTGTAGAAGATGAAGGTGAGAAAAACAAGAAAGGGGGGTTTGAATTGTTTTGGAAAATAAGCGCTTTTTCAAAATGAAAAATACACAAGGATTTTATACTGGTTCGCTTATAACACAAAGCTACTCCAGTCCACCCGGCCAAGGTGATTTCGCCTTCAACAAGGACTTAATCCACTAATCTTGAAAGATTAATTACAAACAACGTCTAAGAGAAAGATCTCTTAGTCCTCTCAAGTATACAGACTGCGCAAAGTCACTTGAGGAAATACAACAAAGATAAAGACTTATGTAATCTAGAGTGCTTCTAAGATAAGCAAATATTACAACAGTAAGAACAAAGTGTTTCACGTACTAAGCAAAAGCTTCGTGAAGATTGAGAGAATAAAACGTGTTTATGTGTGTTGATGTTTCAGTAAAATCTTGTTTTGTTGTTGTTTCGGTAAATTCTTGTTGTGTTGTTGTGCTCTAAATGTTGATTTGCAGTCCTTTATATAGAGGAGTGAAGTAGTTGTTGAAACTGATGGTCAATAAGTTGATTTAATGCCATAACTTATATAGCTTCTTGCCAAGACAACTTTCTCTCCTCGAATGACTACTTTCCAAATATAGTTCCTTTTCATTTGAATTTGGAGTTAACGTCTCTTTCTGTATTAGGAATTCCATTTCCAAGCCTTTATTTGAAGTTAACGTTACTCTTCCTTTATTTGGAAATCCATGATCAGAGTCTTCGTGTTTCTGGAAATCTTGCTATCTAACTTGATGTTGATCTCTTTTGAGTTCTGATGGTTTCTTCAAATAGCACTGAGAACTTCTGGAGTTTGACATACCGTTGTTCAGAGTCAGAACTTCTAGAGCGTACTTCTTGTTCAGATGCTTCTGATATTTTGCTGTTTTGCTCAGAGTTAGACTTTCTTGAACGTGTTTCTACTTCAGATGCTTATGGTCTTCTGATAATTTGTATCTGATATGATTATGTATCTGATGATTTCTTCCTTCTTTCCTTAGAACCCTACACACTTAGAAACTTTTCGTTAGGGTGCCATTTTTGGTTTCATCCTTTGTTATCATCAAAATCATGGAATCTGTTGTAGAACAATTTTTGTTCTTACAATCTCCCCCTTTTTGATGATGACAAAACAAACTTAATTAGCAGATGAAACATAAACAATATCAGATCAGATAGACAAGAGCTCCCCCTGAGATAGGCTAGGGAGTTCAGAAGTTCTTACCAAAGCTTCCAAGCAATGAGGTTTCTTGATACCTTCTGCAATTTCTTAAGTCTAGAGTTAGATAAATTAATTTTTAAGAAAAATATGTTGCAGAGTGCTTAAGGTATTTAGACATTATTTTCATCAGAGCTATTAATGACTTCTCCCCCTTTTTGTCAGAATCAAAAAGACATAGCAAAAAAAATAATTCAAGAGAAAAACATTGTATTCAGATAAAAAAGCAACAGAGACAAGAACAAGTAAACATCAGAAACAAGGAAAGCAAAAAATAACAGGCAAACAAAAATCCTAAGTGCCTAAGGGTTGGGAGGCGGAGGCATTCTCTGAAGCAATTGAGCCAGCATGCTCTGAATGTTATCGTTGACGGTATCTTGTTTATCCATTCTGGCACGGAGTTCCTTCTGATCGTTTTTGAGTTCTTCAAGCGTCTGGAGAACCATATGGATAACAGAAGAGGACTCCCCCTAAGTCAGAGCCTGCTGTGCTTCAGCAGCGGCCTTTGCTTCAGCTTCAGCAACAGCCTGTGCCTCAGCTTCGGCAGCAGCAACAGCATCGGCCAGAGCTTTAGCTTCAGCTTCCTTTGCCCTTTCTTCCTCTAGCCTTCTGGCTTCTTCTTCAGCTTCTCTTGCTAGTCTCTCTTCCTCCAGCCTTCTGGATTTTTCTTCAGCTTCTCTTGCAAGTCTCTCCTGTAGTCTTGCCTCAGCATCTCTGATGTAGCCATTTCTGACTTGCTCAGAGATGTTCTTCAGCTTAAAAGCCTTAGAGGTCATCCAGCCAATGACTCTGTTCCAGTGTGTCCTTACAGAGTCAGGATCATCACTGACTTCAGAGTTAATGATCAGAGACTTGACCTTTTGTACTGAAGCCCCTGCAACCAGCATTATGGCTTCCTCAAGGGTAGGTACGGAAAGGTTAGTTTCAGAGGTTTGAGGTGAAGAGGTTGGAGGGCTGAGGTTTAATGTTAGAGGTTCAGGTTCAGCTTCAGGTTCAGGTTCAGCTTCAGGTTCAGGTTCAGGGGAGGTGTTTGGAGGGGTGATAACAGAGGTGTGGAGGTCAGAGGGTTGAGTTTCAGAAGGTTGGTTTTCAGAAGGGATGTTGGTTGTTTGTTCTGGGGGAGGTGAATTTACTTCAGATTGTGTTTGTTGTTGTGATGCGAGGTTTTGAGCCTGAATTTGGGCTAAGGTTGGAGAGCTAGGGTCAGAGTGTTCTGGGTCAGAGGAGAGAATAAGGTATGGAGGTGATTCTGGGGCTGAAGATGATGAAGAGGAAGTGGTTTGGCTCATTTCTTTAGTTTCAGATAGAGGTAGTGATGTATGAGCAGGATTAAAATTTGGTAGAGGTTGTGAGGTTCTGGTTGTAGAAGGTGGGGTTTCAGAGGATGTGTATATAGGTGGTGTTGGGAGAGGATTAGAAGAAGCCATAAGTTGTTCAGAGGGAATAGAGGGAGCAGACGTACCAGTAGTTACTTGCAGAGGCGCTGGAGATCTGGTTCCAGAAGTTTCTCCAAGCCTTGCTCTCTTTGCCTTTGAAGACTTATTCTTAGAGGGACCTCTTTTGAATCTGACAAAGTCTTCTTCTGAATCTAGACAATCGTCCAATCTGAAATCAGATATGTCGACTCCTTCATCCTTCAGACGTTGCATGTAGAAGAGGATAGTGTCTCTGGGTTCATTCTTGAAGAACCTTGCAAGACCATGTGGCAGCTTCCTCTGATCTTTCAAGGCGTCCTAGGAGGTGTCCATCGTGGGTCTGACTTGAATCTTCTTCAATATTCCCATGCTTTTCAGATTTCCGGCGTTCAGAGGTCTTCCAGTATCTATCGCCAGATCTTGCATCAGTTTGTTCTTCTCCAGATGATCTACCAGCCCATTCTCGATGAAAACATCAGATAAAAGCCTTCCCAGAGGGATGTAGGCTCTGGGTTTCATGTTGTTTCTTGTCTCCCTTACAGAATCTCTGAGATATCTGAAGAGTAGTGCAGGAAGGCAGAGCTTCAACCCCTTGTGAATGCAATACAGAATGCACTTCTGATCTGTATTGATGTAGTCAGAGGAGTTTGATGTTGGGCGATGGTGAATGGTTCCCAGAATGATCTTGAGCCATACTCTGAGGTTCTGATGAAGTTCTTTGTTCTTTGAAGGATTTCCTTCAGTGTTGAGTTTGAAGATGGTTGGATTTATTTCCTATTAACGCGCTTTGACCTAGGGTTGATGTTGTAGATCCTTATTCCTCCATCCTTCTCCATGTTCAGTAAAGAAGCAATTGACTTTTCAGTAATCACTATCTTTACCCCCAATACGTAGGAGGCGATGAAATGGTCATCAGCGTCAGCAAATCTCCAGAATTCTTTGATGAGATTTAGGTAAACAGGACCATAAAGCCTTTGGAAGTAATTTTCCCACCCTTGTTGACGGAGTTCTTCAGTAAGATCTACTCCATTTCTTTTCATGTTGTCGAAGTATACCAGTGTTTCACATAAAACTTCCAGTCCTTCAAAGGGGGTTGCTAGGTTTATATGGGGTTCACGATCAAGAACATGGGGTTCCTTGTATACTGGAGTAATGGAAACGCCTGTAACCGTTGGAGTTGGAGTGCTTGAACTTTGGGCAGTGGTGTTGGATTCCATTTGTTGAGAAAAGTTGAAGACTTGTTGTTGTTGAGCATCCATAGTTGATGAAGAAGAAGGTGAAGATGAAGTGTTTGCAAAAATGCTTCAGAGAGGGTTTGAGAGTGAGTGAGAGTGATAAGTGTGTGAAATGTGAGAAAAGTGTTTAAATACCCTAAACGAAAACACATGCAAAACGACACACTATTCAGCGTTAGCACAAAGCACAAGTTAGCACGCTTGGGGGAAAAATGATTAAGGCTCATTAATGAATGTCTAATCCCAACAGTATGCACACTGCTCGAGGAGATCTTAAACGTTTGCCCTTTGATTTTCTTCTGGACAACTGTCTAGAAGTTCTAGGGTTAGACGCTAAGTGCTCCACGTGTTTTGATGTATCTGATCTTCAGGAATACCAAAGGATTGGTTCCTGGAGATTTCTAACTCAGATATCTTCTTAACTGGTAGAAGTATCAGAGTCAGAGGCAGAAGCACATTTGTTTATGTCAGAGTCTCATTTTACATCTTCAGAGCCACATTTCATTCGGGGCAATTTTGAATGTTCAGATTTTCTAAGATAAAAAGAAATCTATCTTCAGCTAGAGGCTTAGTAAAGATATCTGCCCATTGATGATCTGTATCAATGAACTTCAATGTTACTATCCCTTTCTGAACATAGTCTCTGATAAAATGATGTTTTATTTCAATCTGTTTAGCTCTGGAATGTAGAATGAGATTCTTACTTAGACAAATGGCAGCAGTATTATCACAGAAGATAGGAATGTTACTCTCGAAGATTTGCAGATCTTCTAACTGATTCTTCATCCAGAGCATCTGAGTTGTGCATAGTGATGCTGAGATATATTCTGCTTCTGCAGTAGATAGAGCAATAGTTGACTGTCTCTTGCTGGCCCAGGATATCAGATTGTTTCCCAGAAGCTGGCAATTTCCAGATGTGCTTTTTCGTTCTAGTCTATCTCCTGCATAATCTGCATCACAGTAACCCGAAAGTCTATACTCTGATGTTTTCTCATACATCAGGCCCAGGTTAGGAGTTCCTTTCAGATACTTAAGAATTCTCTTAACTACTGTTAAATGAGATTCTCTGGGATCTGATTGGAATCTGGCACAGAGACAGACACTAAAGAGAATATCAGGACGAGTAGCAGTCAGATAGAGAAGAGAGCCTATCATACCTCGATAGAGCTTCTGACAAACCTTTTTGCTTACTTCTTCCTTTTCAAGAATGCATGTCGGATGCATGGGAGTTTTTGCAGAGTTGCAGTCAGCCATATCAAATTTATTTAGAACATCTTTAATGTATTTGCTTTGATGAACGTATGTAACTTCTGAAGTTTGGTTAATTTGAATTCCCAGAAAGAACTTTAGTTCTTGCATTAAGCTCATTTCAAATTCTGCCTGCATTAACTCAGAGAATTCTTGACAAACAGAGGCGTTAACAGAACCAAAAATAATATCATCAACGTATATCTGGCATATCATGAGATCATTGTTAAGGTTCTTACAGAAGAGTGTGGAGTCAACTTTCCCTCTGATAAAATTGTGTTCCAGAAGAAAATTGCTTAAACGTTCATACCAAGCTCTAGGAGCTTGTTTAAGTCCATATAAAGATTTTTTAAGTTTAAAAACATGTTCTGGAAAATTTGGGTTTTCAAAACCTGGAGGTTGGTTGACGTACACTTCTTCTGATATATAACCATTAAGGAATGCACTCTTGACATCCATTTGATATAATTTGATAGAGTGGTTTATAGAAAAAGATACAAGAAGACGAATAGATTCTAACCTTGCGACTGGAGCAAAGGTTTCATTATAGTCAATACCTTCTTGTTGACTATAACCTTGAGCTACCAGTCGAGCTTTGTTTCTGACGACTTCTCCTTTCTCATTCAGCTTGTTTCTGAATACCCATCTGGTTCCAATAACGTGAGTGCCTCTGGGCTTTGGAACAAGATCCCAAACATCATTCTTTGTGAATTGATCTAATTCTTCTTGCATGGCTGAAACTCAGTCGTTATCTTGAAGTGCTTCATCACAGGACGTAGGCTCGATCAGAGACACTAGTCCCAGAGGAGTATCTTCAGAGGTCCTGAAGGTAGATCTGGTTCTGACAGGTTCGTCCTTGTTTCCCAGAATCAAATCTTCAGATACGTTGATACGACTTTTAACTTTCTTTGGGATTTCTGGAGATTTAATTTCTTCAGAGTTCTGAGTGACAGTTGCTTCTGGAGCTTTATCAGAACCTGCAAGAGTGATTTCTAAATTTGCAAAATTTTCAACTAGCTTTGACTTTTCAGGGTCAAGCTTATCATCAAATCTGACATGAATTGATTCTTCCACAATTTTGGTTTCTGTGTTGTATACTCTGTAGCCTTTAGAGCGTTCTGAGTATCCTAACATAATACCTTTCTGTGCTTTAGAATCGAACTTGTTCAGATGTTCTTTAGTGTTTAAGATAAAGCAAGAACATCCAAAAGGATGGAAATATAAAATGTTTGGTTTTCTTCCTTTACACAGTTCATAGGGAGTCTTTTCCAGAATAGGTCTTATAGAGATTCTATTCTGTATGTAACACGCTGTATTTACAGCCTCTGCCCAAAAGTGCTTTGCCACATTAGTTTCATTGATCATGGTTCTGGCCATCTCTTGGAGTGTCCTATTCTTCCTCTCTACAACTCCATTTTGTTGTGGAGTTCTAGGGCAGGAGAAATCATGGGATATTCCATTAGAGTCAAATAATTCCTCAAAATCTTTGTTTTCAAATTCCCCACCATGATCACTTCTGACTCTAATAATTTTAGAGTCAAATTCTTTTTGCACTTTGGAGCAGAAACTAGTGAATACAGAGTGAGACTCACTCTTGTGCTTTAGGAATTTCACCCATGTCCAGCGACTGTAATCATCAACAATGACTAGTCCATACTTCTTTCCATTGACTGATGCTGTTTTCACAGGACCAAATAAGTCAATGTGGAGAAGTTCCAGAGGCTTAGAGGTAGAAACAACATTTTTCTTTTTGAAGGACGTTTTTGTAAATTTTCCTTTCTGACATGCCTCACATAGAGCATCTGAAGAAAACTTCAGTTTAGGTAGGCCTCTGACTAACTCGAGTTTATTTAGCTGAGAAAGTTTCCTCATGCTAATGTGGCCCAAGCGTCTATGCCACACCCATTGCTCTTCGTGAACAGTCATCAGACATTTAACATTTTGTTCTTTTAAATCAGAAAGATTGATTTTATAAATGTTGTTTTTCCTCTTGCCTGTGAATAGAACTGAACCATTGTTTTGATTAATGGCTTTACATGTTTTTTGATTAAAGATCACGTCATAACCGTTATCACTTAATTGGCTTATGGGTAACAAGTTATGCATTAATCCTTCTACGTAAAGAACATCAGATATAGAGGGAAGAGTGCCATTACCAATAGTTCCAGAGCCTCTGATCCTTCCTTTCTGATCTCCTCCGAAGCCTACGAATCCAGCATCTTTAAGTTCCAGGCTTTGGAACATAGACTTTCTTCCTGTCATGTGTCGCGAGCATCCAGAGTCCAGGTACCATGACTGGTGTCTGAACTTTGCTCTTCAGATTCTTCATCTGAGTTGCTCCTGGATGTGGTAGCCATAAATGCCACATTTGCCTGGTCATCAGAGTCAGATTCTGATGAGCTAGATTCACTATCATCCCAGGTAGCCATTAATCCTTTCTTTGTCCTGAAGGTATTTTTCTTGAAGCTTTCTTTTCTAGAATTGTCTTTCTTTAGCTTGGGGCATTCATTCCTGTAGTGACCTGTTTCTTTACATTCATAACAAGTAATATCTTTGTTAGTTTTACCTTTTGAGGTTGATTCTGATCGATCCCCTCTGGGTTTTGGTCTTCTGAAGTTGTTGTTCCTCTTTTTCCAGAGTTGTTTAACTCTTCTGGTCAGGAGGGACAATTCTTTTTCATCATCAGAATCTTCTGGTTCAGAGTCATCAGCATCTTCAGTTTCTGCCTGGAAGGCTTTGGTTCTGTCAGATTTGCGTCTTTCAGATCTGGACTTTAATGCTACAGACTTATTCTTCTTCTCAGGTTCATCTTCCTCTAGTTCTATCTCATGGCTTCTGAGAGAACTGACAAGCTCTTCAAGACTGATATTGTTCAGATCCTTAGACAGCTTCAGAGCAGTGACCATGGGTCTCCACTTCTTTGGCAGACTTCTGACTATCTTTTTGACGTGGTCTGCAGTTGTGTATCCTTTGTCTAGAACCTTGAGACCTGCAATCAGAGTTTGGAATCTAGAGAACATTGCCTCTATAGCTTCATCATCTTCCATTTTGAAAGCTTCATATTTCTGGATAAGCGCCAGAGCCTTTGTCTCTTTGACCTGAGAGTTTCCTTCATGAGTCATCCTCAGAGAGTCAAGTATGTCTTTGGCTGTTTCTCTGTTGGTGATCTTTTCATACTCGTTGTAAGATATAGCATTGAGGAGTATGGTTCTGGCCTTGTGATGATTTTTGAAAACTCGCTTCTGATCATCTGACATCTTACTTCTGGGAACTTCAGCTTCATCCTCTGTGACAGGAGGTTTGTATCCATCTGTGACAATGTCCCAGAGATCAGCATCATAGCCTAGAAAGAAACTTTCAATTCTATCTTTCCAGTAATTGAATTTCTCTCCATCAAAGACAGGAGGCTTAGCATTGTAACTATCCTTTTCATTTGTGTGGGCCATAGTTTTTCTCGTTCTGGATCTCTCTACACTGTTAAGTGTTTGATTAGAAAATCAATAACAGAGCCGGAGCTCTGATACCAATTGAAGGTGAGAAAAACAAGAAAGGGGGGTTTGAATTGTTTTGGAAAATAAGCGCTTTTTCAAAATGAAAAATACACAAGGATTTTATACTGGTTCGCTTATAACACAAAGCTACTCCAGTCCACCCGGCCAAGGTGATTTCGCCTTCAACAAGGACTTAATCCACTAATCTTGAAAGATTAATTACAAACAACGTCTAAGAGAAAAATCTCTTAGTCCTCTCAAGTATACAGACTGCGTAAAGTCACTTGAGGAAATACAACAAAGATAAAGACTTATGTAATCTAGAGTGCTTCTAAGATAAGCAAATATTACAACAGTAAGAACAAAGTGTTTCACGTACTAAGCAAAAGCTTCGTGAAGATTGAGAGAATAAAACGTGTTTATGTGTGTTGATGTTTCAGTAAAATCTTGTTGTGTTGTTGTTTCAGTAAATTCTTGTTGTGTTGTTGTGCTCTAAATGTTGATTTGCAGTCCTTTATATAGAGGAGTGAAGTAGTTGTTGAAACTGATGGTCAATAAGTTGATTTAATGCCATAACTTATATAGCTTCTTGCCAAGACAACTTTCTCTCCTCGAATGACTACTTTCCAAATATAGTTCCTTTTCATTTGAATTTGGAGTTAACGTCTCTTTCTGTATTAGGAATTCCATTTCCAAGCCTTTATTTGAAGTTAACGTTACTCTTCCTTTATTTGGAAATCCATGATTAGAGTCTTCGTGTTTCTGGAAATCTTGCTATCTAACTTGATGTTGATCTCTTTTGAGTTCTGATGGTTTCTTCAAATAGCGCTGAGAACTTCTGGAGTTTGACATACCGTTGTTCAGAGTCAGAACTTCTAGAGCGTACTTCTTGTTCAGATGCTTCTGATATTTTGCTGTTTTGCTCAGAGTTAGACTTTCTTGAACGTGTTTCTACTTCAGATGCTTCTGGTCTTCTGATAATTTGTATCTGATATGATTATGTATCTGATGATTTCTTCCTTCTTTCCTTAGAACCCTACACACTTAAAAACTTTTCGTTAGGGTGCCATTTTTGGTTTCATCCTTTGTTATCATCAAAATCATGGAATCTGTTGTAGAACAATTTTTGTTCTTACAGAAGAAACTCTACTGGGGGAACCCACTGGAACCAGATAGAAACTCTGTGGGGAACAACCACCAAACAGAAATTTCAAGAATCAAAACAATTCCTCATACTGCTGGAGAAATAGGCTCTGCTGAGGAAGGGGAAAGCAACGCTCCACTGGGGAACACTGTTGGTGATCAAATCGAGGATAACCTGAAAGCGATCAGCTGGAGATAACCTGCTGGAGACCCGAAATGGGGAAGTCTCACATGAAAAACCCTGTTGAGGATGGATCGGAAGCAAACCTGCTGGAGATCACAGTATACGAATCTGTTGAGGGTAAGCTACAAACCAACTTGTTGAGAATTCCACTCGTGCTGGGGATTTACTGCTCACTCTACGGGAGACTCCCAATCTGAATGAGGGAAAACCAACTTCCTCGAAGAGATAGCATATCAATTTATCAATCTATAAGGGATTTTAGGTCAATCCACACAAGGGATGACAACCATATAATTAATAACACAGATGCTAGATCCAGCTTCACCTGGGGAGCTAGAAGACTGGGACCAAACTCCAGACTCTTCTGGGGATTTGATGGGATGTTAGAGATATACTCTTCTAAACAAAATGGGACCAAAGCTCCAGACTCCCTAGGGAATTGGGCGATGCTTAACCTTCTTCTACGCTCATGGAGGAGACATCCTGAAAGAAAGTGAAGAGGATACAAGTATGCTAGGAATAATGAACAAATGTCTTACCCTTTTAGAGATCATACTATCCTTGGGAGAGCACTAAAGACGTCCCAATTATCCTTTTTGTCATTGTAATGTTCACTTTGTTTAAAAACAGTTTATAAAAACTTTATTTATTTAAAACAATAATATTTATCAATTAAAACATGCAAACATTTGTTAAGCAGAAACAAATAAGAGTGCAAAGAATTGGATAAAGGCTCAAATTTATTTGATGGGATGGTAGTCTGCAAATGGCAAGACTCCATGGATCTTTACAAATTTGAAATTGGCGATATATATTGGAAAAGGGCTACATTGAACATAATGACCATTTTCTCCACCAACTCTGAATCCGATGTATTTGAACTTTAGTTGACGATGACTGAGCGAGAATCTCTGATAGATGACGACTGTAGAACAAAGTCTTGCAGGACGCAGTTACTTGCCAATTCCCTAATTTTTGCCTAGATTGCCCCAGGGTGAGGTATTCAATCTAGCGGGATATATATATTCATTTTTTTCATGTCTCTAACTTTTGCCTGGATCGCCCTTTCGGGTTTTCAATCCACCGAGACGCTCATTTTTGCCTAAGCCGCCCTTTCGGGTTTTCAACTTAGCGAGCTATTCTGTTTTTATTTTAGGCGAAGTATTTCTTGACTGCATCTGAATTCACAGGACGAGTGAAATCCTCCTCATCCATAGTTGTGAGTATCAAAGCACCGCCTGAAAAGGCTCTTTTAACAACATATGGACCTTCATAGTTCGGAGTCCACTTGCCCCTAGAATTGGGCGCGAAAGACAATACTTTGTTGAGCACAAGGTCTCCTTCTCGGAACACACGAGGCTTGACCTTCTTATCAAAGGCTTTCTTCATCCTTTGCTGATATAACTGACCATGGCACATGGCAGTTAATATCTTCTCTTCTATCAAATTCAGCTGGTCATAACAACTTTGAACCCATTAAGCCTCAGTCAACTTGGCTTCCATCAAGACTCGCATTGATGGGATCTCCACCTCTACTGGGAGTATGGCCTTCATGTCGTAAACAAGGGAGAATGGGGTTTCCCCTGTTGAAGTGTGGACGGGTGTACGATAACCATGCAAAGTGAATGGCAGCATCTCATGCCAATCTTTGTACGTAACAACCATCTTCTGGATAATCTTCTTAATATTCTTATTAGCAACTTCAGCAGCCCCATTCATCTTGGGTCTATAAGGAGAAGAAGTATGATGTGCTATCTTGAACTCGCTACACAGCTCTTTCATCATCTTGTTGTTCAAGTTAGATCCATTATCAGTAATGATCTTATCTGGCTCACCATAACAGCATATGAGTTGATTCTTGATAAACTTCACAACCACCTGCCTGGTCACGTTTGCATATGACGCTGCTTCGACCCATTTGGTGAAGTAATCAATTGCTACGAGAATAAATCTGTGACCGTTGGACGCTTTCGGCTCTATCATGCCAATCATGTCAATTCCCCACATGGAGAAAGGCCATGGTGATGAAATCACATTTGGAAGTGTCGGGGGAATATGAATCTTATCCGCATAAATCTGACACTTATGGTATTTCTTCACGTACTTGCAACAGTCAGACTCCATTGTTAGCCAATAGTAGCCTGCTCTCAACATCTTCTTTGCCATGGCATGTCCATTGGAATGAGTACCAAATGAACCCTCATGGACTTCAGTCATCAACAGGTATGCTTCGTGTCTATCCACGCATCTGAGCAGAACCATGTCAAAATTCCTTTTATAGAGCACATCGCCATTGAGGTAGAAACTGCCAGATAATCTCCTCAAAGTCTTTCTATCTTTAACAGATGCCCCAGGCGGGTAAATCTGACTCTGAAGAAAACATTTGATATCAAAAAACCATGGCTTATCATCTTTCACTTCTTCTACTGCAAATACATGAGCTGGTCTATCTAAGCGCATCACAGTGATATTGGGGACTTCATTCCAGAGTCTCACTATAATCATTGAAGCAAGTGTAGCAAGCGCATCTGCCATCCGATTATCATCTCGAGGAATATGATGGAAGTCAACTTCAGTAAAGAACGTTGAAATCCTCCTCGCATAATCTCTATACGGGATGAGGCCAGGCTGATTCGTCTCCCATTCACCCTTAATCTGATTAACAATAAGGGCCGAATCACCATAAACATCAAGATGCTTGATCCTAAGATCAATACACTCTTCCAAACCCATAATACAAGCCTTATACTCTGCCATATTATTCGTGCATTTGAAAGTTAGCCTTGTTGTAAAAGGAAAATGTGTGCCTTGAGGAGTAATAATCACTGCCCCAATACCATTTCCATATTGATTTACAGCGCCATCAAACACCATGCCCCATCGGGGACCAGGCTCTGGCCCTTCATCGAGCGTAGGCTCATCACAATCTTTCATTTTCAAATACAGAATCTCCTCATCTGGGAAGTCGTACTAAACTGACTGATAATCCTCAATTGGTTGATGTGCCAAGTGGTCAGCCAAGATATTACCTTTAATAGCTTTCTGAGCTCGATACTCAATATCATACTCAGACAACAACATCTGCCAACGGGAAATCCTCCCAGTTAAAGCAGGCTTCTCAAAGATATACTTGATTGGATCCATTTTGGATATCAACCAAGTCGTATGATTCAACATATACTGGCGTAAGCGCTTAGCAGCCCAAGCCAAAGCACATCATGTTTTCTCAAGCATTGAGTATCGAGACTCACAATCAGTGAACTTCTTACTCAGATAGTATATAACATACTCTTTCTTCCCTGATTCATCTTGCTGACCTAGGACACAACCCATAGAGTCTTCAAGAACTGTCAAATACATAATCAAGGGTCTTCCTTCCACAGGCGAGGACAAAATCGGCGGCTCGGACAGATACTCTTTAATACTGTCAAAGGCCTTCTAGCAATCCTCGGTCCAATCATGACGCTGATCTTTCCGGAGGAGCTTGAATATAGGCGCACATGTGGCAGTCATGTGGGATATAAATCTGGAAATATAATTCAAGCGGCTAAGAAAACCTCGGACTTGCTTCTCAGTTTTGGGCGCAGGCATCTCTTATATTGCTTTGACCTTGGCAGGATCAACCTCAATACCTCTCTCGCTGACAATAAAGCCCAATAACTTGCCGGAACGGACTCCAAATGTACACTTGTTAGGATTCAGACGAAGCTTATACTTCCTCAAACGCTGAAAAAGCTTTAACAAGTGCTCTACATGTTCGACTTCCGTTCTCGACTTTGCAATCATATCATCAACATATACCTCGATCTCTTTGTGCATCATATCATGAAACAAGTTAGTCATAGCGCATTGATACGTGGCTCCGGAGTTCTTCAAACTGAAGGGCATCACTCGATAACAGAATGTTCCCCAAGGTGTGATGAATGTTGTCTTCTCCATATCCTCGGGTGCCATTCTAATCTGATTATAACCGGAAAATCCGTCCATAAATGAAAAGACATTGAACTTAGCCGTATTGTCTACCAACATTTCAATATGTGGTAGAGGAAAATCATCTTTCGGACTAGCTTTATTCAAGTCTCTATAGTCCACACAAATTCGGACTTTTCCATCTTTCTTAGGCACGGGCACAATATTGGCCACCCGCTGAGGATATGTAGAAGTCACCAGAAACCCCGCATCAATTTGCTTATGAACTTCTTCTTTAATCTTCACTGCCATATCAGGATGAGTTCTTCTGAGCTTCTGCTTCACAGGCACACACTCAGGCTTCAAAGGCAGGAAATGTTGCACGATATCAGTATCCAGACCAGGCATGTCTTCATATGACCAGGCAAAGACGTCGACGTATTCTCGTAGCAACTAAATCAACCCCTTTTTCACAGATTTTTCAAGGAGTGCCCCAATCTTCACTTCTCGCACACAATCTTCAGACCCCAAGTTGACTATTTCCAGATTCTCAAGATGTGGCTGAATGATCTTCTCTTTGTGCTCAAGTAGACGGGTATCTCATCAGGAATCTCCTCAACATCATCTTCTTCGGCCTCAAATACAGGGAACTCAAAGTTGGGAGATGGTGTTGGATCATTATGTTCAATGGGTTTGATCAACCTGCATAATGATTTAGGATATAAAAGAGATTTTAGAATTCAAACAAGGCATATCATTATGTAGATGAAAAGATTGATTTTATTCTCTTTTTAGGGTTTTTTGTGATCACCAATTTCATGCAAAAACCAAAAAGTGAAAATAATTGAAAAACAAACATTTAACATGAATTTATTAAATGAATATCATTGTATTTATGGGCCAACAATGTCATCACTTCTCCTTTTGGCATGGGAGAAGGGTTTTTAAACAAAAATGAACATTATGTTGACTTATGGACAACTGTTGGAACATCAAAAGCGACCCAATTATTGCAGGCCCCTCCAGGGATGACAAAGTTGCCAGAATCTTCCTCTGCATCCTCTTCCACAATAGCAGCAGCTTCCTGATCTTCAACCGTGTGGATGAAACCACCACTCTGAAACAGTCCATGCTTGTTGAAGGTGCCTGAAGAATACCCTATGCCAGCCTGGGATTTATTATCTTCCAGCTCGATCATTTGTCCTAAGCCAGTAGTTGCACCATGCTCAATGGCCAACTTCGCATCATTGTAGGACGCAAATGAAGAAGTTCCTCTCTTAGAAGGTTCAACAATAGACAAAGCTTGGAACGGTGTTCCAACTTCGTCCTTAGCATCAATGTAAGAAAAGGAAGACAAATGGCTAACCAAGAGAGCCTTCTCTCCCCCTACTACCACCAACTTTTTGTTCTTGACAAATTTCAACATTTGGTGTATGGTGGATGTCACGGCGCCTGCCTCGTGAATCCATGGTCTGCCCAAAAAACAACTATATGATGGGTGGATATCCATGACCTGAAAAGTGATCTGGAAATCACTTGGTCCAATCTTGACTGGGAGCTCAACCTCACCAATCACAGTTTTGCGGGATCCATCAAAAGCTTTTACAACCACTCCATTCTGCCTCATGGGAGGCCCCTGGTATGACATTCTGGCGAGAGTGGATTTTGGCAACACATTCAATGATGATCTAGTGTCTACCAGCACATTAGACATGGCATCATCTTTGCAATTCATGGAGATGTGAAGTGCCAAATTATGGTTCCTTCCCTCCTCGGGGAGATCAGTATCACAGAAACTCAGATTGTTACAAGCAGTAATGTTTGTAACAATACTATCAAATTGTTCTATTATGACGTCATGATCTACATACGCCACGTCCAACACCTTCTGCAGAGCTTCACGGTGTGGTTCTGAGTTCATTAAAAAAGATAGCACATAGATCTTTGACGGCGTTTGTAGAAGCTGATCTACAACATTGTATTCACTCCTCTTGATGAGCCTCAGCATCTCATCACAGTCCTCTTTCATCATGCCATTCTGGCCAGCACGGACAAGAGTTTTAGCAGCAACGGCGGCAGGTCTGTCAACAGCAAGTGTCGGATTCAGAGAATCAACAGAATTCCCCAAAGGATGAACGACACTATCAGGAGTATCAACCCTTCTGGTGTCAGCCTGGGGTTTCGGCGACGCCGAGAAAACACGACCACTACGGGTCAGGCCACTGACATCAGCGATATTAACACCAGAGGTGGAGGGTAGAGGCACCTCCTTCCCATCTTCCAATGCCACATCATTATAACGATAGGGAACAACTTTATCAGAAGAATATGGCACAGGGCCAACTAGCTTAATTATGAGAGCAGGAGAGGCCTTCTGCTTGCTGCCATCATATCAGATGACAACAGGCTCGGGAATCCTGAATACTGGTGATATCACATTGACTTCATCATCCTCATCACGATTCTGAAGTATTTCAATTACACCTTGATCCAACATTTCTTGGATGTCTTTTCGAACTTGACGACATCCCCTCTCATTGACAGTGCAAACACGACATCTGTCATGGTCATGCTCGTAATGACTGTATCCATACAACAGTATGTGCATCTCGACCAAAGATTGTCGGATATGGCTGACATATCGGGCCTTATATTTGCCAGGGCAGCCCTGAACCATGTTGACAACAGATTTCCCATGCTCGGGCAATGGGTTCTTCTTGACATTAGGACCTACGTCCTAAAAAAACAATATACCGCTTCTCACAAGGTCTTGAACCTTGGTCTTCAACGGGTAGCAGTTCTCCACATCATTTCCGGGAGCACCGGAATGATAAACACAATGAAGCTCAGGCTTATACCACCACTGAGGGTTGGTAGGTATAGCAGGTGGGTCACGTGGAGTGATCAGTTTCCTCTCTATCAAAGAAGGATATAGCTTTGCATAGGTCATGGGAATAGGATCCAAACTAACCCTCTTCCTATCATAGCTTGTACTGGTCTGATTATTGTTTCGAGGTTGGTAGGCCTGTTGTTGAGGACGGTGTTGTTGTTGTTGATACTGTTGATGTTGCTATTGCTGGTTATGATGCTGGTACTGCTGATTTTCTCTGAAAACAGGTGCTATATGAGCCACCTGGTGCTGGTTACCGGCAGGACGCACGGTCTTCCTCTTCACAGAGGGTCTTCTGGATTTGACATGGGAGGTCACAACATGTGCTTCACCATCTTTCTTCTTTCCAAACTCCCCATAACGTTTGGCAGAAGAGCCTTCTTCTCTAGTCAGGCGCCCTTCCCTAACTCCTTTCTCCAGACACATCCCCATATTCACCATCTCGGTGAAGTCAAAAGGAGCGATGGGAATCATCCGCTCATAATAGAATGAGCTCAAGGTCTTCAGAAAGATCTTGGTCATCTCTTTCTCTTCCAGCGGAGGCACAATCTGTGTAGCTAATTCTCGCCACCTCTGGGTGTACTCCTTAAAAGTTTCCTAATCCTTATGGGACATGGCCCTCAATTGATCCCTATCGGGAGCCATATCAACATTATATTTGTATTGTTTGACGAAGGCTTCGCCAAGGTCGTTGAAGGATCAGATGTTCGCACTATCCAAACCCATGTACCATCTCAGGGCGGCACCGTACAGGCTGTCCTGGAAATAATGAATGAGGAGCTGATCATTGTCGGTCTGAGTCGACATTTTTCTTGCATACATAACCAGATGTATGAGAGGGCAAGTGTTTCCCTTGTACTTTTCAAAGTTAGGCACTTTGAATTTTACAGGGATCTTGACATTCGGAATAAGGCAAAGTTCAGCAGCAGATTTGCCAAAGAGGTCCTTCCCTCTGAGAGTTTTGAGTTCCTTGCGAAGCTCAAGGAATTGATCATTCATAGCATCCATCTTTTCATACATGTCTGGGCCCTTACATGGCTCAGAGTGATAAATGGTGTCATCTACTCTCGGCATAGTATGCACGACCGAAGGTGGCACAGCAAGGGCCGGGCTAGATGCCGACAAAGAAGCAAACGTTGGGGCGAGACCCTCAGGAACAAAATTCGCGGGCATCCCCTAGGGAAATCCGGCTGGCATAGCAGTAGGCACGAAATGGGCACTAGCAGCAGGCACTGTTGAAGAGGCAATCTCAGAAATGACTATCCTCTAGGGAGGAGTTGAAGGCGTTGGAGATGACTGGCTTTGGGCGGCCAAGAAAGACTCCATCAGGACAGTCAATCTTGCCACTTCCTCCTTCAGCTCTCTGTTCTCTTACTCAAGGTGATCCATTAGTCTTGACAAGTTGGCTCTTGTGTAGTAACGGTGCGTCAGCTTGTCTTCAAAATAAATGAAGAACACAGAGTTAGACCACTAAACAAGAAGCCTGGAGTAAAACCTGCTTATGCACATGATGCATGCAATGCTTGTGCATATGATTTTATTTTATTATTATTCTTTTTTTAATCAGAGGAACTTTTAGAGTTCTATTTGCAAATATTGGAAAATATTAATCATTTAAACATATATGGAAATATCATATCAATAGTATCTGGAAAATATTTTTACACCAAAGAACTACAACCTTGGTAACCAAATAATACAAGAGAGAAGGAAAATGAACATCCTATGGAACCCTAGAAACAATCGTCCTAAGCTCTCGAGACCGGAAGATAAGCTGCACGAAGCCTCTTCACCTCTCTCTCATAGGCTGCCTTCATATCTGCCTTCTCTTTGGCGAGTCGATCGTACTTCCTCTTCCAAAACTTGGAAGACTGAGGAAGAAGAGATGTCACCACATCATCAGGCTCGTCGATAACCTGATGCTTAAGAAACTCTATCAACGCATCCTTATCTCTAAGCTGCTGAAGTAGCTCCTCTCGCTCATGGATCCAAGCACGCGAATGATCTTCGTCTCTCAACTCCTCTACTCCTTGGTCAGGAAGGGTTGAAGGTCCAGCCACAACCAAAGGTGTAGGTCTCGGATATTCATAAGGCATAAGGTACTCAGAAGCTCTCCTCCTAACCCACGAGGTATAGGGTTCCAAAGCAATACAATTCTTTGGACCAAGCTCTTTCCTTCCCTTCCTATGAATCTTGCGACAAGCGCGGACCATCCTGCCCTTCAAGCCTTGGGGATCTTTACCCTCTTGAAAGAACACACCTTCTAACAGAATGTTATTAGGTTTATTCTTTAAGGGGAACCCAAGCTGACGACATGCCAAAATAGGGTTGTAGTTAATTCCACCACATGTACCAAGAAGAGGCACCTTGGAGAATTCACCACAAGAGTCAATAATCTGCACACCATCATATACACGGTTATACCAAAAGATATCATCATTAGTGAGAGACATAAGTCTCGTGGACCACCGTAGACATCCTTTGTTCTCCTTGAAGGCAACCGTCTGTGGCAAGTGCGAAATAAACCACTTGTACAACAGAGGCAAACAACACACAATGGTACTACCACCCTTTGCATTCCTCATATGCCAAGAAAAGTAACTGTGACCCAACAGAGTCGGAACGGGATTAAGAGTAGAAAAAATCCTAATGGCGTTCACATCCACAAACTTGTCGATGTTGGGGAATAACACTAGCCCATAGATGAGAAGTACAAATATGGCCTCAAAGGCATCCTCACTCATGGCCTTCCCATACAAAGTAGCTTGAGCAATGAGGAACTCATAAGGGAGACCTTGAATTCCACCTTTGGTAGTCATATGAGCACCCACAATAGATTCATCTATATGCAACATATCAGCAATCTCTTGAGAAGTAGGAACCCTCTCCAAGCCACTGAATGGCAACTGATCTAGGATAGGTATACCCACAAGGTAGGCATACTCCTCAAGCGTAGGCAAAAGCTGGAAATCTGGGAATGTGAAGTAACGGTACAAGGGATCATAGAACTGCACCAACACACTCATCAGACCTTCATCCACCTGAGTAGCAAGAATAGACAGAAGCTTCCCATTATGAGCCTTGAACTCCAAGGGATCTAATACATAGGATGTCAAACTCCTTAGCTCTTTCAAGTCGGGTTGTCTGAAACTGTACTTCTTCGTATTCCTTCTTTGTCTATCCATGTCTGAAAATTTGCAAATAGACCTCTTAAGTTCCTTAAAAATTTCTCATTGTTGATGATATGGATGTTATGAATGCATGAATGCATGGATGCAACAATCACACTCAAGGATCAAGCAAAGCACATCACACAAAGGTCATGGGATGGATCAAGTCATCCTTAATATCAATCATCCATTTTGGTGGATTATGGTTTACACCTTATCAACACCCAAGTTCCATTGATATTAAGGATATACAAGAACGAATCAACCATGAATCAAGGGTTTGTTGTGAGTCACGAGCATGGAGTCTCGGTTAAGAACCACCCAAAGGGAGTGTACTATGGTTAAACCTTCCAATCATGTTCTACAAGAGGTTCCCATAGTCATCATCCCATCTTTCGGATATTATCGGATAAACGACTACTCGTATTCCAAAAATATTCTCAAGAGAGACTCTTATGAGTGTAGTATCGCGTAACAATCGTATCAAATCTTACACTTGAACGACCTTCGCACTACGTCCTAAAAATAAGCCAAGATGGGCTTGGTAAACTAAGGTCCTTGGCTTCTAAGGTCTATATTGGAAAGAGTAATTCCTAACCACGACTACTCGTGTGACATTATTGATCCCAACATAACCTCCACCAATTGAATGGGCTTGCAAGTCAACTTGCTAAAGAATAACTCCACACAAGTCAACAAGACTATGACATTCTCCTATCCTAAGTGCACTCGAGTTCGGGTATAGAACTCATCTCACAAAGATCACCAAGCATACAAGCAATTGATATATCAAGCAATTCATACATTACATACAATACAGTAATCCCAAATTTGCACAAAAATATGTCACAAAGAACATAAACAATACAATACAACAAATATGAAAAGTAGGCAAAACCCACTAGGAAAATCTCCCCAGCAGAGTCGCCACTTTTCTGTAACAGGGTATTCATTACCTTTAGATTTATTGACTAAATCAAAAGTAAATCATACAATTCGAGTCGTCACCGCACTTCTATTTATCCAAAGGAAAGGTTAGAAAGAGAACAAAAACTGAGAAGTTTTATCCAATCAAAAACTAATAAAAATGTCAGAGATCTGGCTAAGGGGGTTGGTTATGCAATGGGAAGGTTTTAAGCACCCAAAACATCCTAGGTACTCCTAGGGAGCCCTTTTCACAATTGTTGTAAGGTAGGTTGGTGTTTGTGAAAATTATTTGTGCAAGCATGATTGGGGAGATGAGAGAAGAATGTATAAATTATTTACAATTTTGTGTTTGAATGGATAAACCCAATGCCTACGTACCATCTTAAAAAAGATTAGGATCAAAATCTCGTAGTTCGGGGTAAAAATCTCAAAAGAAGTTGGTGAATTGATTGGTCCGAAAGCCTTAAGGTCTTTTGTTATCCAAGGGAGAAAACTCAACCTAAAACCACAAATCCATCATGTGAGGAGAGCTTCAACATGCTAGTGAGGGGTTAACCCTATAATAAGCATGGAAGTCTTATGGTCCATCACTAAGGATATAGGTGAGTATTATATCAACCTCAAGGATAACTCAAACCTAATATCTAATGTTTATGAAAACCTTTGGCAAGAAGTGGCCATTGAAACCACAAAAACAATTGAGTGAGTTGTATTTACCAATGAAAAGTATTAGTAAAGTATGGTCAAAGTTGACTTAAGGATTCAATTTCAAAATAAGTGTTGTGAAAAGAAGTTTGAAAATCAAAATCATAATGCTTAGGTTTCTAATTTTTGAAAACAATATGTTAATGTTTGCACAAAAGTTTTGGCTTGGGTTAGAGTGGAGGGAAGAAGAAGAATGGCTAAGTCCTAAATATACAAAAGATGAAGGAAGAGAAAAATAAAACCACAAATGGAGGTCCTTTCTTGAGATCATAGTGATGATCCAAGTAGCTCCCATCCTTTGGAATAAGCAAGCAAATAAGCAAATGCTCAAGCAATCAAGCACACAAT
This sequence comes from Lathyrus oleraceus, assembly GCF_024323335.1. Classification (NCBI taxonomy): domain Eukaryota; kingdom Viridiplantae; phylum Streptophyta; class Magnoliopsida; order Fabales; family Fabaceae; genus Lathyrus; species Lathyrus oleraceus. The sequence goes on from NC_066583.1 coordinate 68,343,546, forward strand.
CAAGACAAGCTCCTAGGAATCTTCCAATGGCTTTTGTATCTCTCACTTTGGATTCTCATGACAATGGTTCTTCAATTTGGCTCAATGTTTGGGATCCCTAGCACAAGAACACACACATCAAAAAGTTCCATAATGCAAACAAAGAATGGACAAGAGGGAGTTTAGAGATTAGGATCCTTTCAAGTTCATCTTCAAGATTAAGCATTCTAAAGGCATGAGGCCTAGTTGCTCTTTGACATTTTTTCTTCTTTGTTTTAGCATTCTAAAGGCATGAGGCCTAGTTACTCTTTGACTCTATTTTGCACAGGGAATGTCCTAAAGTCTAAGTCCTTTGTCCATTTGCAATTGGTTCACAACAATCAAAACAAAACACAAGCACAATAGTATATACACAATTATGTGCTCAAGTGAGCAAAAGGCAAATTGCATTAACATAAACATGAGCTCAAGTGAGCAAAGGGCAAAAGCAAATGAATTAATGAACAAGATTTTAAATTGCATAAAGTAAATTGCAAGAATTAAATGACTTGAATTAAAAGTTAATGGTCAACAGTTAGTGTTAGTGTGCCATAAGGCAATTTAGCGCTATGTTAAGCAATCGTAAATGGACTAATGTAGTAGTCACACCTATCTAAGTCCGGTCAATAAAAATATAAGCCACAAACACAAGTTAGAGACCTTGACTAGTAAGCCAAGCTCCTACAACTTGCTATGCCAAAAGAAAAGAAAAATGATCTTGTATTGATTTAGGTTTTTTTTGCTTGACCAAGAAGCAACCTATCCTTAATGCAAAGCCATTCACTTGATCTATGATTAATATGAATTAGATTTGAATCAAGGAAGGTTAAGCCTCCCATATGTCAAGGCTAACCACCAATCTTTAACTCATTGATCAAAAAGAAAAAGATGAAGATGAAGATGAATAAGAATATACATTAATGGAATTCAAATGAAATAAGCAAAGTGCATTGACCAAAGATGAATGGAATCAAGGTCAAACAATAGTAAACAGAAGCAAAATGAAACTTAGAAGTCAAGAAACAAATAAAATATTTTTGGTATTTTTCAAAATTAAAATAATACTTCAATTAAAATAAACAAATAAAGGTCAAACTTCAAATCCATTTCAAATCAACTTTGAAAAGTCCAAATGGATCATCCTAAGTTCAACAAGGTCAAGCAAAGTTTGACAAAAAATTTCAACATTTTTAGAAACCAGAAACTATTTTTAAACAATTAAAAATGAATATAAAATAACCTAATTGAACTAAAATCTCAAATCAATTAATAAATTGATGAGAATATTTTTCATAGATCCATCATCATTCAAAGAGGTTAAAAAAATATTTTTGTATTTTTTGGATATTGGAAACTAATTAAAATGAATTCAAAATAACCAGAAAAGAGAAAATTCACAACAAATATCAAATGACAAAATAAAAAATATTAAAAATCATTTTCAGAAACTAGAATTAAAAAGGGAAATAATGCAATTGGTCCCATATTTTTTGGAATTAAAATGAAAGAGTTGTGATTTTTTGAAATAAAATGAAATAAAAGAAATAAAATGGATTAAATCTGAAAATAGAAAAAACCACACGCGTTGGATTGAATCTCATTAATTGACCTGACACATCTAATGGTCCACATGCGCGCGCTCACCATGAGTCCAAGTCAATGAGAAACATCCAGCATTAAATAAAGTCATAAGATCTGATGGCTATGATATAAACTGGAGATTAGATCCAAGGGTCCACATTCAATCCGGCAAAGAGACGGTAGTGTACACCACCGTCTTCTCCGGCGAGCTTGCAGATTCCGGTGGAAGTTGCAGATATGGAAATCTCAATAAAAATAGGCGGTCCTCATATCATTGGAAAGCTGGGGTGATGTACATCACCCCTGTACCATTGGTTTTCACTCTAGATCCTCATAGGAAGAGAAATCAGAGGTGGAAAATAATGGTGTTCAACCTGAACTCAATGGATTTGCAAAATTAAAGACACAATTCCAATGCCTCTGATGAGAGGACTTCAGCCAAACCAATAAACACAAGAAACAAGCAAGAATCAATGAGTTTCGAAGAAAAAAAAGTTTGAATATCCACCTCTGAAATGTAGATCTATGGAGCACGATTCTTGATTGTAGTTTCCTCTTGAGATGAAGATGAAGCAAGGCCAAGGAATTTTAAGTCCAATGATCAACCAATGAAGTTGAAAATTGGATCTGAAATTTTGAAATGAAAGAGAGAAATTCCTTTAAAGTGAGGTTTGGATGGAGTTTTGCAGCATATCAGGTGCCTTAAGGTTCGTCTATGATGATGGTATGCACCTCTATTTATAGCAAATGCAAGCTGCAAGCATGAGAATTTTGTGTGCATGAATGATAAGGGCGTCCATGCATGGGCCTGTACAGGCGCATGGAGGGCCCAAATCCAATTGATTTGGCAAGCTGAAATGCAACTGAGCTGGTTTGGACGTGTACATGTGAATGATTTGGCTTATGCATGAAGTTTGAACAAAGTTTCCATAATTGCACCAAAATCTTCTCCTCTTCGAAAATGCATATTCCCAAAATGAAACATGGCCTTGTGGGTAATGGTTGGAAAGGTCTTAACATGAGGACCAATTGTTATGTTGAACAAAACTTCATTTGGAATTGGGAAAATAGTGAAAATTGGTCATAAAGTTTAAGGTGCAAAACATGTGCATGTGAAAATTTCCAAAATGGACCAACTTCAAGCCCTTCTGTTTCATTAATGCATGCCTAAAATGACAAAACCTTCAACATCAAAGTTGTATATATTTTCAAGAAAATCAATTTGGACTTAAATGTTGCATCATTTGGATTTTGGATGAGAAAGTTATGGGCACTTTAAGTTGGACTTTTTCACATTTCAATGCCTTTGGTCCAAAGTGACCTATAATGTTTTGCATTATCACATGTATTTCTTTTTGGATTATGAAAATTTGTTCAACATAAAACATGAATTAGACATATTAAACTTTCCAATGCATTTGATCCCACATCAAAATCATAAAAAATAAGAGAGTTAGGTCCTTGGGAAGTTGACCCAAAATTAGGGTTTCAGTCAAAATGACCTATAATGTTTTGAAATGGATGATGACCTTCCCAGCTTCAAATCAACTTTTGATGAACATGAAAGTTTTCCATATGGTTCTTAAGGACATTATTTCTCTTGGGGTCATCTTCATTTGACAAACTAATTAAAAGTTAGGTCTCAGTGGATTTCAAAATAGTGAGATGAATTGACTGATCAACTTCTCAAGTCCAAACTTCAAATCTTGATGAATTGATGATTGAGGACACTCAAATAAGCTCAAATATGCATGAAATGATGAATGAAAGAACTTAACTTGATTTTATTTGATCATGGGTTGAGGTTGCTTCATGAGCAAGGCACAGTTGATGCACAGTTGAATTAGGGTTTCCTTGGGAGACAAGCCTCAAGCCCTTTGGTTTATCTTGATCAAATTGTCAAATTGAGATACTTGGGAGGCATATATGATTATTTATAGCTTTGTGAAGCATTGTCATGCTTTCTTTACACTTCATCTGGCCATATCAATGAGCATAGGGGCCTCCTAGGCCTCGGATCTTATGATTGCTCAAGCTACAAAACAGAAGATGTTAGTGACATATTTTTGTGCTTTTGGTTAGTAAACAAAATAAGAAAAGCAATAATATACAATTCAAGCATGCTTGGTGGTCTCAAATCCAATCACACAAGTGTTCCCACCCAAAGGTTAAGGAGCCAAGATGATATAATCCTTGAGGCAAATGCAATGTTCAACGATATGATGCCATGAGGGATCTTAGGGTCTTACAGATTGTTCTCATATCAACTTGGTGAACCACAAGAGGTTGTTCTAGGTGATTTTGTTTGTCTTTTACAAGTCATAACAGATAGTAAAATCTCTTTCATGTTGAAAGGGAACTGGAGTACTCCCAATCTGTGAGGGGAACCAGGATATCTCTATGTGTTCTTTATCTTTTCCGTATTTACCGTATTCTCACTTTGTAATCTCCAAGGAAAGATTTATAAACAATACAAAATCGGAAAATTTTAATAGTACCTAATTCACCCCCCCCTTAGGTGCACACTCAACTTACATTTGGCATTAGAGCGGGTTATTGGTAACTTGCTCCTCATATCCAGAAGATGGCTTCCGCAAGCGCAAACCCAGTTTTCAAAGATGACGGTAGTAGCAACAAACCACCTCTATTTTCTGGAGAATATTTTGACTTCTAGAAGATCCGTATGAAAGCACATTTAGAAGCACAAGGAGATGGTATATGGGAAGCCATTGAAAATGGTCTGCATAATTCTATTAGTATGGTAAATGGTGTTGGCACTCCGAAGGTTAAAAGTTCATATGATGAAGACAATAAGAAAATAATACTTAATGAAAAGAAAGATATCAATATTCTTCAAAGTGAATTAAGTATGGATGAGTTCTTCCGCATATCTCAACGTAAATCGGCAAAAGAAATATGGGACACTTTGGTGGAGACTCACGAAGGAACCACTGAAGTTAAAAGATCCATATTAAACACATTGAGTCAAGAATATGAAATGTTCAGAATGCAGCCTGGAGAATCCGTTGTTGCATTGCAGAAAAGATTTGTTCACTTGACGAATCATTTAATGGCTCTTAGAAAGACCTTTACAAATTATGATCTCAACCTTAAAGTGCTAAGATCCTTGACTAGAGAATGACAACCAAAGGTAACGGCCATATCTGAGAAGAAAAGTCTTTCTACGATGACGTCCGCATCATTATTCAGAAAAACTCCAAGAACATGAACTTGAACTTGGAAGACTTGAAAAGCATGAAATTCAAGAGAAGAAATCAAAAGGAATTACTTTGAAGGTAGATTCAAAGGAAGATAAAGACGATGGTGCACCAGAGGAAGATGAAAATTTCATGCTCCTTGTTAAAAGGCTTGGTAAGTTTTTTGATAAAAAAGACAAATCCTTTTAAGCAAAAAGAAATAAATATTTCAGGAAAAGGGAGGCTTCCACATATACGCAAGATGTCACATGTTATGAATGTGGAAAGCAAGGTCATATAAAGTCGGATTGTCCGAAAATATCCTAGAAAGGTGGCGTTAAAGGCAAGAAGGAATTCAAGAATAAAAGGCGTATGTTGCATGGGAAGATAATGAGATAAGTTCTTCATCTGGATCGAAAAGCGACGAATGTGCAAATTTAGCATTAATAGCTTCACATCATTCCGACGATAAAGAAGATGAGGTTAGTAGCGATTTTTCTCTTTACGATAGTGATGCACAAGGTGCTATAAATCAACTTCTTAAAGAATGCAAAATTTTGTATAAAACAATATCATCTCAAAAGAAAATGATTTCATCTCTAGAAGAAAAAGCCGTGACAATGGAAAAAGATGTTGATGATGAAAAACAAAAGATGATTAGTGAAAAACAGAATTTTACATGTAAAAATTATGAATCGCTTTCTTTCCAAATTGTCCAATTAAAAAGGGTTCTTGAAAGGTATGAGAAAGGACAAATTGGGTTGGAAGGTATCCTTAGCCAACAAAGATATTCCAATGACAAAAGTGGACTTGGTTATTCAAAATTTTCCAAACCAATTTCTAGTAAAATAATCTTTGTTAAAGCTAATGACCCACCTACCAAAGAGAAAGTGAACAAGCCAAAATATGTTCATCACTATCCTAAAAGAAAAAGATTTTCTAAAAAGAAATCTTATGTTCCTAGATATAGAAGCAATTTTGAACCTACTTGTTTGTATTAAGGAATAATTGGCCATACACCTAATGCATGCTATGTTAGAAATTTTAGCGTAGCAAGTGGGCATTACGTGTGGGTAAAGAAAGACACTAATTATTAAGGACCCAAAGCAATTTGGGTACCTAACAAAACAAAATTTTGTTTTGTAGGTATGCTTGAAAACCACATCAAACCTTTGGTATCTTGATAGTGGTTGTTCCAAGTATATGACGGGAGACATTAACAAATTTTCAAATCTATCATTAAAGGCCAAGGGTTATGTCACACATGGTGATAACAACAAATGGAGAATTCTTGGTATAGGAAAAGTTGGTGTACCACCTTTCACATCTATTGAAGATGTCCTTTATGTCGAAGGACTAAAGTATAATCTTCTAGGTATTAGCCAACTTTGTGACAAGGGCTTAAAAATCAAGTTCACCAAGGATGAATGCTTGATTTAAGATGAAGTCTCTCATGAGGTAAAACTCAAAGGTACAAGATTTAATAATATATTTATGATTTCCCTTGATGATGTGTCTTTGAAGGTAAAATGTATTATGGCAAACAATAATGAGTCTTGGCTTTGGCATAAAATATTCGCTCATATTCATATGGAACATTTGAATAAACTTATAAAACATGATCTTGTTATTGGATTGCCTAAGATAAAGTCTGTCAAAGATAGATTATGTGATGCATGTCAAAAGGGAAAACAAACCAAATCAACTTTCACATCAAATAATATGGTGTCCTCTACAAGGCCACTACAATTGTTACATATGGACTTATTTGGTTCATCAAGAACAAGAAGCTTAGGAGGTAATATATATGATTTAGTTATTGTTGATGATTTCTCTAGATACACTTGGACTTTATTCTTAGTGCAGAAAAGTGATGCATTCAAGGCGTTCAAGAAATATGCAAAGCAAATTCAAAATGAGAAATCTCTAACTATTGCCTCCATAAGAAGCGACCATGGTGGAGAATTCCAAAATGCCTCCTTCGAAGAGTTTTACGAAGAACATGGAATATTTCATAATTTCTCGTCACCAAGGACTCCTAAAAAAATGGAGTGGTGGAGAGAAAGAATAGTTCACTTGTGGAACTTGCAAGAATAATGCTTAGCGACTCAAAACTTCCAAAGTATTTTTGGGCGGATGCGGTAAGTACGACATGCTATGTAAGTAATATAATCATTATTAGACCTATCTTGAAAAAGACTCCTTATGAACTCTTCAAACGAAGGAAACCAAACATCTCTCACTTTCATATATTTTGATGCAAATGCTTTGTCCTCAACAATGATAAAGACAATCTAGGTAAGTTCGACGAGAAATCCGACGAAGGTATATTTCTTGGATATTCTCTCACTAGTAAAGCTTATAGAATATATAATAAAAGAACTTTAACAATTGAAGAATCTATGCGTGTTACCTTTGATGAAACTAACCCCTTCAAGGAGGATATTATTTTGTGTGATGATGATGATAATGTAAATGCTCCTCAAGAAGATACTTTCAACGGCATCAATGATAATCAAATGGAACATCATGAAGAACCAATTCAACAAGAGTCAGATGCTAATGAACTACCTAAAAAATGAAGAACTCATAGAGATCATCCAATTGATAAAGTCATTGGTGATATTAGTCAAGGCGTTGCAACAAGATTAAATCTCAAAGATGCATGCTTGAATATGGCGTTTGTTTCACAAATTGAACCTTCCAAAGTTGATGAAGCCTTAGGAGATGACCAATGTATAATTGCTATGCAAGAAGAGTTAAACCAATTCGAAAGGAATCAAATTTGGGAACTTGTCCCTAGGCCATGTGGTTAACACATCATAGGTACCAGATGAGTGTTTAAGAACAAGCTTGATAAGAATGGTATAATTGTTCGAAATAAAGCAAGGTTGGTGGCCCAAGGATACAATCAAGAGGAAGGCATTAATTTTGAAGAAACATTCGCTCCGGTTGCAAGGTTAGAATCTATCCGTCTATTACTTGCTTATGCATGTTCATTAAATTTTCAGTTATTCCAAATGGATGTCAAAAGCGCCTTCTTGAATGGTTACATCAATGAAGAAGTCTATGTCAAACAACCCCCAGGCTTTGAAGACTTCAAGAATCCTCCATATGTCTTCAAGTTGAGGAAAGCTCTTTATGGCCTAAAGAAAGCACCAAGAGTATGGTATGATCGTCTCAACAACTTTCTTTGTGAAAAGGGATTTGAAAAAGGTAAAGTTGACAAGACCTTATTTATTAAGAAAATAAAAGGTATCACTTTATTGGTTCAAGTCTACGTTGACGACATCATATTCGGCTCAACAAATAAAGAAGTGTGTGAATAATTTTCATCAATGATGAAAGGAGAATTCAAAATGTCCATGATGGGTAAGATGAACTATTTTCTCAGACTTCAAATTAAGCAACTAAAGGATGGCATCCTCATCAACCAATCCAAGTACTGCAAAGAATTATTGAAAAGATTCGACATGGATAACTGCAACACTATGTCTACTCTAATGGGATCCGGAACTTATGTTGATCAAGATGAATCGAGTGTATCAATTGATATCACAAAGTATCGAGGTATGATTGGCTCATTGTTATATTTGACGGAAAGCCATCCTGACATAATGATTAGTGTTTGTCTATGTGTTCGCTTTCAAGCAAATCCAAAAGAATCGCATCTCATCTCCGTTAAAAGGATCATGAAGTATCTTAAAGGGACAACAAATGTTGGACTATGGTATCCTAAAGGTAGTATTTTTAATTTAGTTGGTTATTCTGACGTTGATTATGCAGGAAGTAAAACTGATAGAAAGAGCACTAGTGGTACATGTCACATTCTTGGAAATGCATTAGTATCGTGGGCTCGCAAGACACAAACATGTGTTGCTCTCAGAACTGCCGAATCGGAATACATAGCAGCAGGTAGCTGTTGTGCTTAAATACTTTGGCTTAAGCAACAACTTTGTGACTACAGATAATATCTTGGATGCATTCCTCTATGTTGTGACAACACAAGTGCGATAAATATTACAAAGAATCATGTGGGATTGAGTTACATCGGGAACCCTAAAAAAATGGGAAGGAAAAGTATGATATCTATCAATACTTGTTTGAAAAATATGGGAATTTTCAAGGATGTTGATGGTCTCTACAAACACACATACGCGGAAAATGTCTATGCACCTCCTCCCGCTCCCGTAGGTGGATACAAACTTGAGATTTTTTATAACAAGCTTTATGAGATGGACATTTTTCATTCTTTCAAGCTTTGGAGCCATGCGTTCTGATATAAATTTCCTTAAACAATAACATCACCATCATAATGAGGATGTCGAAGAGGAAGAGGAAGACGAGGATGAAGAAAATGACGACATGGAAGATAGTGACTAGAGTTTTCTTTTTATTTTTGTTTCTTAGTATTTTGTCTCTTAATGTTCTAAATTTTCATTGTTTCTTTGTTTCCTTGTATGGTTTCATTTTATGTTGTAGTCTTCTTTGTTGAACAATGTTTGTCTTAAGCATATTTCCTTTGTTGGTTAATGTTTTGTTCTTTGCTTATCTTTTATAACCTTTTCCCATCCTTTTTGTTAATGACAAATGGGAGAAGATATTATGATTTCTTTGTATGCATTTCTATAACAATGTTTGCAGCAAGCTTTAAACATTATAACTCTCATGGATGCATGGATCAAGGGGGAGTTATCTTTGTTAGGGGGAACATTGTGCATACAGCTTAAATTATTTTATCATCGTCAAAAAGGGGGAGAATGTGAAGTCAAGACACTTCATCCAATATGTTTTAATGAAGACAAAGTGAAATTCAAATGATCATGTCAAAAGTATGGAAAAAGCTTCAAGTGCATTTAAACAAATCAAGTTTCAAGCAATGTGTGAAAGCTAGCATCAAAGAACTGAAGACTCTTTGAAGACTAGCATCGATCTTAAGTTTTTAAGGTACAAGCATGCAATATATTTTGATAACTTAGTGCTCAAATTTAATCCAAACATTCATTGCATTCATGGTTCATTGTCTCACTTGCCCTTGCTATTTCACTAATTTTTCTAAGCATTTTTTTTTTCAAAAAACAGCTCAGGAAATCGATTACCCCATTTCTGGAAATCGATTTCCAATTGGCAAAAATCATTTTTCAGTTCAGGAAATCGATTCCCCCTTTTTAGGAAATCGATTTCCAATTGCCATAATTATTTTTTCAACTCAGGAAATCGATTACCCCCTTTTGGGAAATCGATTTCCAACACGAAATTTTGAACTTTTAATGAAACAGTGGCTGGGTTCAGACATGTCTTTTGGGCTAAACACTTTCCAAAGTTCATCCATTAACCATTGCATCTTTTCATTAAATTACACTCTTTCATAGAGGTGTCAAGGTGATATCTATATTCATAAATTTCAGAATTCAAAGTCACCTCTTTCATTGCAATTTGAAATCTCATACACATTCATTTTCAAACAAGTGTTTTGATCATTGAATTTTCATTAAGAAATTTTCTGCATTATTCACATATAGCAGTCCAGAAAATTCATTTCATATTCATAAACACTTGAGCACTAATATATCATTATAAATTGCGTGTTTGGAAGAGAAAATCAGTCATAGTGATTGATACATTGTCATATACTTTCTTTAATCAATATTTTCTCGAATTGGTTGTAAACACCTTGTTGTCCAAGATTGTTGGAAGCAAGAGAGTTGAGTTTGAGAGGATTGTTCTCATATCAACTTGGTGAGTCACAGGAGGTTGTTCTTGGTGATTGTGTTTGTCTTGTACAAGTCATAACAGATAGTAAAATCTTTTTCATGTTGAAAGGGGACTGGAGTACTCTCGATCTACGAGGGGAACCAGGATATCTCTCTGTGTTTTTTATCTTTTCCGCATTTACCGCATTCTCACTTAGTAATCTCCAAGGAAAGATTATTAAAACAAGACAAAACTGGAAAAATTATAATAATACCTAATTCACTTAGTAATCTCTTAGGTGGACACTCAACTTACAAACTCATCTTGGATCCTTAAGACCATTTTGAACCAGAGAGAGAGAGAGAGAGAGAGAGAGAGAGAGAGAGAGAGAGAGAGAGAGAGAGAGAGAGAGAGAGAGAGAGAGAGAGCATCCAACCAATGCAAGCTTGGACTGATATGTGACAGGCTAATAAGTACGGCATGAAGAAAATGTATCAATATCTCTTGGATGCCAAGCAAAACGTTGAGTGGAGATCCTTATTCTACGGGAATATGGCGTGCCCTAGAGATAGATTCACCCTTTGGTTTGCTTAGGCTAGCAACGAAAGATCGTCTGACTCAGTTTGGTTTGATAACTAGCAACCATTGTTGTTTTTGTCATGCTACTGAAACCCAACAACACATTCTCTTTTGTTTCCACGTGATTAAGCTTGTTTGGGTGAAGGTCCTAGAGTGAGCTTGTTTGGATGAAGGTCCTGTAAGACCCTAATTTTGTCCCTAAGATCCCTCATGGCATCATAACATTGCATTTGCATTGCCTCAAGGATCCTTAGCATCTTGGTTCCCTTTGCCTTTGGGTGGGACTTCTTGAGAGTGGTTTGAGATCACCAAGCATGCTTGACTTGTATATCATTGCTTTTCTTATTTTGTTCACTAACCAAAAGCACAAAAATATGTCACTAACATCTTTTGTTTGTAGCTTGAGCAATCATAAGGTCAAGAGCTTCAAGGAGATCATCTGTGCAGAGACATGGCCAAGAGAAGATGATAGCAAGCATGGTAATGGTTCCCAAAGCTCTCATCCATCAAATATGCCTCCCTAGCATCTCAATTCATCATTTTGATCAAAGCAAGTCAAAGGGTTTGAGGTTGGTGCCCCAAAGAAACCCTAATTCATCTGTGCACCACAATGCCTTGCTCCTGAAGCAACCTCAGCCCATGGTCAAATACAATCAAGGGAAGTTCTTTAATTCATCATTTCATGCATATTTTAACTTATTTGAGTATCCTCAATCATCAATTCATCAAGATATGAGTCATGGACTTGAGAAGTTGATCAGTCAATTCATCTAACTATTTTGAAATGCACTGAGACCTAACTTTTTATGTGTTGGTCAAATGGAGATGGTTACAAAAACAAAAATGTTCTTAAGGACAATATGAACAACTTTCATGTTCATCAAAATTATATTTGAAGCTTGGAAGGCCATCTCCCATTCCAATACATTATAGGTCATTTTGACTGAAACCCTAATTTTGGGTCAGCTTCCCAAGGACATAACTCATTTTTTTTTATGATTTTGAGGTGGGATCAAATGCATTGGAAAGATTAAGATGTCTACTTCAAATGTTATGTTGGACAAAATTTCAAAATCTCAAAGGAAATACATGTGATAATGCAAGACATTATAGGTCCTTTTGGGTCAAATGCATTAAATAGGAAAAAAGTCCAACTTCAAGTTCCCATAACTCTTTCATCAAAAATCCAAATGATTCACAATTTAAGTCCATTTTGATTTTATTGAAAAGATCTACAACTTTGATGTTGGAGGTTTTTCCATTTGAAGCTTTCATCATCAAACTAGAAGGGCTTGAAAATTGGCCAAATTTAGAAACCTTGCTTTGACATGTCATACACCTTGCACTTTAAACTCAAATTTCATAAATTTCCACACTTCAAATGGATTTTTGTCCAACATAACAATTGTTCCTTACATCAAGACCTTTCCAACCATTAATCACATGATCATGTTTGGATTTTGCAAATGGCATTTTCGAAGAGGGGAATATTTTGGTGCATTTATGGAAACTTGATTCAAACTTCATGCATAATCCAATTACATCATATCTCCACGTCCAAAACCAATATGCTAATGTTAAGCTTGCCAAATTAATTAGATTTGGGCCCTCCATACGCCTGTACAGGCCCATGCATGGAGGCCCTCTTCATTCATGCACATGAAATTTTCATGCATTGCCTTTGCCAATTGCTATATATAGAGCTGTTCAGCCTCACTCTTCCTCAACCTAATGGCGCCAGAAATGCTGCACAATTGAATCCATAACCATTACCAAAGAAGCTAGTTCATTTTTCTCTAAATTTTTCAGATCCAAAATTCAACTACATCTGGTTGAATCCTTGGATCTAAAGCTTCTAAACCTTCATCCTTCAGCTCATTGATCTTCTGTTTTGGCAAAGAAAGCAAGGAATCGAGCTCAAGTTTCCAGAAATCAAGCTTACTCTTCAACTGGTATTTTCTTCGAATCTCATCATCCATTGACCTATTTGCTTGGATCTTGTGTTAGATGAAGTCCTCTCAATAGAGGCATCATGATTATGCATTTAATTTTTGAAATCCATTGAGTTCATGATGAACACCACAGAACTTCCATCTCTGATTTCTCTCAATATAGAGATCTAGAGTGGAATTGAGTGGCACAGGGATGATGTACATCATCCCAGCTTTCTAAAGATGTATAGATCGTGCATTTTCATTAAGGTTTGGATCTCTACAATTTTGACCGGAAAATCCAAGCTCACCGGAGAAGACGGTGGCTCCGGTGGCTGTCCTATTGCCAGATGCATTGTGGACCCTTGGATTCATTTTCCAGATTTGATCTTGGCCTTTGATTGTTATGACTTTTATTTAATTTGTGTGTGGTTGCATTGACTTGGTCCTATAATGCGCGCGCGTGCCATTGCCTTCAGATCGTCCATGTCATTTAATGAAAGGAGATCTAACGCGCCAGGATTTTCCACATTTTCTAATTTCTGATTTTATTTTCTTTAATTCCATTTTATTTCAAAAAATCATAACTCTTTCATTTTTAATCCAAAAATTATGGGACCAATTGCATTAGTCTCCAAATAAATTCTAGTTTCTGATTCTGATTTTTAATATTTTTTATTTTATCATTTGATATTTTTTATGAATTTTCTCTTTTCTGGTTGTTTTTAATTCATTTTAAATAGTTTTTGATATTCAAAAAATACAAAAATATTTTCCTAATCTATTTGAATGATGATGGATCTATGAAAAATATTCTCATCAATTTTATAATTGATTTAAGATTTATTTGAGATTTTAGTTCAATTAGGTTGTTTTTATTCATTTTTAATTGGTTAAAAATAGTTTCTGACCCTTAAAAATGCTGAAATTTTTTGTCAAACTTTGTTTGACCTTGTTGAACTTAAGATAAATTACTTGGACCTTTCAAGATTGATTTGAAGTGATTTTGAAGTTTGACCTTTCTTTTTATTTTAATTCAAGTTTATTTTAATATTGAAAATGCCAAAAATATTTTGCTTACTGTTTGACCTCCAATCTTCATCTCATTTCTGATTTATCATTGTTTGACTTTGACTTTCAATGTCAATTGGTCAATACATATGGATTGGTACATCTTATTCCATCTTATGCATTTTGATCTTTCCATTCTCATTATCCATTCTCCATCTCCTTCTTCCTCTTCTTTTTTTTCTTTTTGATCAATGAGTTGAAGGTTGATAATTTAGCATTGATTAGGGAGACTTAATCTTCCTTGAACCAAATCTAATTCATCTTGATCAATTGATCAAGTGAATGGTTTTGCATTAAGGATAGGTTGTTTCCTAAATCATGCAAAAGACTTAAACCAATACAAGATTAATTTTCTTTTTCTTTTTGGCATGGCAAGTTGTTGGGACTTGGTTCACTAATCAAGACTCCTAACTTGTGTTTGTTGCCTACATTATTATTGACCGGCCTCAGATAGTTGTGACTTCTACATAAGTCCAATTACGATTGCTTAACATAGCGCTAAATTTGCCTTATGGCACACTAACTACTAACACTAACCATTAACAATTAACATTTACTTTTTACTTTTTACTTTTATGCAATTTACTATTCTTGCACATATTACCCATTTGCTTTTCTCTTTGCTCACTTGAGCACATGTTTATGTTAATGCCATTTGCCTTTTGCTCACTTGAGCACATAATTGTGTATATACTATTGTGCTGGTGTTTTGTTTGATTGTTGAGAACCACATGCAAAGAAATGGACTTAGTTTCTAGGACTTTCCCTATGCAAAAATTGGAGAAATGGACTTAGATTCTAGGACTTTCCTTATGCAAAAATTGGAGAAATGGACTTAGATTCTAGGACTTTCCTTATGCAAATTGGAGCAAAAAGGACCTTAATGAGGAAGATGGATTAGAAGGACCAAATCTCTAAACTCACTCTTGTCCATTCTTGATTTTCTTCATGGAACTTTTGATGTGTGTGCTTTTGTGCTAGGGAATTCTATGAGAGCTTAATTGGAGAACCATTGCCATGTTCATCCAAAGTGAATGATACAAGATACATTGAGGATCTCTTAAGAGGCTTGTTTGATGATTGTTTATGCTTTATGATTGCTTATTCCAAAGGATGGGAGCTACTTGGATCATCAATATGATCTCAAGAGAGGGACTCCTTTGTGGTTTTGTTTCTTCATCCTTTCTCTTTTTGCTTTACTTAGGATTTAGCCTTTCTTCTTCTTCTCTCCACTCTAACCCAAGCCAAAACTCTTTGTGCAAACATTTAACCTTTGTTTTCAACTATTAGAAACCTAAGCCTTATGCTTTTGATTTTCAAACTTTCTTTTCATAACACTTATTTTGAATTGAATCTTCAAGTCAACTTTGACCATTTTGTATATACTTCTAATTGGTAAATATAACCCATTCAAATTTCTTTTTTTTGTGGTTCCAATGGCCACTTTCTTAATCAAATCTTTCATAACCTTTAGCTATTAGGTTTGAGTTGTCCTTGTGGTAGATATAATACTCACCTATATCCTTAGTGATGGACAATGAGTCTTCCATGCTTATTATAGGGTTAACCCCTCACTAGCATGTTGAAGCTATCCTCACATGGTGGATTTGTGGTTTGGTTGAGTTTTCTCCCTTTGATAACAAAAGACCTTAAGGCTTTTGGACCAATCAATTCACCAACTCTTTTTTGAGATTTTTACCCTGAACTACGAAGTTTTGACCCTAATCTTTTTATAAGATGGTACGTAGGCAATGGTTTTATCCATCCAAACACAAAATGTAAATAACTTGTATATTCTCTTCTCATCTCTTCAATCATGTTTGTACAAACAAAAATTTCACAAAAACAACAACCTTTACAACAAGTATGAAAAGGGCTCCCTAGGAGTACCTAGGATGTTTTGGGTGCCTAACACCTTCCCATTACATAACCAACCCCCTTACCCAGATCTCTGATTCTCTTTTACTAGTTTTTGTTAAAACTTTTAGGTTTTTGTTCGCTTTCTAACCATTCCTTTGGATAAATAGAAGTGCAATGGCGACTCGACTTGTATGATTTACCTTGGATTTAGTCAATATCTCTAATGGTAACGAATACCCTACTACAGAAAAGTGGCGACTCTGCTGGGGAGATGTGTCCAGTGGGTTTTGCCTACTTTTCATACTTGTTGTATTGTATTGTCTTGTGACATATTTTTGTGCAATTTGGGATTACTATATTGTATGTAATGATTGAATTGCTTGATATTAATTCCTTGTATGCTTGGTGATCTTTGTGAGATGAGTTCTATACCCGGACTCGAGTGCACTTAGGATAGGAGAATGGCATAGTCTTGTTGACTTGTGTGGAGTTATTCCTTAGCAAGTTGACTTGCAAGTCCATTCACTTGGTGAAGGTCATGTTGGGATCAATAATGTCACACAAGTAAGTTGTGGTTAGACATTACTCTTTCCAATATAGACCTTAGAAGCCAAGGACCTTAGTTTACCAAGCCCATCTTGGCCTATTCTTAGGATGTAGTGCGAAAGTCGTTCAAGTGTAAGATTTGATATGATTGTTACGCGATACTACACTCATAAGAGTCTCTCTTGAGAATATTTTTGGGATACGAGTAGTCGTTTCTCCGATAATATCCGAAAGATGGGATGATGACTATGGGAACCTCTTGTAGAACATGTTTGGCAGGTTTAAACCCTAGTACACTCCCTTTGGGTGGTTCTTAACCGAAACTCCATGCTCGTGACTTGCAACTGTAGCGGGGTATTCGTTACCATTAGAGATATTGACTAAAACCAAGGTAAATCATACAAGTCGAGTCGCCACCGCACTTCTATTTATCCAAAGGAATGGTTAGAAAGCTAACAAAAACCTAATAGTTTTAACAAAAACTAGTAAAAGAAACAGAGATCTGGGTAAGGGGGTTGGTTATGCAATGGGAAGGTGTTAGGCACCCAAAACATCCTAGGTACTCCTAGGGAGCCCTTTTCATACTTGTTGTAAAGGTTGTTGTTTTGTGAAAATTTGTTTGTGCAAACATGATTGAAGAGATGAGAAGAGAATATACAAGTTATTTACATTTTGTGTTTGGATGGATAAACCCATTGCCTACATCTTAAAAAAGATTAGGATCAAAACCTCGTAGTTCGGGGTAAAAATCTCAAAAGAAGTTGGTGAATTGATTGGTCCAAAAGCCTTAAGGTCTTTTGTTATCAAAGGGAGAAACTCAACCAAACCACAAATCCACCAAGTGAGGATAGCTTCAACATGCTAGTGAGGGGTTAACCCTATAATAAGCATGGCAGACTTATTGTCCATCACTAAGGATATATGTGAGTATTACATCTACCACAAAGATAACTCAAACCTAATAGCTAAAGGTTATGGAAAATTTGATTAAGAAGGTAGCCATTGGAACCACAAAAGACACTTGAATGGGTTATATTTACCAATTAGAAGTATATACAAAAATGGTCAAAGTTGACTTAAAGGTTCAATTCAAAATAAGTATTATGAAAAGAAGGTTTGAAAATCAAAAGCCTAAGGCTTAGGTTTCTAATGTTTTGAAAAAAAGGTTAAATGTTTGCACAAAAGCTTTGGCTTGGGTTAGAGTGGAGAGAAGAAGAAGAAGGGCTAAGTCCTAGGTAAAACAAAAAGAGAAGGGATGAAGAATCAAAACCACAATGGAGTTCCTCTCTTGAGATCATATTGATGATCCAAGTAGCTCCCATCATTTGGAATAAGCAACCACAAAGCATAAGCAATCAAACAAGTCTCATAAGAGATCCTCCATGTATCTTGTATCTTCCACTGGGATGAACATGGCAATGGCCCTCCAATTAAGCTCAATTGGGAACTCCTAGCACAAAAGCACACACATCAAAAGTTCCATGAAGTAAAACAAGAATGGACAAGAGTGAGTTTAGAGATTTGGTCCTTCCAATCCATCTTCATCATTAAAATCCTTTTACTCCAATTTTGCATAAGGAAGGTCCTAGAATCTAAGTCCAATTCTCCATTTGGTCTACAACAATCAAAACAAAAGCACAAGCACAATAATATATACACAATTATATGCTCAAGTGAGCAAAAGGCAAATGGCATTAACATAAACATGTGCTCAAGTGAGCAAAGAGAAAAGCAAATGGATAATATGTGCAAGAATAGTAAATTGCATAAAAGTAAATTGCATAAAGTAAATGTTAATTGTCAATGGTTAGTGTTAGTAGTTAGTGTGCCATAAGGCAAATTTAGCGCTATGTTAAGCAATCGTAATTGGACTTATGTAGCAGTCACAACTATCTGAGGCCGGTCAATAATAATGTAGGCAACAAACACAAGTTAGGAGTCTTGATTAGTGAGCCAAGTCCCAACAACTTGCCATGCCAAAAAGAAAAGAGAATTGATCTTGTATTGGTTTAAGCCTTTTGCATGAGTTAGAAGACAACCTATCCTTAATGCAAAGCTAATCACTTGATCAATTAATCAAGATGAATTAGATTTGAATCAAGGAAGATTAAATCTCCCTAACCAATGCTAACTTATCAACCTTCAACTCATTGATCAAGAAGAAAAGAAGTAGAAGAAGAAGAAGGAGAAGATGGATAAGAGAAATGGAAATGGAAAAATTAAAGTGCATTAAATGAAATACAATGTACCAATCCTCATATGTTGACCAATAACATTGAAAGTCAAGGTCAAACAATCAAAAACAGAAGTGAGATGAAGATTGGAGGTCAAGAAATGAATAAATTATTTTTGGCATTTTTTAATATTTAAAAATAAACCTGAATTAAAATAATGAAAAGGTCAAACTTCAAAATCACTTCAAATCAACCTTGAAAGGTCCAAGTAATTTATCCTAAGTTCAACAAGGTCAAACAAAGTTTGACAAAAAATTTCAGCATTTTTAAAAGTCAGAAACTATTTTTAATCAATTAAAATGAATAAAAAATAACCTAATTGAACTAAAATCTCAAATAAATCTCAAATCAATTTGAAAATTGATGAGAATATTTTTCATAGATCCATCATCATTCAAATAGGTTAGGAAAATATTTTTGTATTTTTTGAATATCAAAAACTATTTAAAATGAATTAAAAATAACCAGAAAAGAGAAAATTCACAAAAAATACCAAATGACAAAATAAAAAATATTAAAAATCAGAAATAGAAACTAGAAATTATTTGGGAAATAATGCAATTGGTCCCATAATTTTTGGATTAAAAATGAGAGAGTTATGATTTTTTGAAATAAAAGGAATTAAAGAAAATAAAATGGATTAAATCAGAAAATAGAAAAAAGCACACGCGTTGGATTCATTTCATTAAATGACTTGGCAAATCCAAGGGCTCTCAGCACGCGTGCATTGTAGTCCACAGTCAATGCGATCACATGAAAAACAAAAGAAAGTCATAACAATGAAGGATCCAGATTAGATCTGGAAAATAGATCAAACGGCCAGGAATGGATCTGGTAATGATGAAGCCACCGGAGCCACCGTCTTCTCCGGTGAGCTTGGATTTTCCGGCGAAAAATGCAGAGATCCAAACCTCAATGAAAATGCACGATCTATACATCTTTAGAAAGCTGAGATGATGTACATCATCCGTGTACCATCCATTTTCACTCTAGATCTCTATGGTATGAGAAATCAGAGATTGAAAAAATCTGGTGTTCATCATGAACGCAATGGATTTCAAAAATTGAATGCATAAACATGATGCCTCTATTGAGAGGACTTCAGCCAACACAAGATCCAAGCAAATAGGTCAATGGATAGTGAGATTCGAAGCAAATACCAGTTGATGTGTAAGTTTGAATTCTGGTAACTTGAGCTCGATTCCTTGCTTGCTTTACCAAAACAGAAGTTCAATGAGATGAGTGATGAAGGTTTAGAAGCATAAGATCTAAGAATTCAACCAGATGAACTTAAAGTTGTATATCTTTTCAAGACAATCAAAATGGACTTAAAGTTTGCATCATTTGGATTTTTGATAAAGAAGTTATGGGCACTTGAAGTTGGACTTTTTTGACTTTCAATGCATTTGGCCAAAAAGGACCTATAATGTCTTGCATTATCACATGTATTTACTTTGAGATTTTGAAAATTTGTTCAACTTAACATTTGAAGTAGACATCTTAATCTTTCTAATGCATTTGATCCCACCTCAAAATCGTAAAAATGAATGATTTATGTCCTTGGGAAGTTGACCCACAATTAGGGTTTCAGTTAAAATGACCCATAATGTATTGGAATGACAGATGGCCTTCCAAGCTTCAAATCAATTTTTGATGAACATGAAAGTTGTTAATATTGTCCTTAAGAACAGTTTTTCTTTTGGAACCATCTCCATTTGACTAACACATAAAAAGTTAGGCCTCAGTGCATTTCAAAATAGTCAAATGAATTGACTGACCAACTTCTCAAGTCCACAACCCATATCTTGATGAATTGATGATTGAGGATACTCAAATAAGTTCAAATATGCATGAAATGATGAGTTAAGGAACTCCCCTTGATTGCATTTGATCATGGGCTGAGGTTGCTTCAAGAGCAAGGCATTGTGACGCACATATGAATTAGGGTTTTCTTGAGGAACAAGACCTCAAGCCCTTTGACTTGCTTTGATCAAAATGATGAATTGAGGTACTAGGGAGGCATATTTGATGGATGAGAGCTTTGGGAACCATTACCATGCTTGCTATCATCTCCTCTTGACCATGTCTTTGCACTAATGATCTCCTTGAAGCTTTGGATCTTGTGATTGCTCAAGCTACAAACAAAAGATGTTAGTGACATATTTTTGTGCTTTTGGTTAGTAAATAAAATAAGAAAAGCAATGATATACAATTCAAGCATGCTTAGTGATCTCAAACCACTCACAAGGAGGTCCCACCCAAAGGCAAAGGGAACCAAGATGCTGATGATCCTTAAGGCAATGCCAAATGCAATGTTATGATGTCATGAGGGATCTTAGGGATAAAATTGGGGTCTTACAGATGCCCCTATTTAAGGTCATTCTAGCCGGAGAAGTGAAGGTTAAAATCTTCATCTCGACGGGGTAGAATGGGCTTAAATAATAACAAAGAGACGAATTTTGGTCCCTAAGAGACCTCATGATGCAAATGTATGTAGAATGGTAGCACTCTGTGGGGATATGTGTCCACAAAGGTAAAGATCAAGAGGGAATTGAAATTCCATATGAGTAATATGCTCATAAAATGGGACAGAGACTCTGGGGACTCTAATGGGGATAAGAAGGAAATGCGTGAGCAGGGCACGACTCAAAGTTTGGGGGTAGAAATCCAAAGGGAATAAATCCAATGGAAAGACTCGAGCTGACTCGAAGATGCATGTGTTGGGGAATATGCCAACACAGCAAAATTATCCACAATGGATACTTCGGATAAAAACCCGGACTCAGGTGAGGATAATCCACTAAGGGACCTCACTGGGGATATCCAAAAAGGACTCTCCTGGGGAAGCGACGGGATGAGGTATTACTGGTTATTGGGTAATAAGCTCAAAGAGACGTGTGATCTGAACACCGGTATAAGGGTGAGAGAACAACACGCTCGGGAAGAATGAATATCTAAGACCGGTATAAGGGTGAGAGATATCAATCAACCAAATCATCTTAGGAAGACCTAAAAGGTATATTTCAACTCAGGAAAATCTGACTCCACAGGGGACAAAAGTCATAATAGGGAGCAGAAGGAAGGAACACCAGGGATGCCGGTTACTGGGCATATAATAGGTGACCAACCAAAAACAAGGCCCAAAAACAATGCCAAATGAATTCTGAGCATCAGCCAAATGAAATTGGACGTGTGACTTGCAAGGCAATTGCTTATGTACCAAGTGTAAGACCCCAATTTTGACCCTAAGATCCCTCATGACATCATAACATTGCATTTGCATAGCCTCAAGGATCATGAGCATCTTGGTTCCCTTTGCCTTTGGGTGGGACTCCTTGTGATTGGTTTGAGATCACCAAGCATGCTTGAATTATACATCATTGTTTCTCTTACTTTTGTTTACTAAAAAATAAAATAAAAAAAAACGAAAAAATAATAAAAAAAACGAAAAAAAAAATGAAAAAAAAAACGAATAAAAAAAAAAAAATAATAATAATAATAAATAAAATATAAAAAAAAAATTTGGACTTGGGCCTTTCTCATTTGAGCCCACAGGTCCACAAAAACCAGGTTATAAATTTAGAGTTTCAGTGAAACAAAAGGAGGCCATTCCTATTACCCTGACAGGAAAAAGAAAGTGAGAGAAGAGCTGACAGAGTTCAGAGCAACCTCCAGAGGCAAACCCTCAGATTGCTCTGCAAACCTCACGGGTGCAACTCAATTTCAATCGATCCTCCCCAATCAGGTATGCCCTATTTCCACTACTTTATACTTTCAACCTGAAATTTTTTGATACCCTTTTAATGTATCTGTTTGACAAGAGGTTTAGGCCTCCTGCCCTTGGTTGCTTTTTGTGAGCTTTTTTGTGAATTTTAATGGCATGATTTATGTGGTTACATTTTGATTTGGGGGCAACTCTTGATTACCCTATCTTGTTTCTCTAACCTGTTTGTTGAGTTTTTTTTGTGAGGGCTCACATGACTCTTGCAGAGATGGCCTGGTGTTCCACTTTATTTGTGGGATACCCCCTGGAGGTTTATTCCGATTACGTGTGCTTAATGGCTTGAGATATTTGTTTGTGACTGCTTATTCCAAAGGATGAGAGCTACTTGGATCATCAATATGATCTCAAGAGGGGAACTCCCAATGTGATTTTATTTTCTTTTCCCTTATCTCTTGTATGTTTAGGAATTTAACCCTTCTTTTTTTTCCCATTCTAACCCAAGCCAAAACTTTTTGTGCAAACAATAACTTTTGTTTTCAACATTAGAAACCTAAGCCTTATGCTTTTGATTTTCAAAGTTATTTTTCATAACACTTATTTTGAATTGAACCTTTTAATCCACTTTAACCCTATTTTTGTAAATACTTTTAATTGGTAAATATAACCCCTTCAAATACTTTTTGTGGTTTCAATGGACACCTTCTTAATCAAACCTTTTTTTTATAACCATTAGCTATTAGGTTTGAGTTATCCTGGAGGTAGATATAATACTCACCTTTATCGTTAGTGATGGACAATGAGTCTTCCATGCTTATTATAGGGTTAACCCCTCACTAGCATGTTGAAGCTATCCTCACATGGTGGATTTGTGGTTTTAGGTTGAGTTTTCTCCCTTTGATAACAAAAGACCTTAAGGTTTTTGGACCCATCAATTCACCAACCTTTTTTTGATTTTTTTTACCCCGAACTACGAGGTTTTGATCCTAATCTTTTTTTAAGATGGTACGTAGGCAATGGGTTCATCCATTCAAACACAAAATGTAAATAAATTTGTATATTCTTTTCTCATCCCTTCAATCATGTTTGCACAAATAAATTTTCACAAAAAAAAACAACAACCTTACAACAAATGTGAAAAGGGCTCCCTAGGAGTACCTAGGATGCTTTGGGTGCCTAACACCTTCCCATTGCATAACCAACCCCCTTACCCAGATCTCTGACATTTTTACTAGTTTTTGATTCGATAAAACTTTTAGGTTTTTGTTCGCTTTCTAACCATTCCTTTGGATAAATAGAAGTGCGGTGGCGACTCGACTTGTATGATTTACCTTGGATTTAGTCAATATCTCTAATGGTAACGAATACCCCGCTACAGAAAAATGGCGACTCTGCTGGGGAATATGTATTTGCCTAGTGGGTTTTACCGACTTTTCATATTTGTTGTATTGTATTGTGTATTTTTTTTGTGTGACATATTTTTGTGCAATTTGGGATTACTGTATTGTATGTAATGATTGTATTGTTTGAATATTAATTCCTTGTATGCTTGGTGATCTTTGTGAGATGAGTTCTATACCCGGACTCGAGTGCACTTAGGATAGGAGAATGGCATAGTCTTGTCGACTTGTGTGGAGGGGTCTGCAACAATTGGGTCGCTGTGGATATTCCAACAGTTGTCCATAAGTCAACGTAATGATCACTTTGTTTAAAAACCCTTCTCCCATGCCAAAAGGAGGAGTGATAACATTGTTGGCGCATAAAAACAATGATATTTTCATTCAATAAATTCATGTTAAATGTTTGTTTTTCCATTTATTTTCCCTTTTCGTTTTTTGCATGAAATTGGTGATCAAATAAAACCCTAAAAAATATAATAAAATCAATCTTCTCATCTGCATAATGATTGCCTTGTTTGAATTCTAAAGCTTTTCATATCCAAAATCATTATGCAGGTTGATTTCTAAACCCATTAAACATAATGATCCAACACCATCTCCCAATTTTGAATTCCCTGTATTTGAGGCAGAGGAAGATGATGTTGAAGAGATTCCTGATGAGATCATCCGTCTACTTGAGCATGAAGAGAAGATCATTCAGCCACATCTTGAGAATCTGGAAACAGTCAACTTGGGGTCTGAAGATTGTGTGCGAGAGGTAAAGATTAGGGCACTTCTGGAAGAATCTGTTAAAAAGGGGTTGATTAAATTGCTACGAGAATACGTTGACGTCTTTGCCTGGTCGTATGAAGACATGCCAGGTCTAGATACTGATATTGTGCAACATTTCCTACCTTTGAAACCTGAGTGTGTGCCCTGATATGGCAGTGAAGATCAAAGAGGAAGTTCAGAAGCAAATTGATGTGGGGTTCCTGGTGACTTCTACATATCCTCAATGGGTGGCCAATATTGTGCCCGTGCCTAAGAAAGATGGAAAAGTCAGGATGTGTGTGGACTACAGGGACTTGAATAAAGCTAGTCCAAAAGATGATTTCCCCCTACCACACATTGATATGTTGGTAGATAATACAGCTAAATTCAAAGTCCCTTAGTGGCACCCGAGGATATGGAGAAGACAACATTCATCACATCTTGGGGAACATTCTGTTATCGAGTGATGCCCTTCGGTCTGAAGAACGCTGGAGCCACGTATCAACGAGCTATGACCACCGTGTTCCATGATATGATGCACAAGGAGATTGAGTTATATCAACAAAGAATGAAGAAAGCTTTTGATAAGAAGGTCAAGCCTCGTGTGTTCCGAGAAGGTGACCTTGTGCTCAAGAAAGTTTTGTCTTGCGCGCCCGATTCCAGGGGCAAGTGGACTCCAAACTATGAAGGTCCATATGTTGTTAAGAGAGCCTTTTCAGGCGGTGCTTTAATACTTACAACTATGGATGGGGAGGATTTCACTCGTCTTGTGAATTCAGATGCAGTCAAGAAATACTTCGCCTAAAAAAACAAAAAAAAAAACTGAATAGCTCGCTAAGTTGAAAACCCGAAAGGGCGGCTTAGGCAAAAATGAGCGTCTCGGTGGATTGAAAACCCGAAAGGGCGGTCCAGGCAAAAGTTAGAGACACAAAAAATATATAATAATGATATATGTATCCCGCTAGATTGAGTACCTCATCCTGGGGCAATCTAGGCAAAAATTAGGGATTTGGCAAGTAACTGCATCCTGACAAGACTTTGTTCTACAACTGTCGTCCGTCAGAGATCCTTGCTCATTATCAGCCAAAGCTTTAAATACATCGGATTCAGAATTGGTGGAGAAATGGTCATTATGTTCAATGTAGCCCTTTTCCAATATATATCACCAATTTCAAATTTGTAAAGATCTATGGAGTCTTGCCATTCGTAGACTACCATTCTATCAAATAAATTTGAGCCTTTTATCCAATTATTGGCACTCCTATCTGTTTCTATTCAACAAATGTTTTGCATGTTTTGGTTAAGAAAATGTCATTGTTTTAAACGATCAAATTTTTTATAATTTGTTTTTAAACAAAGTGAACATTCACAATGACAAAAAGATACTTAGGAGATCCTCAGTGCTCTCCCAAGGGTGGTATGATCTCCAACAGGGTAAGATTTTTGTCCATATTCCTGGCATGACTATATCTCCTCCCTCCAGAACCTCTTGTGGTTTATCCTACCAAGTGGATTGCTTGTTGAGGGTCACCTCTCTTCCCTTCAGCAGAGTAGCAATCTTTCTTCCTCGGCAGCTTGGATCTCTTTGGGAAAGAGAGGTATTTGGTGGTTGATCCCGATAAATCCTTTATCTCCTCGGATAGATTCCCCAGTAGAGTTGTTGGTGTGGTGGACCTTCTGTGATAACTCTCGTCCCCAGCTGGAATGATTGATGATTCATCCCTTGCAGAGTTCTTTGCTTCCTGGTATCTCTGATCCCCAGCAGATTGGATACTCTCCGGTGAACTTGGCTTTCTCTCTTGAGATGTAGTATCGGGTGGTTAATTCTTGGACCTGGTTGTGTTAGATATGTCTGTCTGTCAGCATACATCATACATAAACCACGCATATTCATGCATAATTATAACATTCAGGTATTCATGTTGCATTTTTTGCCATATATCGTTGTTTGATGTCTCCTGCTATTTGGTGATATACTTCCCCAAGCAGACGTGTGTGTCTGATCTCTCCATATAGAGTCAGCTCCATAAGCAGAAAGTGTCTATCCTTTCTTCCATATTCCCCACGGGTTATATCCTCGTGGATGTTGATTGTTTTTGTTCCTTCCCAACACATATACTGGGATGGTTTTCCCCATTAAGTTATATCCTCACTGGGACAAGTCTTGATTTGGTGTGCCTATCTAGTTTGATCCTAGCTCGGTCTCTTGAGACTCTTTTCCTGTTTCCCCGTGGTAAATGAATAATCGCTCAATAATTAGTAATTATTATCTCGGCGGAGTCTGTGGTTCTCTACCCTCATACCAGTAGTTGTAAGTCATATTTCTGTAGTCTACTACCCAATAACCGGTAGTTGTAAACCCCATTTTGTCCCCGTGCAGAGTTAAACCTTGATTGTTGTTCATCCTAACCGATGACGGGTACTCTCTTTTGTGGTTCTCTACCCTCATACCGGTAGATGTAATTCCCTCCTTGTTGGTTATCTTTATACAAAATTCGATATTGACATTCCTTAATTTTTTAGTATACCACCCAGTAACCAGTGATATATCTCTTGGATAATTGCTCTAATTACGCAATTTATCCCCGGCGGGTCATCTCTCGTTTACCTTATTGTTGTTAGTAACGATTGTTCCTCCCCTGAATTGGTCATCATTATATACCTAGTTTCGGTATCCTGATGCCTTTTCTTTTCGGTCGATTTATCCTTTATTAACCCAGTAACCGGTTGTGGATAATCGTCCATGCGAGTATATTATCTACGTTCTGACAGTAATAGATAGTATATCTCATGCACTCTTTGGTCGAAGCCTTTTGTTCTTCCCCAGTTGAGTAAGATTCGTACCCCCTTTTCGGAGTCGAATGTCCATCCCATAATCGAGTTTGCTTTTTGCCCTCTTTTTGGATGATGAGTGTTTTGGGAATATTCCCCAATTCACGCCTTGATTGGTCATCATTATATACCTAGTTTCAGTATTCCGATGCCTTTTCTTTTCGGTCGATTTATCCTTTATTAACCCAGTAACCGGTTGTGGATAATCGTCCATGCGAGTATATTATCTACGTTCTGACGGTAATAGATAGTATATCTCATGCACTCTTTGGTCGAAGCTTTTGTTCTTCCCCAGTCGAGTAAGATTCGTACCCCCTTTACGGAGTCGAATATCCATCCTATCATCGAGTTTTCTTTTAGCCCTCTTTTGGATGATGAGTGTTTTGGGAATATTCCCCAATTCACGCTTTAGTTGGTCACCTATTATATGCGCAGTAACCGATATCCCTAGTGTTTCCTCCTCTCTTCTCCCTATTATGACTTTTTGTCCTCTGTGGAGTCAGGTTTTCCTGAGTTAAGATATACCTTTTTAGATCTTCCTCAGATGATTTGGTTGATTGATATCTCTCACCCTTATACCGGTCTTAGATATTCATTCTTCCCGAGCATGTTGTATCTCACCCTCATACCGGCGATCAGATCACATGTCTCCTTGAACTTATTACCCAGTAACCGGTAATACCTCGTCCCGCTGCTTCCCCAGGAGTGTCCTTTTAGGCATCCCCAGCGAAGTCCCTTAGTGGATTGTTTTCATCCGGATTTTTATCCGAAGTATCCGTTGTGGATAGTTTTTACTGTATTGGCATATTCCCCAATACATGCACCTTTGAGTCAGCTCGGGTCTTTCCATTGAATATTTTCCCTTTGGAATTCTGTTCCCCAAGCGTTGAGTCATGACCTGCTCACGCATTTTATTCCCTCTCCTATCCCCATAAGAGTCCCTAGAGTCTCCGTCCCATTGAGTGTATTTCTCATATGGATTGTCAGTTTCTCCGGATGTCTTTTCTTCTTTGTGGACACATATCCCCACAAAGTTCGTACTATTTGCATACATACATCTGCATCATGAGGTCTCTTATAGACCAAAATTTGTCTCTTTGTTATTATTTAAGCCCATTCTACCTCGTCGAGACGAAGATTTTAACCTTCACCTCTCCGACTAGAATGACCTTAAATAGGGGCATCTGTAAGACCCCAATTTTGACCCTAAGATCCCTCATGGCATCATAACATTGCATTTGCATAGCCTCAAGGATCATGAGCATCTTGGTTCCCTTTGCCTTTGGGTGGGACTCCTTGTGATTGGTTTGAGATCACCAAGCATGCTTGAATTATACATCATTGTTTCTCTTACTTTTGTTTACTAAAAAATAAAATAAATAAAAAACGAAAAAGAAAAAAAAACAAAAAATAAATAAATAAATAAAACAAAATAAAATAAAATAAAAATTAAAAAAAAATAAAAAAAAACGAAAAAAAACGAAAAAAAAACGAAAAAAAAAAAAAAAAATAAATAAATAAATAAAATATAACAAAAAAAAATTTTGTACTTGGGCCTCTCTCATTTGAGCTCACAGGTCCACAAAAACCAGGTTATAAATTCAGAGTTTCAGTGAAACAAAAGGAGGTCATTCCTATTACCCTGGCAGGAAAAAGAAAGTGAGAGAAGAGCTGACAGAGTTCAGAGCAACATCCAGAGGCAAACCCTCAGATTGCTCTGCAAACCTCACAGGTGCAACTCAATTTCAATCGATCCTCCCCAATCAGGTATGCCCTATTTCCACTACTTTATACTTTCAACCTGAAATTTTTTGATACCCTTTTAATGTATGTGTTTGACAAGAGGTTTAAGCCTCCTGCCCTTGGTTGCTTTTTGTGAGTTTTTTTTGTGAATTTTAATGACATGATTCATGTGGTTACATTTTGATTTGGGGGCAACTCTTGATTATCCTATCTTGTTTCTCTAACCTGTTTGTTGAGTTTTTTTGTGAGGGATCACATGACTCTTGCAGAGATGGCCTGGTGTTCCACTTTATTTGTGGGATACCCCCTGGAGGTTTATTCCGATTACCGGTGCTTAATGGCTTGAGATATTTGTTTCTGACTGCTTATTCCAAAGGATGGGAGCTACTTGGATCATCAATATGATCTCAAGAGGGGAACTCCCAATGTGGTTTTATTTTCTTTTCCCCTATCTCTTGTATGTTTAGGAATTTAACCCTTCTTTTTTTTCCCATTCTAACCCAAGCCAAAACTTTTTGTGCAAACAATAACTTTTGTTTTCAACATTAGAAACCTAAGCCTTATGCTTTTGATTTTCAAAGTTATTTTTCATAACACTTATTTTGAATTGAACCTTTTAATCCACTTTAACCCTATTTTTGTAAATACTTTTATTTGGTAAATATAACCCATTCAAATACTTTTTGTGGTTTCAATGGCCACCTTCTTAATCAAACTTTTTTTATAACCATTAGCTATTAGGTTTGAGTTATCCTAGAGGTAGATATAATACTCACCTTTATCCTTAGTGATGGACAATGAGTCTTCCATGCTTATTATAGGGTTAACCCTTCACTAGCATGTTGAAGCTATCCTCACATGGTGGATTTGTGGTTTTAGGTTGAGTTTTCTCCCTTTGATAACAAAAGACCTTAAGGTTTTTGGACCAATCAATTCACCAACCTTTTTTTGAATTTTTTCACCCCGAACTACGAGGTTTTGATCCTAATCTTTTTTAAGATGGTACGTAGGCAATGGGTTCATCCATTCAAACACAAAATGTAAATAAATTTGTATATTCATTTCTCATCCCTTCAATCATGTTTGCACAAATAAATTTTCACAAAAAAGAAACAACAACCTTACAACAAATGTGAAAAGGGCTCCCTAGGAGTACCTAGGATGCTTTGGGTGCCTAACACCTTCCCATTGCATAACCAACCCCCTTACCCAGATCTTAGACATTTTTACTAGTTTTTGATTCGATAAAACTTTTAGGTTTTTGTTCGCTTTCTAACCATTCCTTTGGATAAATAGAAGTGCGATGGCGACTCGACTTGTACGATTTACCTTGGATTTAGTCAATATCTCTAATGGTAACGAATACCCCGCTACACCAAGATTTCAAGTGGATTCCTCATTTGTACCTAAACCTTCATCTCTTCGAAAGTCCCAATGAAAAAAACCAAACATGATCATGTGAGTAATGGTTGGAAAGCTCTTGATGTAAGGAACAATTGTTATGTTGGGCACAAATCCATTTGAAGTGTGGAAATTTATGAAATTTGAGTTTAAAGTGTGATGTGCAAAACATGTCAATGCAAGGTTTCTAAATTTGGCCAACTTTCAAGCCCTTCTGTTTTGATGATGCAAGCCTCAAATGAAAACATCTCCAACATCAAAGTTGTAGATCGTTTCAAGACAATCAAAATGGACTTAAATTTTGCATCATTTTGATTTTTGATGAAGAAGTTATGGGCACTTGAAGTTGGACTTTTTTGACTTTCAATGCATTTGGCCAAAAACGACCTATAATGTCTTGGATTATCACATGTATTTCCTTTGATATTTTGAAATTTTGTCCAACATAACATTTGAAGTAGACATCTTAAGCTTTCCAATGCATTTGATACCACCTCAAAATCATAAAAAATGAATGAGTTATGACCTTGGGAAGTTGACCCACAATTAGGGTTTCAGTCAAAATGACCCATAATGTATTGGAATGACAGATGGCCTTCCAGGCTTCAAATATATTTTTGATGAACATGAAAGTTGTTCATATTGTCCTTAAGAACATTGTTTCTTTTGTAACCATCTCCATTTGATCAACACATAAAAAGTTAGGTCTCAGTGCATTTCAAAATAGTCAAATGAATTGAATGACCAACTTCTCAAGTCCACAACCCATATCTTGATGAATTGATGATTGAGGATACTCAAATAAGTTCAAATATGCATGAAATGATGACTTAAGGAACTTCCCTTTATTGCATTTGATCATGGGCTGAGGTTGCTTCAAGAGCAAGGCATTGTAAAGCACAGATGAATTAGGGTTTTCTTGAGGAACAAGACCTCAAGCCCTTTGACTTGCTTTGATCAAAATGATGAATTGAGGTACTAGGGAGGCATATTTGATGGATGAGAGCTTTGGGGACCATTACCATGCTTGCTATCATCTCCTCTTGACCATGTCTTTGCACTAATGATCTCCTTGAAGCTTTGGACCTTGTGATTGCTCAAGCTACAAACAAAAGATGTTAGTGACATATTTTTGTTCTTTTGGTTAGTAAATAAAATAAGAAAAGCAATGATATATAATTCAAGCATGCTTAGTGATCTTAAACCACTCATAAGGAGGTCCCACCCAAAGGCAAAGGGAACCAAGATGCTGATGATCCTTGAGGCAATGCCAAATGCAATGTTATGATGTCATGAGGGATCTTAGGGATAAAATTGGGGTCTTACAGCAACAAACCCTTGATTCATGGTTGATCCGTTCATGTATCCTTAATATCAATGGAACTTGGGGGTCGATAAGGTGTAAACCATAATCCACCAAAATGGATGATTGATATTAAGGATAACATGATCCATCCCATGACCTTTGCTTGGTGTGCTTTGCTTGATCCTTGAGTGTGATTGTTGCATTCATGCATTCATGCACTCATTTGCATCCATATGATCATTAATGAAGAAAATTATCAAGGAACTTAAGGGGTTTATTTGCAAATTTTCAGACATGGAAAGACAAAGAAGGAATACAAAGAAGTACAGTTTCAGACATCCAGATTTGAAAGAGTTAAGGAACTTGACATCCTATGTATTAGATCCTTTGGGTTTCAAGGCTCGTTTTGGGAAGCTTCTTCCTCTTCTGACTACTCAGGTGGACGAAGGGTTGATGAGTGTATTGGTGCAGTTTTATGACCCTTTGTACCGTTGTTTCACGTTTCCGGATTTCCAGCTCTTGCCTACCCTTGAGGAGTATGCCTACCTTGTGGGTATACCAATTCTAGACCAGTTGCCGTTCAGTGGCTTGGAGAGTATTCCTACTTCTCAAGAGATAGCTGACATGTTGTATATAGATGAATCTCTGGTTGGTGCTCATATGACTACCAAAGGTGGAATTCAAGGTCTCCCTTCTGAGTTCCTCATTGCTCAAGCTACTGTATATGGGAAGGTCATGAGTGAGGATGCCTTTGAAGCCATATTTGTACTTCTCATCTATGGGTTAGTGTTGTTCCCCAACATCGACAAGTTTGTGGATGTGAATGCTATTAGGATCTTCTCTACTCTTAATCCCGTTCCGACTCTGTTGGGTGATACCTATTTCTCTTTGCATATGAGGAATGCAAAGGGTGGTGGCGCCATTGTATGCTGTTTGCCCCTGTTGTATAAGTGGTTTATTTCTCACTTACCGCAAACGGTCGCCTTCAAGGAGAACAAAGGATGTCTACGGTGGTCCACGAGACTCATGTCTCTCACTAATGATGATATCTCTTGGTACAACCGTGTGTATGATGGTGTGCAGATTATTGACTCTTGTGGTGAATTCTCCAATGTACCTCTTCTTGGTACATGTGGTGGTATTAACTATAACCCTATTTTGGCACGTCGTCAGCTTGGGTTCCCCCTAAAGGATAAACCTAATAACATTCTGTTAGAGGGTGTATTCTTTCAAGAGGGTAAAGATCCCCAAAACTTGAAGGGCAGAATGGTCCGCGCTTGGCGCAAGATTCATAGAAAAGGAAGGAAAGAGTTAGGTCCTAAGAATTGTGTTGCTATGGAACCTTACACCGCTTGGGTTAGGAAGAGAGCGTCCGAGTATCTCATGCCTTACGAGTATCCGAGACCTACGCCTTTGGTTATGGTTGGGCCTTCAACCCTCCCTAACCAAGGAGTGGAGGAGTTGAGAGACGAAGACCGATCACGTGCTTGGATCCGTGAAAGGGAGGAGTTGCTCCAGCAGATCAAGGAGAAGGATGCTTTGATAGAGTTCCTCGAACATCAGGTTATTGATGATCCTGATGAAGCATGGACTTCTCTACTTCCTCAGTCTTCCAAGTTTTGGAAGAGGAAGTACGATCGACTTGCCAAGGAGAAGGCAGATATGGAGTCAGCCTACGAGAGGGAGGTGAAGAGGCTTCGTGCATCCTATCTTCCTGTGTCCCGAGCTTTAGATGATTGTTTCTAGGGATCAATAGGATGATTATTTTCCTTTTCTCTTGTATATGATTGGCAATGCTATACTTCTTTTCCTGATATTATTTGATGAGATATTTCCACATGTGATAAATGTTTAATATTTCCAAAAATTTGCAAATAGAACCCTAAAAGTTCCTTTGAAAACAAAAGAAAAATCATATGCACAAGCATTGCATGCATCATGTGCATAAGCAGGTTTTGTTCCCGGCTTCTTGTCCTACGGTCTAACTATGTGTTCTTCATTTATTTTGAAGACAAGCTGACTCACCGGTACTACACCAGAGCCAACATTTCAAGACTAATGGATCATCTGGAACAAGAGAACCGCGAGCTGAAAGAGGAAGTGGCTAGATTAAGTGCCTTGATGGAATCATTCTTGGCTTCCCAGAGCCAGTCTTCTCCGACACCTTCAACTCCTCCCCAGAGGACCGTCATCTCTGAGATTGTCTCCTCGACTGTGCCTGCAGCCAGTGCGTACTTTGCTCTGACGACCATGCCAGCCGGATTCCCGTGGGGGATGCCTCCCAATTTCATGCCCGAGGGTCCTGCTCCTACCTTCGCTTCTATGCCGGCATCTAGCCCGGTCCTTGCTGTTCCTCCTCCTATCGTGCATACTATGCCCAGAGTAGACGACACCATCTATCATTCTGAGCCATCTGAAGGCCCAGATGTCTATGAGAAGATGGACGCTATGAACGATCAATTTCTTGAGCTCCGCAAGGAATTGAAAACTCTCAGAGGAAAGGATCTTTTCGGCAAGTCTGCTGCCGAACTCTGCTTGGTTCCCAATGTGAAGATTCCTGTGAAATTCAAGGTCCCTGGCTTTGAAAAATACAAGGGAAATACCTGCCCTCTCAGCCACCTGGTCATGTATGCCAGGAAGATGTCGACTCAGACCGACAACGACCAATTTCTCATCCACTACTTTCAGGACAGTCCGTCCGGTGCCGCTCTGCGTTGGTACATGGGTTTAGACAGTGCAAACATCCGATCCTTCAACGATCTTGGCGAGGCCTTCGTCAAGCAATACAAGTATAATGTGGATATGGCTCCCGATAGGGATCAATTGAGAGCCATGTCCCAGAAGGACAAGGAAACGTTCAAAGAGTACGCCCAAAGGTGGCGAGAGTTAGCAGCACAGATCGTGCCTCCGCTAGAAGAGAAAGAGATGACTAAGATCTTTTTGAAGACCTTAAGTTCTTTTTATTATGAGCGGATGATTGCTAGCGCTCCTTCTGACTTCACCGAGATGGTGAATATGGGGATGCGTCTAGAAGAAGGGGTTAGAGAAGGACGTTTGACCAGAGAAGAAGGCTCTTCTACCAAACGATATGGGGCATTTGCAAAGAAGAAAGATGGAGAGGCACATGCTGTGACCTCCCATGTAAAACCAAGAAGACCCTCTGTGAGGAGGAAGACTGTGCGTCCCGCTGGTAACCAGCATCAGGTGGCTCATATAGCACCTGTTTTCAGAGATAATCAGCAGTACCAGCAACATAACACCAATCAGCAACCACATCCACAATATCAACATCAGCAGCACCGTCCGCAGCAGCAGGCCTACCAGACTCGAAACAGTAATCAAACCAGCACGAGTTACAAGAGGAAAAGGGTCACCTTCGATCCTATTCCAATGACGTATGCAGAATTATATCCCTCTTTGATAGAGAGGAAGTTGATTACTCCGAGAGACCCACCGGCTATACCTGTTAACCCCCAGTGGTGGTATAAGCCCGAGTTACACTGTGTTTACCATTCTGGTGCTCCCGGCCACGACGTGGAAAATTGTTACCCTTTGAAGACCAAGGTTCAAGACCTTGTGAGGTGTGGTATTTTGTGTTTCGAGGATGTAGGTCCTAATGTGAAGAAGAACCCATTGCCCGAGCATGGGAAATCTGTCAACATGGTCCAGGGCTGCCCTGGCAAGTACAAAGTCAAATATGTCAGTCATAGTCGACAGTCTCTGGTCGAGATGCATCGATTGCTATGTGAGTATAGTCATTATGAGCATGACCATGATAGATGCCGAGTCTGTTCTGTCAATCAAAGAGGTTGTCGCCAGGTGCGCAAAGATGTTCAAGAAATGCTGGATGAAGGAGTCATCGAGATCCTTCAAAATAGAAATGTTGACGAAGATGAGCCCGAAGTCAATGTGATTTCTCCAGTGTTTCGGATCCCCGAGCCTGTTATCATCAAGTATGATGGTAGCAAGCAGAAGGTTTCTCTTGCACTAACCATCAAGCCGGCCGGACCAGTACCATACTCTTCTGAAAAGGGGATTCCCTATCGCTACAATGCTGTTGCGGTAGAAAATAGGAAAGAAGTGTCCTTACCATCTTCCTCTGTTGTTAACATTGAAGATGTTAGTGGTTTGACCCGCAGCGGTCGTGTGTTTTCAGCACCTCCCAAGCCCCAGGCTAATGCTGATTCTGTTGAATGCCCGATGAGGAATGCAGTGAACACTCTGAATCCGGTACTTGTTGTTAAGCCCTCCTCTACATTGGGAACTCCTGCTTCTGTTGGCCCAAGCGGCAATGTGAAAGAAGACTGTGATGAGATGTTGAGGCTCATCAAGAGAAGCGAGTACAATGTTGTATACCAGCTTCTACAAACGCCATCCAAAATATCGGTGTTATCATTGCTTTTGAATTCAGAACCACACCGAGAGGCTCTGCAGAAGGTTTTGGATGTGGCATATGTAGATCATGATGTCACGATAGAACAATTCGATAGCATTGTTGCAAACATTACCGCTTGTAACAACCTGAGTTTCTGTGACTCCGATCTCCCCGAGGAGGGAAGAGACCACAACTTGGCATTACATATATCTATGAATTGCAAAGACGATGCCATGTCCAATGTGCTGGTGGACACTGGGTCATCACTGAATGTATTGCCAAAATCCACTCTCTCAAAACTGTCATATCAAGGGCCTCCCATGAGGCAGAGTTGAGTAGTTGTGAAGGCTTTCGATGGGTCTCGTAAAACCGTGATTGGGGAAGTTGATCTCCCAGTCAAAATCGGACCGAGTGATTTCTAGATTACCTTCCAGGTTATGGACATTCACCCATCGTATAGCTGTCTCTTAGGTAGACCATGGATTCACGAGGCAGGCGCCGTGACATCCACCCTACACCAGAAACTGAAATTTGTGAAGAATAAGAAGCTGGTGGTGGTAGGGGAGAAAAGGCTCTCCTGGTTAGCCATTTGTCTTCTTTCTCATACATAGATGCTGAGGATGAAGTTGGAACTCCTTTCCAAGCTTTGTCTATTGTTGAGCCTATTGAGAAGAGAACTCCTTCATTTGCTTCCTACAAAGATGCAAAGTTGGCCATTGAGGGTGGTTCAACTGCTGGTTTAGGGAAGATGATTGAGCTTGAAAACAACGGGTCTCGGGCTGGCATAGGTTATTCTTCTGGGGTCTTCAACACCCAAGGGCTATTCAAGAGTGGAGGATTCATCTACACCGGTCAAGGCGAGGAAGCTGCTGCCATTCTAGAAGAGGATCCTGGCAACTTCGTCATCCCTGGGGGAATCTGCAATAATTGGGTCGCTGTGGATATTCCAACAGTTATCCATAAGTCGAAGTAATGTTCATTGTGTTAAAAAACCCTCCTCCCATGCCAAAAGGAGGAGTGATGACATTGTTGGCGCATTAATACAATGATATTTTCATTCAATAAATTCATGTTAAATGTTTGTTTTTCCAATTATTTTCCCTTTTTGCTTTTTGCATGAAATTGATGATCACATAAAACCTAAAAATAAAATAAAATCGATATTTCATCTGCATAATGATTGCCTTGTTTGAATTCTAAAGCTTTTCATATCCAAAATCATTATGCAGGTTGATCAAACCCATTGAACATAATGACCCAACACCATCTCCCAATTTTGAGTTCCCTGTATTTGAGGCAGAAGAAGATG
This sequence comes from Lathyrus oleraceus, assembly GCF_024323335.1. Taxonomy (NCBI): domain Eukaryota; kingdom Viridiplantae; phylum Streptophyta; class Magnoliopsida; order Fabales; family Fabaceae; genus Lathyrus; species Lathyrus oleraceus. Next base: position 68,381,094 of record NC_066583.1, read on the forward strand.
ATGTTGAAAAGATTCCTGACGAGATTACTCGTCTACTTGAGCATGAGGAGAAGATCATTCAGCCGCATCTTGAGAATCTGGAAACGGTCAACTTGGGGTTTGAGGATTGTGTGCGAGAAGTGAAGATTGGGGCACTCCTGGAAGAATCTGTTAAGAAGGGGTTGATTGAATTGCTACGAGAATATGTCGACGTCTTTGCTTGGTCGTATGAAGACATGCCAGGTCTAGATACTGATATTGTGCAACATTTCTTACCTTTGAAACCTGAGTGTGTGCCTGTGAAGCAGAAGCTCAGAAGAACTCATCCTGATATGGCAGTAAAGATCAAAGAGGAGGTTTAGAAGCAAATTGATGCAGGGTTTCTGGTGACTTCTACATATCCTCAATGGGTGGCCAATATCGTGCCCGTGCCTAAGAAAGATGGAAAAGTCTGGATGTGTGTGGACTATAGACACTTGAATAAAGCTAGTTCGAAAGATGATTTCCCTCTACCACACATTGATATGTTGGTAGACAATACAGCTAAATTCAATGTCTTCTCATTTATGGATGGATTTTCCGGATATAATCAGATCAAGATGGCACCCGAGGATATGGAGAAGACAACATTCATCACACCTTGGGGAATATTCTGTTATCGAGTGATGCCCTTCGGTTTGAAGAACGCCGGAGCCACGTATCAACGAGCTATGACCACCTTGTTTCATGATATGATGCACAAGGAAATCGAGGTATATGTTGATGATATGATTGCTAAGTCAAGAACCGAAGTTGAACATGTAGAGCACTTGTTGAAGCTTTTTCAGCATTTGAGGAAGTACAAGCTTCGCCTGAATCCCAACAAGTGTACATTTGGAGTCCGTTCCGGCAAGTTATTGGGTTTTATTGTCAGTGAAAGAGGTATTGAGGTTGATCCTGCAAAGGTCAAAGCAATACAAGAGATGCCTGCGCCCAAAACTGAGAAGCAAGTCTGAGGTTTTCTTGGCCGCTTGAATTATATTTCCAGATTCATATCCCACATGACTGCCACATGTGCGCCGATATTCAAGCTCCTCCGGAAAGATTAGTCCCATGATTGGACCGAGGATTGCCAGAAAGCTTTTGACAGTATTAAAGAGTATTTGTCCGAACCTCCGATTCTGTCTCCGCCTGTGGAAGGGAGACCTTTGATTATGTACTTAACAGTTATTGAAGACTCAATGGGTTGTGTCCTTGGTCAGCAAGACGAATCAGGAAAGAAAGAATATGATATTTACTACCTGAGCAAGAAGTTCATTGATTGTGAGTCTTGATACTCAATGCTTGAGAAGACATACTGTGCTTTGGCTTGGGCCGCTAAGCGCTTACGCCAGTATATGATAAATCATACGACTTGGTTGATATCCAGAATGGATCCAATCAAGTACATCTTCGAGAAGCCTGCTTTAACAGGGAGAATTGCCCGCTGGAAAATGTTGTTATCAGAGTATGATATTGAGTATCGAGCTAAGAAGGCTATTAAAGGTAGTATCTTGGCTGACCACTTGGCACATCAGCCGATCGAGGATTATCAGTCAGTTCAGTATGATTTTCCGGATGAGGAGATTCTGTATTTGAAAATGAAAGATTGCGATGAGCCTACACTCGATGAAGGGCCAGAGCCTGGTTCCAGATGGAGTATGGTGTTTGATGGCGCTATAAATCAGTATGGAAATGGTATCGGGGCAGTGATTATTACTCCTCAGGGAACACATATTCCTTTTACAGCAAGGCTAACTTTCAAATGCACGAATAATATGGCTGAGTATGAGGCCTGCATTATGGGTTTGAAGGAATGCATTGATCTAAGGATCAAGCATCTTGATGTTTATGGTGATTCGGCCCTCGTTGTCAATCAGATTAAAGGTGAATGGGAAACAAATCAGCCTGGTCTCATTCCATATAGGGATTATGCGAGAAGGATTTCAACGTTCTTTACTGAGGTTGACTTTCATCATATTCCTCGAGATGAGAATCGGATGGCAGATGCTCTTGCTACACTTGCTTCGATGATTGTGGTTAAACTCTGGAATGAAGTTCCCAACATCACTGTAATGCGCTTGGACAGACCAGCTCATGTGTTTGCGGTAGAAGAGGTGAAAGATGATAAGCCGTGGTATTATGATATCAAGTGTTTCCTTCAGAACCAGGTTTACCCTCCAGGGGCATCTGTGAAAGATAGGAAGACTTTGAGGAGATTATCAGGAAGTTTCTACCTCAACGGCGAAGTGCTTTATAAGAGGAATTTTGACATGGTACTGCTCAGATGCGTGGATAGACACGAAGCAGACCTGTTGATGACCGAGGTCCACGAGGGTTCATTTGATACTCATTCCAATGGACATGCCATGGCTAGAAAGATGTTGAGAGCAGGCTACGATTGGCTGACAATGGAGTCTGACTGCTGCAAGTATGTGAAGAAATGCCACAAGTGTCAGATTTATGCGGATAAGATCCATATTCCCCCGACACTTTTGAATGTGATCTCATCACCTTGGCCTTTCTCCATGTGGGGAATTGACATGATTGGCATGATAGAACCAAAAGCGTCCAACGAACACAGATTTATTCTCGTAGCAATTGATTACTTCACCAAGTGGGTTGAAGCGGCATCGTATGCAAACGTGACCAGGAAGGTGGTCGTGAAGTTTATCAAGAATCAACTCATATGCCGTTATGGAGTTCCAGACAAGATCATTACTGATAATGGATCTAATTTGAACAACAAAATGATGAAAGAGTTGTGTAGTGAGTTCAAGATCGCGCATCATAATTCTTCTCCTTACAGACCCAAGATGAATGGGGTTGTTGAAGCTGCTAATAAGAATATCAAGAAGATTATCCAGAAGATGGTGGTCACGTATAAGGATTGGCATGAGATGTTGCCATTTGCTTTACATGGATATCGTACGTCTGTCCGCACTTCAACAAGGGCAACCCCTTTCTCTCTTGTTTATGGCATGGAGGCCGTACTCCCAGTAGAGGTGGAGATCCCATCAATGAGATTCTTGATGGAGGCCAAATTGAATGACGCTGAATGGGTTCAGAGTCGTTATGACCATCTAAACTTGATAGAAGATAAGAGATTGACTGCCATGTGCCATGGTCAGTTATATCAGCAGAGAATGAAGAAAGCCTTTGATAAGAAGGTCAAGCCTCGTGTGTTTCGAGAAGGAGACCTTGTGCTCAAGAAAGTCTTGTCTTTCGCACCCGATTCCAGGGGCAAGTGGACTCCAAACTATGAAGGCCCATATGTTGTTAAGAGAGCCTTTTCAGGCGGTGCTTTGATGCTTACAACTATGGATGGGGAGGATTTCACTCGTCTTGTGAATTCAGATGCAGTCAAGAAATACTTCGCCTAAAAATAAAAACAGAATAGCTCGCTAAGTTGAAAACCCGAAAGGGCGGCTTAGGCAAAAATGAGCGTCTCGGTGGATTGAAAACCCAAAAGGGCGATCCAGGCAAAAGTTAGAGAAAAAAAATGAATATAGGTATCCCGCTAGATTGAGTACCTCATCCTGGGGCAATCTAGGCAAAAAATTAGGGTTTTGGCAAGTAACTGCATCCTGACAAGACTTTGTTCTACAACTGTCATCCGTCAGAATTCTTCCTCATTCGTCATCAACCGAAGCTTCAAATACATGGAATTCAGAATTGGTGGAGAAATGGTCATTATGTTTTTTCCGATATATATCACCAATTTCAAATTTGTAAAGATCTATGGAGTCTTGCCATTTGCAGACTATCATCCCATCAAATAAATTTGAGCCTTTTATCCAACTATTTGCACTCTTATTTGTTTCTATTCAACAAATGTTTCACATGTTTTAAAATTGAGAAAATATCATTGTTTTGAATAAACGAATTTTTTATAACTTGTTTTTAAACAAAGTGAACATTCACAATGACAAAAGAATACTTAGAAGATCCTCAGTGCTCTCCCAAGGATGGTATGATCTCCAACAGGGTAAGACATTTGTTCATATTCCTGGCATGACTGTATCTTCTTCCTCCGGAGCCTTTTATGGTTTATCCTACTGAGCAGAGTGTTTGGTAAGATATTCACCACTCTCCCCCCTCAGCGGAGTAGCAATTTTTCCTCCTCAGCAGATGTGATCTCTTTGATGAGCACGGTTCTTGGTAGTTGACCCCCAGAACTCCTTTATCCCTTGGATAGATTCCCCAGTAGAGTTGCTTATGCGGCAAATTGTATCTATGCAATAAACTCTTGTCCCCAGCAGAGTTGACTGATGATTCATCCCCTATAGAGATTTTGTTGCTTCCTGGTATCTCTGATCCCCGGCAGATTGGATACTCTCCGGTGAATCTGGCTTTCTCTCTTGAGATGTAGTACCGGATGTTTGTACTCCTTGAAATTGTTTGTGTTAGAAATGTCTGTCTGTTAGCATTCATCATACATAAATCATACATATGTGCATATAATTTTCAAACATTCGGATATTCATATTACATTTTTTGCCATATATCTTTGTTTGTTATTCCTCTTCTAGTTGGTAATACATTCCCCAAGCAGATGTTGGTGTATGATCCCTCAATGTAGAGTTAGCCCATTAAGCAGAAAGTGTTTATCTTTCCTTCCGCATTCCCCACTGAGTTATATCCTCGTGGACAACGGTTGTTTTCGCTTCCTCCCAACACATATATTGGGATGGGTTCCCCTATTGAGTTATATCCTCACTAGGACGAGTTTTGATTCAGTTTGCCTCTTTGATTTGATCCTAAATTGGCCTCTTGCGACTGTTTCTCTTGGTTCCCTGTGGTATAAATGAATAATTGCTCAGTAATCAGTGATCATTCATCTTATCCCCGGCAGAGTCTGTGGTTTTCTACCCTTATATCGGTAGTTGTAAACCCTATTTTCTCCCCTTTGCAGAGTTAATCTTTTTGTTCATCCTAATCGATGACGGTTATTCTTCCGTGGTTTTCTACCCAGTATCCGGTAGATGTAATCCCCTCCTTAACAGTTATCATTATCCAATATGCGGTGGTGATATTCCCTCATTCTTTTGGATAATTGCTCTGATTAGGCAATTTTATCCCCAGCAAGTCATCTTTCATTTACCGGTTGTCGGTAATGTTTGTTTCTCCCCTTGAATGGTGTAGCACCTCAAATTTGCACCTATCATTGTACATACATTCTCATATTAGGTCATAGCATATCATGGTCCACTGCATAGCATTGCGTTGTCCCAGTTGCCTCAAGTGCAAGCCAATCAGGAAATTAGGTCAAACTGGTCAGGAGGTCAGTCAGTCAAGCAAGCAAGCACAATTCTCAAGGAGCCAAGGCCCTAGGGTTGGTCCAACATGTTCACATGACTTGGGGATCCATTTGAAGTGTTTTGGTCAAGGATTGGATGTTCAGAAATCATCAGTCAGTGCACAGTCAGTCAGAAACCCTAAAAAGTCAAACTTGGTCAACTGTGATTGATTTTATGGTTTTAGTGGATGGATTTGGTTTGAGAGAGCTTATTCATGTCCCAATAGGCCTCATATATCATGTCAAACACCATCATGGAAGAATTTGAAGCCAGATCAGAAATTTCCAAAAATGGAAACTGGACCTGTAATTGAAACCTGCCCAAAATGGAAAGTCTTGATCCTCAAACTTACATCATGATACAAGCTTCAAATGAATTTTTGCCCAACATGAAAGTTGAAGATCTTGTTCTCCCATTTCCAAAAAGTCCAAGAACACTCAATTCCCATGTATGGTTGGCAAGTTATGATCGAATCATTTTCAGAATTTCTTGAACTTCAAAAGGCCATATCTCTCAAACCATTTGGCCAATTTTGGTGGGGTTTTTTCCTACAAGTCACATTTGATCCCCTCTTTCCAAAAATGTAATTTTCATGTACCAAAACTTCACCATGCAAAATGGCATTTTTGAACTTGCCTTAATTAATTTCAAGTGAGTTGAATTTTGACTTTTCAAAATAATCATTCCCAACCATTTCTACCATTCAAACATGTTCTGAAATGTTGATTAAAACTTGTTGGAAGCCCATTCTTGTGCAGTACATGTAGCCATTCCCTACTTGCTTGAAAATTGGCCAAAAGTACAACTTTCAACCACTCTATCCCACATTTTCATGGCCTTTGATTCAGTACCACAAGCAACATCAAACAGCAGACCTTAACATCATTTTTCTGTCAATTACAAACCCTAGTGGCAGCTGCAAAAAACTCAGAAATCCATTCATTCTAAAAAACTTCATTTCTTGCATTTTCCAAAAAAACTACAAAAACACCAAAGGAGCACGAGTTTGCTTGCTGATTCCATCCTTTGCCAACACTTTTGAACACATTTCAAGCACCTTTTCCCAGCTGTAACCAAGCAAAAGCATGCTGCTACATGAAGTATTCATCAATGGCAGAGCAGATTTGGGGTTCTTTCAAGCATTCTCGAGCTAAACAACTTCACTCATTCATCATTTGGAGGCTTATTAAGCATCTGTTTTAGGCCAACAACATCAGAAAACCATCGAATCACAACTGTTCATCAACTTTGGTAAAATTTCGACTTCCTTGTTTCTTTAAATAGATACATGCTTTAGAAAGGTCTCTCCATGCTGAGCTTCATGATGTTTTTATTTTTGAAAATGGTTGGATATTCATGAAGATACATTGAAATGAAGTTTGATGTTGATTTATGTTTGTGCTCGATTCATGATATATACAATGTTTTAATGAAAATGGTTGATGGATTCTTGTTTGCCATGCTTAGATGAACATTTGTATGCATCCAATTTTAGTTTCTGGAAATTTTGAACCAAACGCGATTTGGGGAAGATGATTGTTGCTGCTGTATGAGTAAACCCTAGAATTTGTTCATCCATTTCCCAGAATTTCTGCCTTTCACGTGCATGGCATGGTCTCTTAGCCAACAACCAATAAGATTATTTCGTTTCAGCAGCCAAAACGCTGCGTTTGGATTAGTGGCGTGGGTAATTTCAAAAATGCCACTGACCGTGCCCAATGTCCCATTAAATCATGTTATTTTTCCATTTTATTTCATTTGTGATCTTCATCTTACAAAAATCATTGCGCATCCAATTTTAATCCAGATTTCATGGGATTTTTTGCATCATGTTCATCACAATCTCTAGTTTTTTATCATATTTTTTCCAGATTTTTTTGATGAGTGGATTTTAATTGGTATTAGGGTTTGTGACATGTGCTCATTTTTTGTACACTTTGCCAAAACAATTGTGAAATGGTGATACTTTATCCAATGGCTCCCAAATTTTTTGTGCTTAAACTAGACACATTCATGGTGATTTTGGTGTAGAGTTTGTGAATTTATCTTATCTGGATTGTGAGTTATGAATTTTTGAATTAGGGTGTGACAATTTGTGTCACACCATTGATGTCCAACTTCATGATTTTCATTACCATGCTTCTTGAACTCCAATTGATCTAAAATTTTGCATGAACCTACTCTTGTATGTCTAGTTTACATGTGAATTTTCTTGGAATTATTTGTGGCATTTCCTAATTGTTTGGGATTTTCTCCCCTGCCTAGTCAAATGTTGACTTTTTGTGACACATGTTCCCATTTCATTTGTGAAATTCTCATACTTTATTAGATGGACATGAAATTTTACATGAGATAACTAGACATCCTCATCTTTGCCATGGTTTTAGTCCCATTCATTTATCATACACCATCTCTGATTTATGATTTTTCTAAGTTGATGCATGTTTGGTTGACTTCTTTGGGCATGTTCAAGATTGCTTTGACTTTCTGATTTTCATTGACTGCCTTCCACTTGTCCAAATGAGATGAAATTTGACATGCTTACCATGCTGTGGGTTGTGATTGATCATGATTTATTTGGTGATTTTTGGAAATGTTTAAGATTGCTTTTGAGTTAAGTCTTTCTGATTGACTTCTATGAGCTTCTGTTTGCTAGACCTTGACCTAATTTGTTCATGAAATGATGATAGTGATTGATATGAATGTGAACCCAATTGGAATTGTTTCTTGATTGATTAAACATGATTTTGGATACTTGCCCTTTGCTGTTTTGACTTTTTCATTCTCTTTTGACCCTAGGCTTGCCCTAGTGGTCCTGTTACTCACTTTTGAGCTTGTGTTTTCAGGTTAAGCCACAAATGCTTCAATGAGACCAATACAAATTGATTGAGTGTGCTTGTTTATCATGACCAACATGCTTGTTTTGTAGGTTGCTTGGCTCACATGCCTTGAACTTTGTGCATTGCACATTTATCTGTTTGTGCTGACTGTTAACCTCTGTTTCATTCTGATTTAACTTTGACTTGTATACTAATTGTGCTTGACTGATTTCAGGTACTTTAGTTGCTTTTAGTTCCTTGTGAACTTTGCTTTGCTTTGCTTGATAAGCAATTTGCATTGAGGTATACCTTTCTATCTTCATGTAGTCTGGAAGACCTGGCCTGTTACTTGGCCAGGCAACTGTCTGAAGTCCTCCTTAAGAGGCAATGTTTGTGGATGTTTATTTTTGTCCTTGTACAGAGTCAAAGACCTCCTAAGTGAAGAGGCAATTGGCAGAACCCAAGGGATAAGCAACCTATCCCCTGCTATTCTGTGTGTCATCTGCTTTGCTCACACCACTGTGTTGATGCATTGCAGATATAAACCCAAGATCTTGTACAATTGTACAGTTGAGTCAGTATCAAATGTGTAGAAGGGTTCCCACTTTCTGAACCCACACATTCTTGTCTTAAGCTCTCCCAGGCCAGGGATAAGAGCTGTGAAGTCTTATCTTCACTCTCCTTTCATCTGCTTCACCTTAGCCCCTCAATGGCAAGGTTAAGAGCAACATTCACCCAGTTCCAGAGGTTTGTTTGTTGAGGTTGACATGACCCCTCGACTAAAACCTAACCCTTGTTTGAGCCCCTTGCTTGTGTATAGTGTGTGCTACTTGTGCTTGTATGTTTGTTTGACTTGCTTCCTGTGCAAGTTAGGGTTAGTTTAGACTTGCTTCCTGTGCAAGTTAGGTTTTGCTTGGCTTGCTTCCTGTGCAAGTTAAGTGTGTGTGTGGCTTGCTTCCTGTGCAAGTCATGACTAGGATAGGCTGGCTCCCTGTGCCAGTTAGCTAGAAACCTTAACTTAGGGTTGATTTTGCATGATAACATCTAGGCTCGAGTCGTAGTCTCCCTAGTTGTGTCTCCCTCTGTTATCTGGTTAGGCTAGTCCTGTATCCCTCCGTAGGGGAACTACGTCGCCCTGATCCTCATACCAGATGAGGTACGTAGGCAGGAGATGAGCTGATCTCTCCGGGCGCCTGTGTCTTTGTTTTGTCTTGTTGTGTGCTTGGAAGCTGATGTAAGCCCATCGAGTGGCATTCGGATTCCGGTGTGGGTGTGTTTTGGTTCGGATGCTGATGTAAGTCCAGTGATTGGCATCGAGGCTCCATGTTTGCCCTTTTGAGTGTGTTTCGGTTCGGATGCTGATATAAGTCCAGTGATTGGCGTTCAGGCTCCATGTTTGCCTTCGCCTGTGTTTGTTTGCGTGCGTGTCAGCCGAGCTACGAATGCTCTGATTCTTCTCTCGTCCGAGAAGATACGTATGCATAAGGTGCGATACCTTAGTGAGCATGTGTCGTTTCCCCAGTCCGAACTACTTCGACTCTGATGTCTATGCTTGATAGACTAAGTAGGCCCAGGATGCGATATTCTGCCGAGTCAGTCTCTTTTGTTTTCTTGTGTCTCTTTCAGCCAGTGTGTGTGTGTGTGAGCAGTGTTTTAGCAACCAATATTCCTTCCTTTTGTGCGTGGATCCCGTAGAGTACTACAGATGCGTAGGGGTGCTAATACCTTCCCTTCGCATAACCGACTCCCGAACCCATTCTCTTTGGTCGCGAGACCATGTTCTTTCCCAGGTTTACTCTGAGCGTTTCCTTTCCCTCTTTTGGGATAAATAACGCACGGTGGCGGCTCTGTTGTTCTTGTTTTCCCGCCGGTTTTTCGCGTGATGCGACAGCTGGCGACTCTGCTGGGGAAAGAGAAGTTGACCTATGCTGGTCCATCTTCCCTAAGCGAGTCTCTCCTAGCGCTCTCTAGGTTAGGGCTTTGGTTGCTTTGTGCTGTTATTTATTGCATTCATTTGTATATATGTGCATTTATCGTTTGCATTTATTGTTTGCATTAATGTTTGCATTTATTCATTATTCATCTGGCTGGTTGTCTGTTTCTCTCTGTTGGGATGGGAGTTACATGAGGTAAAAGGCCCAATACCCAGGCTATGAGTGAAATCTAGGATACTTAGGAATAGAGTGATTCATGGGAAGCGGGTGGTATTGCGCCACTTAGCGGAACATTGATATCACGAGCAGTTCAGACCCTGGTGGGACATTATCGTTACATACTTCGGGTGTGTATATGATGATGTTCTGCGAAAGGTTATTTATGCTGCATTTCTCTCGACCTTACCCTGGCCTAGACGACACCCGTGAGTGGGGAGGGAATGATCATTATTACAGGTACAGTTGGTGACTTGTTGGTGACTTGTTGGTGACTTGTGATCCTGTTGGTGACTATTGGTTCAGAATTTTGGGGTCTCAGATGACTTTGGGTTTCAGATGAATTTGTGGTTCCGAGTTCAAGCCGAAACTTTGATCCTGTGTTCCGAGAGATACAGCCAACCAGTCCAGTCTGCATCATTTGCATCATAGCATATTTATTTTTCAAAAGAAACGCAATAAAAAAAGATACAAAAAAAGAAAAGGGAAAAAAAAAACAAAAAAAAAAACTAATCCCTGCATGCATATCATTTCTCAGGTACATTCCAGAGCTTGTTCACTGATAGAGATGGCAACAGTCCTAGAGTTGAAGCGGAAGACTTGTTCCTACAGCTTTCACCGTGAACCTTTGACGTCTCTGATTGAGTTGAGCAACCTTATGACCAGTGGTAACCAGAAGGTGTTTGTTGACCAGTATGGAGATATTCTGACACTGTTGAAGATGGTAGTCGACCCGGTGCCGTTGCAGACTCTTCTACAGTTCTACGACCCAGAGCTTCATTGTTTCACCTTTCAAGATTATCAGTTGGCGCCTACTCTTGAGGAGTACTCCATTCTGCCGAGTGTCCCGGTCCGGTATCAGGTTCCTTTCTTGGATGTGCCCAAGGAGGTTGATTTCAGAGTTGTTGCCAGAGCTCTCCATTTGGGTATCAAGGAAGTCAGTGATAGTTGGAAGTCCAGTGGGGATGTTGTAGGATTGCCTTTGAAGTTTCTGTTGAGGGTAGCTAGAGAAGAAGTAGAGAAGGGAAGTTGGGAAGCCTTTCATGCTCAGTTGGCCGTCATGATCTATGGGATCGTCCTGTTTCCGAGTATGCCAAATTTTGTTGACTATGCTGCAGTCAGTATTTTCATTGGAGGAAATCCAGTTCCTACTCTGTTAGCTGACACTTATTATGCTATTCACAGTAGGCATGGTAAGGGTGGGGCTATCAGGTGTTGTCTCCCGCTTTTGCTCAGATGGTTCTTGTCTCTTCTGCCAGTCAGCGGACCTTTTGTGGATGCTCAGAGCACGCATAAGTGGACTCAGAGGGTTATGTCTCTTACTTCCTACGATATCAGATGGCAATCTTACCGGATGGATGTGCGTAACGTCATTATGAGCTGTGGAGGATTCCGTAATGTGCCACTCGTAGGGACTAGGGGTTGCATCAATTACAACCCGGTTCTTTCTCTTCGCCAGTTGGGGTTTATGATGAAAGGAAGACCACTTGAGGCCGAGGTAGCTGAAAGTGTGTATTTTGAGAAGCAGAGTGACCCGGCTAGATTGGAGCAGATAGGGAAAGCTTGGAGGTCTATTGGTGTGAAGGATGGATCTGTCTTAGGGAAGAAGTTTGCCGTTGCTATGCCTGATTACACTGATTGGGTCAAGGAGAGAGTAGAAACTTTGTTGTTACCCTACGACAGGATGGAGCCGTTGCAGGAGCAACCACCTTTGATCCTTGCTGAGAGTGTGCCTGCGGAGCACTACAAGCAAGCCCTGATGGAGAATCGCCGTTTGAGAGAGAAGGAGCAAGATACCCAGATGGAGCTGTACAAAGCCAAAGCTGATAGGTTGAACTTGGTTCATCAACTCAGAGGAGCGCGAGAAGAAGATGCTAGCAGACTGAGAAGCAAGAAGAGATCCTACGAGGAGATGGAGAGCATGTTAGATGCAGAACACCGGGAGTGCTTGAGGCTGCAGAGGGTTGAGGCCAGCTATCAGAAGAAGATCAGAGACTTGGAGAGGCAACTCAGAGATAAAGACATCCAGTTGAAAAAGGAAGTAGACTTGAGACAGGCATCAGAGAACCACCTTGAAGGAGAAGTGGTGGAGCTTAGACGACAACTGAAGGAGAAGATCACCCCTCTACCAGAATGTTCAGAATGCACACTGTTGATAGACCAGTGCCATTACCTGAAGACCCTCATTCCGGAAGACCGTCTGTCTTAGATAGTACCTTTGATGTATTTTGTTGAGAATCACCTCCAGGCTTGTTGGATGGGATTCATTTCTTTGTACTCTATTTAGTTGAATGTTCCGTCGGCTTGGTTGTATGACCTGTTTAACCTTATAGATAAGGATGTCAGTATTTCCCTGTTGTTCTCATATTTCCCTGTATCTGTTGTTCTCTTGTTGCTGCGGGTTGCCATCTTTTCAGGATGGGTCAGGCTCTTTGAATGCTTGAGGAATGAACATATCATGTGCATCATACGCATCATTAGCACCATACTCATATCATTTTGCATAACAGGTGTTCTTGGCCGTGACTTCTCACTCTTGGTTCCTGTTCAGGCAGGATAGCTGATCAACGTCCGCACCGCTACTCAACAAGACTGAATCAACAGAGAGGTATGGATCAAGTTCAAGCAGAGTTGGCTGAGATGAAGGCTAACCTGGCCCAGTTTATGAATATGATGCAAGGGGTTGCACAAGGTCAAGAAGAACTTCGAGCCATGGTTCAGAGACAAGAGGCTGCAAATCCGCCGGCCAACCATGCCCCGCCAGAGGGAGGCTCGGTCAATGATAACAATGTTGCTGCTGCTGTACCCATCAACAACTATGCTACAGGTGATGAGTTGGGGGGTATTCGAATCAACGGTCAACCTATTGCTCCAGATGCCGCTAATGCCAGAGCAGTCCGTGCCCCGGCCCGTAATCCTGCTCCGATTGTTGATAGACAGGAGGATATGTTTTCTCTGCTCAGTGAAGACGAAGACGTTCTGGGAAGGGTTAATGAGAGGGATCGTAAAGTTGATGCCCTTGCTGAGAAAATTAGAGCTATGGAATGTCAGAATTCTCTCGGTTTTGATGTTACCAATATGGGATTGGTTGAAGGTCTGAGAATCCCACACAAGTTCAAAGCACCGTCCTTCGATAAATACAACGGTACTTCTTGCCCTCGCACCCATGTGCAGGCTTATTATCGAAAAATCTCTGCGTATACCGATGATGAAAAGATGTGGATGTATTTTTTCCAAGATAGTCTATCTGGGGCTTCTTTGGACTGGTACATGGATTTGAAGAGAGATTCTATCCGCTGCTGGAGGGATCTGGGTGAGGCCTTTTTGAGGCAATACAAACACAACATGGACATGGCGCCTAGCCGGACTCAGCTGCAGAGTCTTTGTCAGAAATCCAATGAAAGCTTCAAGGAGTACGCCCAGAGGTGGCGTGAACTGGCTGCTAGAGTTCAACCCCCTATGCTGGAGAGGGAGTTGACAGATATGTTTATCGGTACTCTTCAAGGTGTGTTTATGGACCGGATGGGGAGCTGCCCATTCGGTAGTTTTTCTGATGTTGTCATTTGTGGAGAGAGGACTGAGAGCTTGATTAAAACTGGGAAGATCCAAGATGTTGGTTCCTCTTCTTCTAAGAAGCCATTTGCTGGGGCACCTCGTCGAAGAGAGGGTGAAACTAATGCTGTTCAACACCGCAGAGATCAGAACAGAATTGAGTACCGTCAAACTGCTGCAGTAACCATTCCGGCACCTCAACCTCGTCAACAACAACAACAAAGAGTTCAACAACCGCAACAACAACAACAGCAACGTCCGTATCAGCCCAGACAAAGGATGCCTGATCGACGTTTTGATTCGCTACCCATGTCATACGCCGAACTGCTGCCCGAACTACTCAGGTTGGGGATGGTGGAGTTGCGTACAATGGCTCCGCCTACAGTATTGCCTCCTGGGTACGACGCCAACGTCCGTTGTGACTTTCACTCTGGGGCACCAGGGCATCATACTGAGAAGTGTCGGGCTCTCCAGCACAAGGTCCAAGATTTGATCGATGCCAAAGCAATCAACTTCGCTCCAGTGCCTAACGTCGTAAACAACCCTATGCCTCAGCATGGTGGGCATAGAGTGAACAATATTGAGGGGAAAGAAGCTGAAGATCTGGTTATTAATGTTGATGATGTTCAGACTTCTCTGCTAGTGGTGAAGGGCCGTCTGCTGAATGGGGGTGTCTACTCGGGCTGTGATGAGGATTGTTTGGGCTGTGCAGAATCTGAGAATGGTTGCGACCAGTTAAGGGCCGGTGTCCAGGGTATGATGGATGAGGGTTGTTTGCAATTCAGTAGGGCTGTAAAAGATCGTGGAACAGCGTCAACTATCACCATTTACTTTAAACCGTCTGAAGAACGTGGACAAAGGGTCGTTAGTGCACCTGCAACAAATGGTACCCCAGTTACCATTTCCGTGCCTGTAACCATCAGTGCTCCAACTACTATCGTTGCGTCTGGAAGAAGGGCTGTTGAGAATAGTAGAGCCGTGCCGTGGAAGTATGATAATGCTTACCGCAGTTACAGAAGGGCTGAAAGTCGGACGAGACCAGTGAATCAAACTCCAGTGACGATTGGTTTACCGAATAGAGTTCCTGCAACTGTTGGTCCGGCTGTGGATAATGTAGGGGGTCCAGGAGGTTTTACCAGAAGCGGTCGTCTGTTCGCACCGCAGCCTTTGAGGGATAATAATGCTGAGGCTCTCGCCAGAGCAAAGGGTAAGCAAGCTGTGGTTGAGGAAGAACCTGTCCAGAAGGAAGCGCCCGAGGGGACATTTGAGAAGGACGTGGAGGAGTTTATGAAGATAATCAAGAAGAGTGACTACAAGATTGTAGATCAGTTGAACCAAACTCCGTCCAAGATTTCTATACTTTCACTGTTGTTGTGCTCTGAGGCACACCGTAATGCCTTGCTGAAGATGTTAAATCTGGCTTACGTGCCTCAGGAGATTTTTGTCAATCAACTGGAGGGCGTGATGGCCAATGTGAGCACCAGGCATGGTGTGGGTTTCACCAACCTGGACTTACCGCCTGAAGGGCGGAACCATAACAAAGCCTTGCACATCACCATGGAGTGCAAGGGGGCAGTGTTGTCTCACGTATTGGTAGACACCGGGTCGTCGCTGAATGTGTTGCCTAAGCAGATCCTGAAGAAGATTGATGTGGAAGGGTTTGTGCTTACTCCCAGTGACCTGATCGTTCGTGCTTTCGACGGATCCAAACGTTCTGTGTGTGGGGAAGTTACCTTGCCTGTGAAGATAGGTCCTGAAGTATTCGATATCATCTTCTATGTTATGGACATCCAGCCCGCCTATAGTTGTTTATTGGGGCGTCCATGGATTCATGCAGCAGGGGCAGTCTCGTCGACTCTCCATCAAAAGCTCAAGTATGTCTGGAACGGTCAGATTGTGACTGTGTGCGGTGAAGAAGAGATTCTGGTGAGTCATCTGTCCTCGTTCAAATATGTTGAGGTGGATGGCGAGATCCACGAAACCTTATGCCAGGCGTTTGAGACTGTGGCTCTTGAGAAAGTGGCGTACGCTGAGCAGAGGAAGCCAGGTGCTTCAATTACTTCTTACAAGCAGGCTAAGGAGGTTGTTGATTCTGGCAAAGCTGAAGGCTGGGGCAAGATGGTGGACTTGCCTGTTAAAGAAGACAAATTTGGTGTTGGTTATGAGCCTCTCCAAGCAGAGCAAAATGGTCAAGCGGGTCCGAGTACCTTTACCAGCGCTGGGCTGATGAATCATGGCGACGTCTCTGCAACCGGTAGTGAAGACTGTGACAGTGATTGTGATTTGGACAACTGGGTTCGCCCGTGTGCACCAGGGGGGTCTATCAACAACTGGACGGCTGAAGAAGTGGTTCAAGTTACTCTTCTGACAGAGTAATTTTCTGTTGTTTTGTCATTTTGCATGAAAATCCTACGTTCTGCCCAAGGCGTAGTGGTTCATTGTAGGGCCTCATCATGTTTTAATGATTATCATTAATGAAGGACATTTTTTGAAATCAAACTTTGTGATCCTTGTCTTTCTATCTTTTGTTTTCATCTTTTTTCAAAATAATAAAAATGGCAATGTTTTTGTTTTTTGTGACTTTATTGAACTCTTTTTTCTAAAACAAAGCATTAAACATGCAGAAGCGATCTTATGGCATTCACTATGAACAGTTCTGTTATGGCTCAGTATGATTTCGACAATCCCATCTACCAAGCTGAAGAGGAGAGTGAGGAAGACTGTGAACTTCCTGCAGAATTGGTCAGATTGCTGAAGCAAGAGGAAAGGGTCATCCAACCTCATCAGGAGGAGTTAGAGGTTGTTAATTTGGGTACTGAGGACGCCAAAAGAGAAATTAAGATTGGGGCTGCTTTAGAGGACTCTGTCAAGAGGAGGCTGATTGAGATGCTGAGAGAATATGTGGAGATATTCGCCTGGTCATATCAAGATATACCTGGGTTAGATACAGACATTGTGGTGCATCGATTACCTCTTAGAGAAGGATGTCCTTCGGTCAAGCAGAAGCTTCGTAGAACGAGTCCCGATATGGCAACTAAGATCAAGGAAGAGGTTCAGAAGCAGTGGGATGCAGGTTTTTTGGCTGTTACAAGTTATCCCCCATGGGTGGCTAACATCGTTCCTGTGCCGAAGAAGGATGGCAAAGTCAGAATGTGTGTCGATTACCGGGATTTGAATAGAGCGAGTCCGAAAGATGATTTCCCATTACCACACATTGATGTATTGGTTGATAATACGGCTCAATCCTCGGTATTCTCTTTCATGGATGGTTTCTCTGGATATAATCAGATCAAGATGGCGCCAGAGGATATGGAAAAGACGACATTCATTACGCCTTGGGGCACGTTCTGCTATAAGGTGATGCCATTTGGGCTAAAGAATGCTGGTGCTACCTATCAGAGGGCAATGACGACTCTTTTTCATGACATGATGCACAAAGAAATTGAAGTGTACGTAGATGATATGATCGCGAAGTCGCAGACAGAAGAGGAGCACCTGGTTAATTTGCAGAAGCTGTTTGACCGGTTGAGAAAGTTCAAGCTGAGGTTGAATCCGAACAAGTGTACGTTTGGGGTGAGATCAGGGAAGCTTTTAGGCTTCATTGTCAGTGAGAAAGGGATTGAGGTTGATCCAGCGAAAGTCAAAGCTATTCAAGAGATGCCTGAACCAAAAACGGAGAAGCAAGTCCGTGGGTTTTTAGGGAGATTGAACTACATTGCAAGGTTCATATCTCACCTAACTGCCACATGCGAACCAATTTTCAAACTGCTCAGAAAGAATCAAGCAATCAGGTGGAATGATGACTGTCAGAAAGCTTTTGACAAGATTAAAGAGTATTTACAGAAACCTCCAATCCTTATACCTCCAGTTCCAGGGAGACCTCTGATAATGTACCTGTCAGTGACTGAGAACTCGATGGGGTGTGTATTGGGACAACATGACGAGTCTGGTCGAAAAGAGCATGCCATATACTACCTTAGCAAAAAGTTTACCGACTGTGAAACAAGATATTCATTGCTCGAGAAAACTTGCTGTGCTTTGGCCTGGGCTGCTCGCCGACTGAGGCAGTATATGTTGAACCATACTACCTTATTGATTTCTAAGATGGATCCAGTGAAATACATCTTTGAGAAACCGGCTCTCACCGGACGCGTTGCTCGTTGGCAGATGATTCTAACAGAATATGATATTCAGTACACGTCACAAAAGGCCATCAAAGGTAGTATTCTGTCAGACTACCTCGCCGGGCAACCGATTGAAGATTATCAGCCTATGATGTTTGAATTCCCTGATGAAGACATCATGTATCTTAAAATGAAAGATTGCGAAGAGCCTCTTGTTGAGGAAGGACCGGATCCGGATGACAAATGGACACTGATGTTTGATGGGGCTGTGAATATGAATGGTAACGGTGTTGGGGCAGTATTGATCAATCCTAAAGGTGCTCATATACCTTTTTCTGCCAGATTGACGTTTGACGTCACCAACAACGAAGCTGAGTATGAGGCTTGTATCATGGGGATAGAAGAAGCCATTGATCTGAGGATCAAAACTCTTGATATATTTGGAGATTCAGCTCTAGTGGTCAATCAAGTCAATGGAGATTGGAACACGAATCAGCCGCATTTGATTCCGTATAGAGATTACACCAGAAGAATACTGACGTTCTTCAAGAAGGTGAAGTTGTATCATGTCCCCCGGGATGAGAATCAAATGGCTGATGCCTTGGCTACTTTGTCGTCTATGATCAAAGTTCATTGGTGGAATCATGTGCCACATGTTGCGGTGAATCGACTCGAGAGGCCTGCGTATGTGTTTGCAGCCGAGTCTGTTGTGGGTGATGAGAAGCCGTGGTATTATGACATCAAGAACTTCCTCAAGACTCAGGAGTATCCTGAAGGTGCGTCGAAGAATGACAAGAAAACCCTGAGAAGGCTAGCTGGAAGCTTCTATTTGAATCAGGATGATGTGTTGTATAAGAGAAACTTTGACATGGTCTTGCTCAGATGCGTGGACAGACCCGAGGCGGACATGTTAATGCAGGAAGTTCATGAAGGTTCCTTCGGTACTCATGCCGGCGGACATGCAATGGCTAAGAAATTGTTGAGAGCGGGTTATTACTGGATGACTATGGAATCCGATTGTTTCAAGTATGCTCGGAAGTGCCATAAGTGTCAAATTTATGCTGATAAGGTGCATGTACCACCAAGCCCTCTGAATGTCATGAATTCGCCTTGGCCG
Organism: Lathyrus oleraceus; assembly: GCF_024323335.1. Lineage (NCBI taxonomy): Eukaryota > Viridiplantae > Streptophyta > Magnoliopsida > Fabales > Fabaceae > Lathyrus > Lathyrus oleraceus. Next base: position 68,400,153 of record NC_066583.1, read on the forward strand.
TTTGCCATGTGGGGCATTGATATGATTGGGAAGATTGAGCCTACCGCTTCGAATGGACATCGCTTCATCTTGGTTGCGATTGACTACTTCACCAAATGGGTGGAAGCAGCTTCCTATGCTAACGTTACCAAACAAGTGGTTACCCGGTTCATCAAGAAGGAAATCATCTGTCGTTATGGAGTTCCGGAGAGAATCATCACTGACAATGGTTCGAATCTCAACAACAAGATGATGAAAGAGCTTTGCAAAGATTTCAAGATTGAACATCACAATTCTTCTCCTTACAGACCGAAGATGAATGGTGCTGTAGAAGCGGCAAACAAGAATATCAAGAAGATTGTGCAGAAGATGGTCGTTACGTACAAGGATTGGCATGAGATGCTGCCTTTCGCTCTGCATGGGTACCGTACCTCAGTACGTACATCGACCGGGGCAACACCCTACTCCCTTGTGTATGGTATGGAAGCAGTCCTACCAGTTGAAGTGGAGATCCCTTCTCTGAGGGTATTATTGGATGTCAAGCTGGACGAAGCCGAGTGGATTCGTACAAGGTTTAATGAGTTAAGCCTTATCGAAGAGAGACGGCTAGCAGCTGTATGCCATGGACAGTTGTATCAGCGAAGGATGAAGCGAGCCTTTGATCAGAAAGTGCGTCCTCGAAGCTATCAGATCGGCGATCTAGTTTTGAAGAGGATCCTCCCTCCCAGTGCAGATAACAGGGGCAAGTGGACTCCTAATTATGAAGGTCCATATGTTGTGAAAAAGGTATTCTCCGGTGGAGCCTTGATGCTTACAACTATGGATGGTGAAGACTTTCCGTCTCCTGTTAACTCAGATGTAGTCAAAAAATACTTCGCATAAATTGACCCGCTGGACAAAAAAAAAAAAGAGTCCAGGCAAAAAATGGGCATCCCGGCGAACCAAAAAACAGAAAGAAAAGGTTCGGGCAAAAATTAGGGATAAAATGAAAAGAATTTGTACACCCGGTAAGTCGAAAACCCGCAAGGGCGGCTTAGGCAAAAATGGGTATCCCGGTGGATTGAAAACCCGAAAGGGCGGTCCAGCCAAAAGAGGGATTAAAGCGAAGACTACAGTCTGAGTTGTCTGTACTTCATCGAGCTTTGTCGTCTGCCATCTCGAAAGATGTGATCCGTCCAGTCATTCTTCTTAGAAAGCAAGGAGTTGGGAGGAAAACTGATGATCTGTGAGTTATAACAGAATTGGGAAATAGTGGATGCCGTGTTCACATTGCCATTAGGATAGATTTTTCCTCTTGAGCGCAATTACCTCTTTCTAGGAATTGCCTCCCAATGTATTTGCCTTTTCAGGCACATTTTCAATCAATAAAAGTCGTTATTCAGATAAATAGCTCTTTTGTTTTTATTTTTACTGTTTTGTTTGCAAAAATGTCCGAATTTTTGATAAGCATTGCATATAAGAACATGAAGGCTACACAATAACGTGCAGGATGATGAAACATTTGAAAATCATTTTGAATGTTGAGGACACTTGAGCGTATCTTGTCCATGTATCCCCTGGGGGCATTTTGTTGTGCTGTTTTTCAGGATTGGCATCTGTGAGGACGTTTCCTCAGCAGATATTCTCCCCAAGCAAGTTTGGAAGCTATCAGAGCTATGTTCCCCTGCGGAGACGTCTGTGGATAGTGCCTTCTATTCCCCAACAGATCTAAGGATTGCCTATCCCCAGCAGGCCTGTATTTGCCGATTTCCTCCCGAGTGAGGCAGACTCATTGAAATTTATCTCCAGCATTTATCCTATCTGCGGACTGAAGGATATCCCCAGCGGAGTTTACCTTTCCCCGGCAGCAGTGTTATTCTCCAACATGAGTGAGAAGTCGTTGCTCTCCTTGCAGAGTCTCCCCGCAAAGTTGGAGTACCCGATCAGTTTTGGCTCTCCAGCCGGAGTTTTCCATCATTTTTGCATCTTGCATGTAGTGATCATTGCATCCTCAAACTGCGTAGCATTCCCGTTCAATGTGGAGCATTACGCCATAGAAAAATTCAAACATATGCATTCATGTGTTGACCCAACCAGACTGTATCCCCGGCAGAGGCAGATCATTTCATTCAACATCAGCACAGCAGGTCTGTTACAGTTGCTCTTGACAGCATTCAGGATTGATATCCCCACAAAGGTTTATTACCTCACCCGTTGGTGACAGAAAGTTTGTTTCTCCCCAGTGAGACCCCCTAGCAAGTGGTCAACCTTGCCTTGACATATCTAAGATGTCGTTCTTGTGATACCGGTAAGTGTCATGCTAGCACCCGCGTGTGTTTCTTCGTTTGGTGTCGGTAAACACCATTGTTTCGGTGTCTGTAAACATCGGGTTTTTCTCTCCAGTCATCAGTAAATGTCTGGTCATCATTTTTGGTGTCGGTTAACACCATTGTTTCGGTGTCTGTAAACATCGGGTATTCTCTCCAGTCATCAGTAAATGTCTGGTCATCATTGTTTCGGTGTCTGTAAACATCGGGTTTTTCTCTCCAGTCATCAGTAAATGTCTGGTCATCATTTTTGGTGTCGGTAAATACCATTGTTTCGGTGTCTGTAAACATCGGGTATTCTCCCCAGTCATCAGTAAATGTCTGGTCATTTTTTGATGTCGGTAAACATCATCTTTCGATGTCAGTAAACATCGAGTCTTTTCTGCAGTCATCGGTAAATGTCTGATAATCCCCAGTTAGAGATCCCCAGTAGAGTCATCTGTAAATGTCCTGTCTGGTTTCCGGTTGCGAATATTTGTTTGTATCCCCCCAATAAATTTCTCATTCCCAGTCATCAGTAAGTGTCTGGCCGTTTGTTTTGATGTCGGTAAACATCATCTTTCGATGTCGGTAAACGTCGAGTCTCTTCCCAGTCATCAGTAAATGTCTGGTCATGCTTTGTTTCCTTGTTGATAAAATCAAGATCCCCAGAAGTCGTCGGTAAACATCTTGTCTGATTACACCACAAAGATTTTGTTCCTCCCCAAGTGGGGACGCCATCGGTAAATGGCCCTGTATGCTTCGATATCGGTAAATATTGAATGCCCAGTTTTATCCGCCATCGGTAAATGGCCCCGTTTTCTTCGATATCGGTAAATATCGGATTCCCAGTTGCAGTAGCCATCGGTAAATGGCCTTGTTGAAGTTGATATCGGTAAATGTCAAGTTTCTTTGAAGCCGCCATCGGTAAATGGTCTTGCTTCCTTTTACATCAGAATTGTTTCCCAACAGCCATCGGAAAATGGTCTTGCTGAAGTTGATATCGGTAAATATCAAGTTTCCAGTTTTTAACCATCGGTAAATGGTTTCGCTTTTCTGAAGTTGTCAATTGCAGGCGTCATCGGTAAATGACGTGGTTCTTCTTGTATCATATCCGGCAGAGTGCAAATTTCTACGGTTCTTGGTATTCAATCCCTGTTTACCCTGAAGGTCTGACAGCCGTTGCTCTCATCCATTCGGGTTCCCAGCTGATTGAATAGGGGCAGCTGTAGCACCTCAAATTTGCACCTATCATTGTACATACATTCTCATATTAGGTCATAGCATATCATGGTCCACTGCATAGCATTGCGTTGTCCCAGTTGCCTCAAGTGCAAGCCAATCAGGAAATTAGGTCAAACTGGTCAGGAGGTCAGTCAGTCAAGCAAGCAAGCACAATTCTCAAGGAGCCAAGGCCCTAGGGTTGGTCCAACATGTTCACATGACTTGGGGATCCATTTGAAGTGTTTTGGTCAAGGATTGGATGTTCAGAAATCATCAGTCAGTGCACAGTCAGTCAGAAACCCTAAAAAGTCAAACTTGGTCAACTGTGATTGATTTTATGGTTTTAGTGGATGGATTTGGTTTGAGAGAGCTTATTCATGTCCCAATAGGCCTCATATATCATGTCAAACACCATCATGGAAGAATTTGAAGCCAGATCAGAAATTTCCAAAAATGGAAACTGGACCTGTAATTGAAACCTGCCCAAAATGGAAAGTCTTGATCCTCAAACTTACATCATGATACAAGCTTCAAATGAATTTTTGCCCAACATGAAAGTTGAATATCTTGTTCTCCCATTTCCAAAAAGTCCAAGAACACTCAATTCCCATGTATGGTTGGCAAGTTATGATCGAATCATTTTCAGAATTTCTTGAACTTCAAAAGGCCATATCTCTCAAACCATTTGGCCAATTTTGGTGGGGTTTTTTCCTACAAGTCACATTTGATCCCCTCTTTCCAAAAATGTAATTTTCATGTACCAAAACTTCACCATGCAAAATGGCATTTTTGAACTTGCCTTAATTAATTTCAAGTGAGTTGAATTTTGACTTTTCAAAATAATCATTCCCAACCATTTCTACCATTCAAACATGTTCTGAAATGTTGACTAAAACTTGTTGGAAGCCCATTCTTGTGCAGTACATGTAGCCATTCCCTACTTGCTTGAAAATTGGCCAAAAGTACAACTTTCAACCACTCTATCCCACATTTTCATGGCCTTTGATTCAGTACCACAAGCAACATCAAACAGCAGACCTTAACATCATTTTTCTGTCAATTACAAACCCTAGTGGCAGCTGCAAAAAACTCAGAAATCCATTCATTCTAAAAAACTTCATTTCTTGCATTTTCCAAAAAAACTGCAAAAACACCAAAGGAGCACGAGTTTGCTTGCTGATTCCATCCTTTGCCAACACTTTTGAACACATTTCAAGCACCTTTTCCCAGCTGTAACCAAGCAAAAGCATGCTTCTACATGAAGCATTCATCAATGGCAGAGCAGATTTGGGGTTCTTTCAAGCATTCTCGAGCTAAACAACTTCACTCATTCATCATTTGGAGGCTTATTAAGCATCTGTTTTAGGCCAACAACATCAGAAAACCATCGAATCACAACTGTTCATCAACTTTGGTAAAATTTCGACTTCCTTGTTTCTTTAAATAGATACATGCTTTAGAAAGGTCTCTCCATGCTGAGCTTCATGATGTTTTTATTTTTGAAAATGGTTGGATATTCATGAAGATACATTGAAATGAAGTTTGATGTTGATTTATGTTTGTGCTCGATTCATGATATATACAATGTTTTAATGAAAATGGTTGATGGATTCTTGTTTGCCATGCTTAGATGAACATTTGTATGCATCCAATTTTAGTTTCTGGAAATTTTGAACCAAACGCGATTTGGGGAAGATGATTGTTGCTGCTGTATGAGTAAACCCTAGAATTTGTTCATCCATTTCCCAGAATTTCTGCCTTTCACGTGCATGGCATGGTCTCTTAGCCAACAACCAATAAGATTATTTCGTTTCAGCAGCCAAAACGCTGCGTTTGGATTAGTGGCGTGGGTAATTTCAAAAATGCCACTGACCGTGCCCAATGTCCCATTAAATCATGTTATTTTTCCATTTTATTTCATTTGTGATCTTCATCTTACAAAAATCATTGCGCATCCAATTTTAATCCAGATTTCATGGGATTTTTTGCATCATGTTCATCACAATCTCTAGTTTTTTATCATATTTTTTCCAGATTTTTTGATGAGTGGATTTTAATTGGTATTAGGGTTTGTGACATGTGCTCATTTTTTGTACACTTTGCCAAAACAATTGTGAAATGGTGATACTTTATCCAATGGCTCCCAAATTTTTTGTGCTTAAACTAGACACATTCATGGTGATTTTGGTGTAGAGTTTGTGAATTTATCTTATCTGGATTGTGAGTTATGAATTTTTGAATTAGGGTGTGACAATTTGTGTCACACCATTGATGTCCAACTTCATGATTTTCATTACCATGCTTCTTGAACTCCAATTGATCTAAAATTTTGCATGAACCTACTCTTGTATGTCTAGTTTACATGTGAATTTTCTTGGAATTATTTGTGGCATTTCCTAATTGTTTGGGATTTTCTCCCCTGCCTAGTCAAATGTTGACTTTTTGTGACACATGTTCCCATTTCATTTGTGAAATTCTCATACTTTATTAGATGGACATGAAATTTTACATGAGATAACTAGACATCCTCATCTTTGCCATGGTTTTAGTCCCATTCATTTATCATACACCATCTCTGATTTATGATTTTTCTAAGTTGATGCATGTTTGGTTGACTTCTTTGGGCATGTTCAAGATTGCTTTGACTTTCTGATTTTCATTGACTGCCTTCCACTTGTCCAAATGAGATGAAATTTGACATGCTTACCATGCTGTGGGTTGTGATTGATCATGATTTATTTGGTGATTTTTGGAAATGTTTAAGATTGCTTTTGAGTTAAGTCTTTCTGATTGACTTCTATGAGCTTCTGTTTGCTAGACCTTGACCTAATTTGTTCATGAAATGATGATAGTGATTGATATGAATGTGAACCCAATTGGAATTGTTTCTTGATTGATTAAACATGATTTTGGATACTTGCCCTTTGCTGTTTTGACTTTTTCATTCTCTTTTGACCCTAGGCTTGCCCTAGTGGTCCTGTTACTCACTTTTGAGCTTGTGTTTTCAGGTTAAGCCACAAATGCTTCAATGAGACCAATACAAATTGATTGAGTGTGCTTGTTTATCATGACCAACATGCTTGTTTTGTAGGTTGCTTGGCTCACATGCCTTGAACTTTGTGCATTGCACATTTATCTGTTTGTGCTGACTGTTAACCTCTGTTTCATTCTGATTTAACTTTGACTTGTATACTAATTGTGCTTGACTGATTTCAGGTACTTTAGTTGCTTTTAGTTCCTTGTGAACTTTGCTTTGCTTTGCTTGATAAGCAATTTGCATTGAGGTATACCTTTCTATCTTCATGTAGTCTGGAAGACCTGGCCTGTTACTTGGCCAGGCAACTGTCTGAAGTCCTCCTTAAGAGGCAATGTTTGTGGATGTTTATTTTTGTCCTTGTACAGAGTCAAAGACCTCCTAAGTGAAGAGGCAATTGGCAGAACCCAAGGGATAAGCAACCTATCCCCTGCTATTCTGTGTGTCATCTGCTTTGCTCACACCACTGTGTTGATGCATTGCAGATATAAACCCAAGATCTTGTACAATTGTACAGTTGAGTCAGTATCAAATGTGTAGAAGGGTTCCCACTTTCTGAACCCACACATTCTTGTCTTAAGCTCTCCCAGGCCAGGGATAAGAGCTGTGAAGTCTTATCTTCACTCTCCTTTCATCTGCTTCACCTTAGCCCCTCAATGGCAAGGTTAAGAGCAACATTCACCCAGTTCCAGAGGTTTGTTTGTTGAGGTTGACATGACCCCTCGACTAAAACCTAACCCTTGTTTGAGCCCCTTGCTTGTGTATAGTGTGTGCTACTTGTGCTTGTATGTTTGTTTGACTTGCTTCCTGTGCAAGTTAGGGTTAGTTTAGACTTGCTTCCTGTGCAAGTTAGGTTTTGCTTGGCTTGCTTCCTGTGCAAGTTAAGTGTGTGTGTGGCTTGCTTCCTGTGCAAGTCATGACTAGGATAGGCTGGCTCCCTGTGCCAGTTAGCTAGAAACCTTAACTTAGGGTTGATTTTGCATGATAACATCTAGGCTCGAGTCGTAGTCTCCCTAGTTGTGTCTCCCTCTGTTATCTGGTTAGGCTAGTCCTGTATCCCTCCGTAGGGGAACTACGTCGCCCTGATCCTCATACCAGATGAGGTACGTAGGCAGGAGATGAGCTGATCTCTCCGGGCGCCTGTGTCTTTGTTTTGTCTTGTTGTGTGCTTGGAAGCTGATGTAAGCCCATCGAGTGGCATTCGGATTCCGGTGTGGGTGTGTTTTGGTTCGGATGCTGATGTAAGTCCAGTGATTGGCATTCAGGCTCCATGTTTGCCCTTTTGAGTGTGTTTCGGTTCGGATGCTGATATAAGTCCAGTGATTGGCGTTCAGGCTCCATGTTTGCCTTCGCCTGTGTTTGTTTGCGTGCGTGTCAGCCGAGCTACGAATGCTCTGATTCTTCTCTCGTCCGAGAAGATACGTATGCATAAGGTGCGATACCTTAGCGAGCATGTGTCGTTTCCCCAGTCCGAACTACTTCGACTCTGATGTCTATGCTTGATAGACTAAGTAGGCCCAGGATGCGATATTCTGCCGAGTCAGTCTCTTTTGTTTTCTTGTGTCTCTTTCAGCCAGTGTGTGTGTGTGTGAGCAGTGTTTTAGCAACCAATATTCCTTCCTTTTGTGCGTGGATCCCGTAGAGTACTACGGATGCGTAAGGGTGCTAATACCTTCCCTTCGCATAACCGACTCCCGAACCCATTCTCTTTGGTCGCGAGACCATGTTCTTTCCCAGGTTTACTCTGAGCGTTTCCTTTCCCTATTTTGGGATAAATAACGCACGGTGGCGGCTCTGTTGTTCTTGTTTTCCCGCCGGTTTTTCGCGTGATGCGACAAATGGTCATCATTATATACCTAGTTTCGGTATCCCGATGCCTTCCTCTTTGTCGGTCGATTTATCCTTTATTAACCCAGTAACTGGTTGTTGATAATCTTCCATGCGAGTATATTATCTACGTTCTGACGGTAATAGATAATATATCTCATGCACTCTTTGGTCGAAGCCTTTTGTTCTTCCCCAGTTGAGTAAGATTCGTATCCCTGTTTTGGAATCGAATGTCCATCCCATAATCGAGTTTGCTTTTTTCCCTCTTTTCGGATGATGAGTGTTTTAGGAATATTCCCCAATTCAAGCTTTGGTTGGTCACCTATTATATGCCCAGTAACCGGCATCCCCGGTGTTCCTTCCTTCTGCTCCCTATTATGACTTTTTGTCCCCTGTGGAGTCAGATTTTCCTGAGTTGAAATATACCTTTTTAGGTCTTCCTCAGATGATTTGGTTGATTGATATCTCTCACCCTTATACCGGTCTTAGATATTCATTCTTCCCGAGCGTGTTGTTCTCTCACCCTTATACCGGTGTTCAGATCACACGTCCCTTTTGAGCTTATTACCCAGTAACCGGTAATACCTCATCCCCCTGCTTCCCCCAGGAGGTTTATGTTGGGATTTTCCCCACCTTGGTCTGGATTTTCATCTGAGGTATCCGTTGCGGATAAGTTTTCTGTTGTATTGGCATATTCCCCAATACGGACGTCCTCGAGTCAGCTCGAGTCTTTCCATTGGATTTATTCCCTTGGGAATTCTGTTCCCCAAGCTTTGAGTCATGACCTGCTCACGCATTTTCATCCCTTTACTCCCCGTTAGAGTTTCTATCCCATATAATGATTTATTCATAGGGATTGTCAGTTTCCTCCTGATCATTACCTTTGTGGACACATATCCCCACAGAGTATTACCATTTGCATGCATACATCTGCATCATGAGGTCTCTTAGGGACCAAAATTCGTCTCTTTGATATTATTTAAGCCCATTCTACCCCGTCGAGGCGAAGATTTTTAACCTTCACTTCTCCGGCTAGAATTACCTTAAATAGGGGCATCTGTAAGACCCTAATTTTGTCCCTAAGATCCCTCATGGTATCATAACATTGCATTTGCATTGCCTCAAGGATCCTTAGCATCTTGGTTCCCTTTGCCTTTGGGTGGGACTTCTTGAGAGTGTTTTAAGATCACCAAGCATGCTTGAATTGTATATCATTGCTTTTCTTATTTTGTTCACTAACCAAAAGCACAAAAATATGTCACTAACATCTTTTGTTTGTAGCTTGAGCAATCATAAGGTCAAGAGCTTCAAGGAGATCATCTGTGAAGAGACATGGACAAGAGAAGATGATAGCAAGCATGGTAATGGTTCCCAAAGCTCTCATCCATCAAATATGCCTCTCTAGCATCTCAATTCATCATTTTGATCAAAGCAAGTCAAAGGGTTTGAGGTTGGTGCCCCAAAGAAACCCTAATTCATCTATGCACCACAATGCCTTGCTCCTGAAGCAACCTCAGCCCATGGTCAAATACAATCAAGGGAAGTTCTTTAATTCATCATTTAATGCATATTTTAACTTATTTGAGTATCCTCAATCATCAATTCATCAAGATATGAGTCATGGACTTGAGAAGTTGATCAGTCAATTCATCTGACTATTTTGAAATGCACTGAGACCTAACATTTTATGTGTTGGTCAAATGGAGATGGTTCCAAAAAAACTGTTCTTAAGGACAATATGAACAACTTTCATTTTCATCAAAAATTGATTTGAAGCTTGGAAGGCCATCTCCCATTCCAATACATTATAGGTCATTTTGACTGAAACCCTAATTTTGGGTCAGCTTCCCAAGGACATAACTCATTTCTTTTTTATGATTTTGAGGTGGGATCAAATGAATTGGAAAGCTTAAGATGTCTACTTCAAATGTTATGTTGGACAAAATTTCAAAATCTCAAAGGAAATACATGTGATAATGCAAGACATTATAGGTCCTTTTGGGTCAAATGCATTAAAAGGCAAAAAAGTCCAACTTCAAGTGCCCATAACTCTTTCATCAAAAATCCAAATGATGCAAACTTTAAGTCCATTTTGATTGTCTTGAAAAGATCTACAAATTTGATGTTGGAGGTTTTTCCATTTGAAGCTTGCATCATCAAAACAGAAGGGCTTGAAAATTGGCCAAATTTAGAAACCTTGCTTTGACATGTCATACACCTTGCACTTTAAACTCAAATTTCATAAATTTCCACACTTCAAATGGATTTTTGTCCAACATAACAATTGTTCCTTACATCAATACCTTTCCAACCATTACTCACATGATCATGTTTGGATTTGGCAAATGGCATTTTCGAAGAGGGGAATATTTTGGTGCATTTATGGATACTTGATTCAAACTTCATGCATAATCCAATTACATCATATCTCCACGTCCAAAACCAATATGCTGATGTTAAGCTTGCCAAATCAATTAGATTTGGGCCCTCCATGCGCCTGTACAGGCCCATGCATGGAGGCCCTCTTCATTCATGCACATGAAATTTTCATGCATTGCCTTTGCCAATTGCTATATATAGAGCTGTTCAGCCTCACTCTTCCTCAACCTAATGGCGCCAGAAATGCTGCACAATTGAATCCATAACCATTACCAAAGAAGCTAGTTCATTTTTCTCTAAATTTTTCAGATCCAAAATTCAACTACATCTGGTTGAATCCTTGGATCTAAAGCTTCTAAACCTTCATCCTTCAGCTCATTGATCTTCTGCTTTGGCAAAGAAAGCAAGGAATCGAGCTCAAGTTTCCAGAAATCAAGCTTACTCTTCAACTAGTATTTTCTTCGAATCTCATCAGCCATTGACCTATTTGCTTGGATCTTGTGTTGGCTGAAGTCCTCTCAATAGAGGCATCATGATTATGCATTTAATTTTTGAAATCCATTGAGTTCATGATGAACACCACAGAACTTCCATCTCTGATTTCTCTCAATATAGAGATCTAGAGTGGAATTTAGTGGCACAGGGATGATGTACATCATCCCAGCTTTCTAAAGATGTATAGATCGTGCATTTTCATTAAGGTTTGCATCTCTGCAATTTTGACCGGAAAATCCAAGCTCACCGGAGAAGACGGTGGCTCCGGTGGCTGTCCTATTGCCAGATGCATTGTGGACCCTTGGATTCATTTTCCAGATTTGATCTTGGCCTTTGATTGTTATGGCTTTTATTTAATCTGTGTGTGGTTGCATTGACTTGGACCAATGATGCGCGCGCGTGCCATTGCCTTCAGATCGTCCACGTCATTTAATGAAAGGAGATCTAACGCGCCAGGATTTTCCACATTTTCTAATTTTTGATTTTATTTTCATTAATTCCATTTTATTTTAAAAAATCATAACTCTTTCATTTTTAATCCAAAAATTATGGGACCAATTGCATTAGTCTCCAAATAAATTCTAGTTTCTGATTCTGATTTTTAATATTTTTTATTTTATCATTTGATATTTTTTATGAATTTTCTCTTTTCTGGTTGTTTTTAATTCATTTTAAATAGTTTTTGATATTCAAAAAATACAAAAATATTTTCCTAACCTATTTGAATGATGATGGATCTATGAAAAATATTCTCATCAATTTTATAATTGATTTGAGATTTATTTGAGATTTTAGTTCAATTAGGTTGTTTTTATTCATTTTTAATTGGTTAAAAATAGTTTCTGACCCTTAAAAATGCTGAAATTTTTTGTCAAACTTTGTTTGACCTTGTTGAACTTAAGATAAATTACTTGGACCTTTCAAGGTTGATTTGAAGTGATTTTGAAGTTTGACCTTTCTTTTTATTTTAATTCAAGTTTATTTTAATATTGAAAATGCCAAAAATATTTTGCTTATTGTTTGACCTCCAATCTTCATCTCATTTTTGATTTATCATTGTTTGACTTTGACTTTCAATGTCAATTGGTCAATACATATGGATTGGTACATCTTATTCCATCTTATGCATTTTGATCTTTCTATTTTCATTATCCATTCTCCATCTCCTTCTTCCTCTTCTTTTTTTTTCTTTTTGATCAATGAGTTGAAGGTTGATAAGTTAGCATTGATTTGAGAGACTTAATCTTCCTTGATCCAAATCTAATTCATCTTGATCAATTGATCAAGTGAATGGTTTTGCATTAAGGATAGGTTGTTTCCTAAATCATGCAAAAGACTTAAACCAATACAAGATCAATTTTCTTTTTCTTTTTGGCATGGCAAGTTGTTGGGACTTGGTTCACTAATCAAGACTCCTAACTTGTGTTTGTTGCCTACATTATTATTGACCGGCCTCAGATAGTTGTGACTTCTACATAAGTCCAATTACGATTGCTTAACATAGCGCTAAATTTGCCTTATGGCACACTAACTACTAACACTAACCATTAACAATTAACATTTACTTTTTGCTCTTTACTTTTATGCAATTTACTATTCTTGCACATATTACTCATTTGCTTTTCTCTTTGCTCACTTGAGCACATGTTTATGTTAATGCCATTTTCCTTTTGCTCACTTGAGCACATAATTGTGTATATACTATTGTGTTGGTGTTTTGTTTGATTGTTGAGAACCAAATGCAAAGAAATGGACTTAGTTTCTAGGACTTTCCCTATGCAAAAATTGGAGAAATGGACTTAGATTCTAGGACTTTCCTTATGCAAAAATTGGAGAAATGGACTTAGATTCTAGGACTTTCCTTATACAAATTGGAGCAAAAAGGACCTTAATGAGGAAGATGGATTAGAAGGACCAAATCTCTAAACTCACTCTTGTCCATTCTTGATTTGCTTCATGGAACTTTTGATGTGTGTGCTTTTGTGCTAGGGAATTCTATGAGAGCTTAATTGGAGGACCATTGCCATGTTCATCCAAAGTGAAAGATACAAGATACATTGAGGATCTCTTAAGAGGCTTGTTTGATGATTGTTTATGCTTTGTGATTTCTTATTTCAAAGGATGGGAGCTACTTGGATCATCAATATGATCTCAAGAGAGGGACTCCTTTGTGGTTTTGTTTCTTCATCCTTTCTCTTTTTGCTTTACTTAGGATTTAGCCTTTCTTCTTCTTCTCTCCACTCTAACCCAAGCCAAAACTCTTTGTGCAAACATTTAACCTTTGTTTTCAACTATTAGAAACCTAAGCCTTATGCTTTTGATTTTCAAACTTTCTTTTCATAACACTTATTTTGAATTGAATCTTCAAGTCAACTTTGACCATTTTGTATATACTTCTAATTGGTAAATATAACCCATTCAAATTTATTTATTTTTTATGGTTCCAATGGCCACTTTCTTAATCAAATCTTTCATAACCTTTAGCTATTAGGTTTGAGTTGTCCTTGTGGTAGATATAATACTCACCAATATCCTTAGTGATGGACAATGAGTCTTCCATGCTTATTATAGGGTTAACCCCTCACTAGCATGTTGAAGCTATCCTCACATGGTGGATTTGTGGTTTGGTTGAGTTTTCTCCCTTTGATAACAAAAGACCTTAAGGCTTTTGGACCAATCAATTCACCAACTTTTTTTTGAGATTTTTACCCCGAACTACGATTTTTTGATCCTAATCTTTTTATAAGATGGTACGTAGGCAATGGGTTTATCCATCCAAACACAAAATGTAAATAACTTGTATATTCTCTTCTCATCTCTTCAATCATGTTTGCACAAACAAAAATTTCACAAAAACAACAACCTTTACAACAAGTATGAAAAGGGCTCCCTAGGAGTACCTAGGATGTTTTGGGTGCCTAACACCTTCCCATTACATAACCAACCCCCTTACCCAGATCTCTGATTCTCTTTTACTAGTTTTTGTTAAAACTTTTAGGTTTTTGTTCGCTTTCTAACCATTCTTTTGGATAAATAGAAGTGCGGTGGCGACTCGACTTGTATGATTTACCTTGGATTTAGTCAATATCTCTAATGGTAACGAATACCCCGCTACAGGTCCTAGAGTGGGCATATTGACATCATAACCCTGTTGATATGTTGGATGGAATTAAGTGGATTACGAGGAACAACAGAGGGAAAGGGTGGAGATCTGCCATCAAAAAACTTGCTGCAACGGAAACAATTTATGCTATTTAGCGTTATAGGAACGACAAAGTTTTTGGCAAGGATGTGAGTAATACTAACACAGTTGATATCATCATCAATACTATAGTTTATAGGGGTGGATTAACCTGAAACTTAGGCCTTATTTAGCTAGATTGATGTTGAACTAGCTTAGTGATTTTTTTGGGTTTTTTGTTTTCCTTTTTGCTTTGGACTGGATCCGAGCAATCGCCTTGTACAAATCGCTTTTTGATTTAATTCAAAGTCTTTGATTCAAAATAAAATAAAAATTATTATCAATATAATATTTATTATAATTAAAATTATCTTACGAAATTAAATTTGTACAACTGTATTTACGATAGATGACTTACAATCATACAAATTAAGATTGGTTATATTTTATTCAAAATAATTTTTTTTGTATAATTATATTCACGATAGGTGAGATTGCAAATTTAATTATTTAGAATAAAAGTATCAAAATAATAAGACTACAAATATTTTCATAAAAATATAATTTTATTTATTTGAATATATAATAAAAAATTAATTTATGACGATAAATAGAGAGTTTTAATTTCAAAATATTCTAAAAAATAATAATTTTATATAAATATACATTTTATAATTTCCAAAACAGTAGATAGTATTAAAAACAAATTTTTCCTTATATGAAATTATATAATAAATCCTAAGAGATTCAAAAATAAATTAAGACTAACCTCAAAGGATTTGGCATTCATATACACTTGCAAATAGAGTCAACGAGCTTTAATGAATTAAAGAATTTGCAATGTCATTGGTTAAAAAATCAATAGAAAACTATTATAGCAAAACAAAATACTCTAATAATAAAAAGATATACAATTTAATTGATATACACCGACAGCGTAAAGAATTTTTACACTATCAGTTAATCACAACCACAAATATATTTGAAATGTTTGATTTTTATTTTAAACATTTAAAAAATAATACAAACGGATGATTGTGATTCATTGACAGTGTAAAACTTTTTACACTGACAATACATAACAATTAATCTCAAAAATATAATATAAATATAATATAATATCAATTTTTCTTAAGAATTGCTTAAAATAATTATAATATTATACAAGTAAGCATGTAAATAATGATGCAATATACAATTTAAACTTCCTTGAAAAGTTGCTCAAATTTTACCGGTGAGCATGAATTTAATAACAATAGCAAGATTTATAATATAAAATATTTGATAAAATAATAAATTAACCAATACCAAACATTTACAGAATTTAAATTCAAATAAGTAATTCTAAGGCAACATAAACTTAATAATTATAAATTCAATCATACAAAATTTATTTCTTGAATCAACAAGAAATTGAATCTAAAGTAATTTTATATTTGTAACATTTAAAAAATTTCATTAGTGTTACTATTATAAAAAAAATTAGACTCGGATCTTGAGAATATATAAGGTAAAATAGTCTATAAATCTTAAATTTAATTGATGTCAAATTTTTATGATAAACTCCAATCCCAAAATTAAAATAAAAAATATTCAAATTAATTGATATTGTCAAATTGAATTATAAGAATATTTTGAGAATAAATGATTTTCAATTTATTCCACAATAACAAATATTGAAAATTTGATAATAATGTAATAAATTGATAAATTTATTTGTCAATAAAAAGAGACTGAACAAATAGGCACTAATTAATGAAAACATTTAATATGAAAATGTTTATTTTATTGAATTTTTTTTATATTTATTTGCCACCACATTCCGTGACTAACATAAAAAAGACACGTTTTCATTATTTTGTTGGAAATGATATATCAATCACTACAAGAGAAACCTTGTATAGCTAGGAGATTTTGTCAAGAGTAAAACCCCTTACTAAATAAATAATGTTGTTTGAGATTAAACTCCTTGCAACCCTCAAAATATAAAGAACAAATTATATAAGACAAAAACGTGGGGTGACCCCTCGCAAACATGGGAGGAAATTTTTTGGAATTGGACTTTGTTAGAGGTCATCCTTGCAAATAAGCAAATGGGAGGACAAATAAAGTCATATGTGAGGGGTACACGCCTCACCAATTATAAGATTAAGTCAAATCAGCCAAAAAAAAGTATTCTGAATACAACTGCTAAAGTTACTACGCGTCTGCAATACACCATTATTACCGAGAGGGAACCCCTTGCTATTTGTCATCATTAAATGAGTCTCAACACCTTCTTTCTCTCTCATTTTCCTTCTCTTCTCTTCAGCCACTCTTTTCTCACTCACAGCAAGAACTTCACTCTTCTTCACTCTCTCACAGCATAAAGAAAACTCTTATTACTCAAACATTCAATTTTTTCTTTCAAATATTATACCATTCTATAATTAGGTAAACATTAATGTTTTTATTATAATTTCTTTGAATTTATAATTTACTGTCACGAATTATTTATTATGTTTTAATTTTCTGTGTTGCATGTATAAATTTATCCTTTAAATTTTATCAAACGGGAGTTTCAAATTAAAGGGGATAAGATTTTGATTGTTCAGTTATACAAGATACACATATATTTTTTCTTTTTTAAGATTTTAGGTGTATTTGAAATTTATGTTGAACAAAATTTCATTTGAAGATGAAATTTTGTTCAAATGAAATCTTGCTCTCACCTTTCCAAAAAGTCCAAGAACATGAATTTCTCATGTGTGGTTGGCAAGTTATGGATTGATCATTGTCCAAAAAAGTTGAATTTCAAAGTGGCATAACTTTTGATTCATAAGGCCAAATTGAGTGAGGTTTCTTTGAGCAAACTCCATTTGACATGTACTATCATGATCCATCATCACATTTCATGAAAACTCATCACATAAAAAATGCATTTTTCAAGTGGACTTAATTTAAAAAGTGGAGGGAAAAAGTGGATTTTGAGAAATATTCCTTGTTTTCACTCCATTCCACTTGCATTAGCTCACATACACCATTTGAAACTTGCTGCAATAAAAAAATTCCACTGTTACATTGGTTTGGCACAAGTGAGGTGAAATGACCAAATTGGCATTTAGCATGAAAATGCATTTTCACTAATCCATTTCATTAGCACTAATTAGGATTAGAATCATGATTAACATCACATATAAAAGGATAATTGTAACTGTTTTCACCATAATCATAACAGAATTTCAGATCTAGATCCAAAATTGCACAATTCTCTCAACTTTTCATCTTCACTTTTTTTGCAATTTCTTCAAAAACCTTGCTTAGATCTTCATTGTTTCATCATCTACAATCATTATTGAAGCTAATTGGAGCAAGAACCATTGGAATTCAAGCTGGATTTTGGACTGTTAAAGTGAGGTTCATCCATGGCAATTTGAGATTTCATCAAGTTCGCGTACAATCAACATCCAATCTTTGTTCCATTCACTTCTACAAGCATCATAGAAGTTCTGTTTTCACATTTCAAAGCCTAATACACGCGAATTCATCACTGTGCTCCAATCAAGGTTAAAAGCACATGTGCTTATGCTTGATGATGCTTATCCAATTGGAGTTGACTTGTTGATTTGTTTATGACTAACTTTTGAGTTTGTTTTGTAGGTTTTGAAACTTGAGTTTGTGTCCTTTGGCTTGCACCTTTGTGCACTGATGCTTGTTATCTGTTTGTGTTGTGGACTTGTAATTGTCTGTTTGCTTTTTGATTGAGCTAAGTACTGATCATGTTGGATTGATTTCAGGTACCTTAGTTGCTATAGTTCCTTGTGAACTTGCTTGTGCTGTTGCCTGGTTGTATAAACCAATTGAGGTAGAATTTCTTTTCTCCATGTAGTCTGGAAGACCTGGCCTGTTACTTGGCCAGGCACCTGTCTGAAGTCCTCCTTAAGAGGCAATGATTGTGCTTGTTTATCTTTGTCCCCAAGCAGGAAAAGACCTTGAATAAGGAAATTGGCAGACACAAGAGATGTGCAATCCATCTCCTGCTCTTCTGTTGAGTCATCCCTTGGATCACATTACATGTTGATGCCTTGAGGATAGTAACTCAAGATCTTGTACAGTTGTACAGTTGAGTCAGAGTCATAAGTGTAGAAGGGTTCACACTTTCTGAACCCACACTTCTTTGTCTGAAGCTCTCCCTGGCCAGGGATAAGAGCTGTGAAGTCTTATCTTCACTCACCTTTCATCAGCTTCACCCTGACTCTCAATGTCAGGGTTAAGAGCTAACATCACCCTGATACAGCTGACTTGCTTTGGCAGTCTAACCCTTGATTGAGCCCACTTTGACTGGATATAGTGTGTGCTATTTGTGAATGTTTGCTTTGTTATGATTATGCTTGCATGCTTGCTTTGCCTGGTTAGGATTAGCTTGCTGCTGTGCAAGTAGATAGAAAACTCAACCTAGGACCATTGAGGAATACATGATAACTATTAGGCTCGAGTCAGTCTCCCTTCTAGTTGGTCATTTCCCAGTCTCTGGTTAGGAGATAGTTTCTCCCTTGTTTAGGGGAACTACGTTGCCCTGATCCTCATACCAGATGAGGTACGTAGGCAGGAGGTCGCACGAGATCTCTCCGGGCACTCTTTTGCTTTTTTGTGTGTGTTTGCTTGACAGTTGCTAGGCTCGAGTTCCCGACTCCTTAGTAACTTGTCGTTTGTTTGTGCTTGTTGTGTGCTTGGAGTCCGGTATAAGTCCATCAAGTGGCATCTGGTTTCCAGTGTGGGTTCGTTTGGTTCGGAAGCTGATGTAAGTCCAGCAATTGGCGTTCGGGTTCCATGTTTGCTTGTTTTGCGTGTGTTTTGTTTCGGCGTGCGTGAGCCGAACTACGGTAGCTCTTATTCTCGTTCCAGACGAGATACGTAGGCACAGGATGCGATGTCCTAGCGAGCCCTCTCCCCTCTTCCTCCACCTGTGTTTCTTGTGTGTGTGATGTTTGTTTTAGCAACCTTTTTCTATCTTTTGAGCGTGGATCCCGTCGAGTACGACGGACGTGAGGGGTGCTAATACCTTCCCCTTGCGCAACCGACTCCCGATCCCATTCTCTTTGGTCGCGAGACCATGCTTTTCCCAGGTTTACTCTGAGCGTTTCCTTTCCCTCTTTTGGGATAAATAACGCACGGTGGCGGCTCTGTGTTGTTTTGTTTTAGCCCACCGGTTGTTTTTCGCGGATGCGACAGCTGGCGACTCTGCTGGGGAATAGCAATGTTGACCTGTGCTGGTCCATTTTCCCTAAGCGAGTCTCTCCTAGCGTTCTAGGATAGCTTAGGTTGCTTGTACTCTATTTATTGCATTTATTATTCTGATTGTGTATATATTTGCATAAATATTTGCATGCATCATACTATCATGTTGCCGTCCTCTGTGCAGGTGGTTCCTCTGTTTTAGGGGTGGGTGTTCTGAGTGGGGCTAAAACCCAGGCCCGAGTATACACCTAGGATTAGTGTGGTCTCACGTTCCTCATTTGCTTTATCAGCATATTGTTGTAACATGACATACCACAAGCCGGACGAGGTTCATCTGAGAGCTCTTCCTTTGTGGAGTATTTCACTTTGGTTGGGTTACCTCTTTTGAACTATTGACTCTGGTGACCGATCGTTTCCCGGATCTTTGGTTTAGGCGATCTTAAGGGAGCTACAATGGCACACCCGAAAGGGCAAACCCATTGAGTATCCTTGCCCGATTGTCGAGACTATTATCCGCCTTAGGATGACCTGATTAGAATTTACCTGTGAGGGGAGGGTGATTCTTACAGATGCATGTTCTGATGGTGACTTTGGTGGTGACTATTGGTTCCGTTGATCAGAGTCCTATTTATAAGTCGGATTTATGGGCATTTATTTCTGAGACGCCGGAGGGCTGTCCGTGTTATTTATCAGTGGGGATCCGTTTATTTCAGGATTCCCCGGGCCGATTTAGAGGATTGTGGTTATCTGCTCAGAGATTATTTGGTGATGATGATGATGTATCTGTCTTCCGTTTATTTCGGAACCCTTGAGTTGGATTTGTGGTTACATACTCCTTCGGATGGTTGTGATCAATTCAGAGGCCGTAACTCAGTGCAACAATTGATCAGAGGACTTGGAGGATGGCACAGTGCATTGCATTCACGCATCAGCATCATTCACATTTTGCATTCATCGGCATTTAACTCATGTCTATCCATACTCAGGGTACATTCTCGATTGAGATTCCGGTTGAGAGACATCCTGATGTCAGAATGTTATTGTCGAAATATTATCTGTCTCGATGAAACCAGGATCGAAAGACAGAAGCTTCCTCGTATGGATAGACGTTGCATTCATGCATATTAACCTGTTTGCTATTTTGTAGGTGTCGGTTTCTGACGTGCTTGATTGTTTCAGGAATCATTGCTCGCGCTCGTAGAACTGTACCTTTGCACTCGACCCGTCCTCACAGATACTTCACTCGACGCAACACTCCCAGACTGATGGATCTCCCAAACACTGATATTCTTGAGCTGAAGGACAAGATGAATGAGCTGATCAACATCATGCAGGGTTTTGTAGTTGGTCAGAAAGCTTTGGCTGACAAAGTTGAGAAGCTCGAGCGGGCTTCTGCCGCTAACAGTGGTGTTAACCTGGATGGTGTCTCCAACCAGGGGCTCGGTGGTTCCAGAGATGGTGGAAAGAGAACAACCATGGGTGTAGTGAATAATGCTGCCGGTTTTGCTGCTACTGGTGGTCAACCTGTTCAGATGGGCAACAATATGAAAGATAGTGAGTTACCTCCATTCTTCGGGGCTGATGATGACAGAGAGGAAGACAGAGAAGCTGATCAATTCTCTATGCACAACGAACCGTTTGGTCAGTATGGTGCCCAACCACAGAATAAGGAAATCCAATTACTGGCAGAGAAGATCAGAGCTTTGGAGAGCTATGCTACTCCCGGTGTGGTAAATATGTCAAACATGGGTCTGGTTGAGGGGATTGTGATCCCACAGAAGTTCAAGGCGCCCTCATTTGATAAATATAATGGAAGTTTCTGCCCGGAAACTCATCTGCAAGCCTTTGTCCGTAAGATCTCTGCCTACACAACAGATCAGAAGCTCTGGATGTACTTTTTCCAAGACAGTTTGTCTGGTGGATCTCTTGAATGGTACACCAAGTTGAAGTCGTCTGATATCAAGAGCTGGCAAGATCTTGGGGACGTATTCTTTAAACAGTATCAGTTCAATGCTGACATGGCTCCTAGTCGTACCCAGCTGCAGGGTATGTCTCAGAAGTCAGGTGAAGGGTTTAAAGAGTATGCGCAAAGATGGAGGGAGTTGGCTGCCAGAGTTCAACCTCCTTTGGTGGACAGGGAGATGTCTGATCTCTTCATGGGTACCCTGCAGGGGGTTTTTGCTGAAAGAATGGTGGGTTGTCCCGTCACCAACTTTGCTGACATTGTGGTGGATGGGGAGAGAATTGAAAGTTGGCTGAGAATGGGGAAGATCCAGGGTGGTAATGCTTCGTCATCAGCATCGAAGAAGCCATTCGGGAACGGTCAGCGCAGGAATGAGGGTGAATCGAGTGATGTGTATGCCCAAAGGGGACACGGTAGGGATCGTTACTACCAGCACACTGCTGCGGTAACCACCCCTACTGGTAATCGATCTGCACAACAGCAACAGCAGTCGCCTCAACAGAGAGCACAGAGAGATGGGTACCAAGTGAGAGGAAAAGGGATTGATCGCCATTTTGACAGGCCACCCGTGACATATGCTGTTCTGTTTAAGAAGTTGATGGATCTTGGGTTGGTTCAGCCGAGGACGATGGTTCCGTTAAGATCAGATCAGAGGCCTCCCAACTATGATGAGAACGCCAAGTGTGAATTCCATTCGGGTACACCGGGGCATAACATTGAGGGCTGTAGAGCGTTCAAGCATGTTGTCCAGGATTTGGTAGACTCCAAGGCCATCAATTTTGCACCATCACCGAATGTTAATGCTAATCCCATGCCGGCGCATGGTCAGGCAATGGTGAGTACAATTGCTGAAGATTCGGATCACGCTTGTGCGGTAGGTGAAGAAACTGACAGTGACTGCGAGTTTAAGGGTTGGATAAAACCGTGCATACCAGGGATGGAAGTCCAGAACTGGAAGGCCTAAAAAAGATCATCACTGTCATTCTACTGGAAGAGTAATTTTTCTGTTTTTGATTTTATCTGCATGAAAGCCTTGCGTTTTGCCCGACACGTAATGGTTCATTGTAAGGGCCACCTCATGTTCATATTTGCAAAATTTTGCATCATAAATAAATGGATGTTTTTCAATTAAAAGCGGTGTTCCCTGTTTTTCATTTATTTTTGCAGTTTTAAAACAAATAAAAATGGCAATGTTTGTTTTCATTTTTCCCCCTTTTTGATTTGTCTCGTTCCGACATCGAAAAAAAATAATTCTCCGGATCTCATTGATAACAAGATGGTTACACTTCATATGACTTCGACAATCCGATCTATCATGCCGAAGGAGAAGGCGAAGAAGATTGTGATCTGCTGGAATTAGCCAGGTTGTTGAACAAGAGGAGAAGGTGATTCAGCCGCAGGAAGAGCGAGTCAAGATTATTACTCCAAGCACCGCCGAGGTCAGAAAGGAAGTGAAAATTGGGGCCGCTTCAGAGGCGAGTCGAGAGCAGAATGGTAGTCTTGTTAAAAAAGCATGAGGATACCTTCACCTGGTCATGTCAGGATATGCCAGGGTCGGATACCAATATCGTTGTGCATAAGCTACCATGGAGAGAAGATTGTTCTCTAGAGAAGCAGAACGCCGGTGCTACTTATCAGAGAGCCATGGTGACTTTGTTTCATGATATGATTCATCATGAAATCGAATGCTATGTTGATGACATGATAGCAAAGTCCCAGACAGAAGAGGGGCATCTGGCAGATCTGGCCAAGCTATTTGACAGGTTGAGATAATTCAGACTGAGGTTGAATTCGAGTAAGTGCACTATCAGAGTGCGGTCCGGTAAAGTGTTGGGGTTCATTGTAAGGGAAGGAGGAATCGAGGTCGATCCTGCTAAAAAAAAAAGAAAAAAAAAAACAAGAAGTGCCTGAACCGAGAACAGAGAAAGAGGTTCGTGGTCTATTAGGTAGATTGAACTACATGTCATGGTTCACATCTCCTCTAACAGCCACGTGTGAACCTATACTTAAGCTGTTGAAAAAAAGAGATCAAACGGTCAGGTGAACTAATGATTGCCAAGGGGCATTGAAAAAATAAAAGAATAAGTTGTAGGAGCCTCTGATTCTGTTGCCTCCCTATGGAAAGAGACTGTTAATCTGTACTTGACGGTCCTCGAGGGGTCTACGAGGTGTAGTGGGTCAGCATGACGAGTCTTGTCGAAAAGAGCATGCAATTTACCTTAGCAAAAAGTTTACCGACTGTGAAACAATACATTCACTGTTCGAGAAAACTTGTTGTACTTTGGCATAGGCTGCTCGCCGACTGAGACAGTATATGCTGGTTCATATCACTTTGTGGGTTTCCAAGACGGATCCGATCAAGTATGAGCATGAGAAGCCAGCATTGACCGGACGGGTTGTAAGAGTGCAAGAGAATGTTGACTGATTTGGGATACTCTCAGAAAGCAATCAAGGGGTGTATTGTCTGATTACATCGCCCCGCAACTCGTTGAGGATTATCCACCGATGAAGTTTGAGTTCCCTGATGAGGACATCTCGAGGTGCTCTGATCGAAAGATTGAGAGTAACCGATCCCGGAGGAGGGGCCTGACCCCGAATCTGAACGGATTCTGATGTCTGATGGGGTTAATGTGAATGAGTTAGTGCTGCTTTGGTTACGCCAAAGGGATCCCATGTTCCCTGCGTTGCCTGGTTAGCATTTGAACGCACCAACGATGGTGGCTAAGTACGAAGTTTGTATCCTGGGTATCGAGGCGTACATCTACTGGGGCAACGCCTTTCTCCTTGGTATATGGAATGGAAGCCGTGGTACCGGTTGAGGTTCAGATTCCCTCTTTGAGAGTCCTGATGGACGTGCAATTGCAAGAGGCGGAATGGGTAAGGACCCGGTACGAAGAGTTAAGCCTGATTGAAGAGAAGAGGCTGGCAGCCATCTGTCATGGGCAGTTGTACCAGCAGAGGATGAAACGTGCTTTTGACAGAAAAGTGCGACCTCGTGTGTATCACGTGGGTGATGTGGTGCTGAAAAGGATCCTTCCTCCTCAAAACGATCGTAGGGGAAAATGGACACCCAATTATGAAGGTCCATTCGTGGTCAAGAAGGTCTTCTCTGGTGGAGCCTTGTTACTAACGACCATGGATGGCGAGGATTTTCCATCCCCTGTGAATGCGGACGCAGTTAAAAAATACTTCGTATAAAGAGACCCGCTGGACGAAAAGAATAAAATAGTCCAGGCAAAAATGGGCATCCCGGCGAACCAAAAAAACAGAAAGAAAGGTTCGGGCAAAAATTAGGGATAAAAAGAAAAACTGTACACTCGGCAAGTCGAAAACCTGAAAAGGCGACTTGGGCAAAAAAGGGTATCCCGGTGGATTGAAAACCCGAAAGGGCGGTCCAGGCAAAAGAGGGATTGAAACGAACAACTGCGTCTAGCATGATCGTTTGCTTTGGTTAAGGCATCATGGATAATACCCGGTAGGGATCAGTCGGAGTCGTCTTGTTCAGAAGGTAGAAAGCACGGAGAGTCTGAGGACATATGGGGTGTAACTGAGTTGGAACTCGATGAGATCACGGGTTTCACATTGCCATTAGGATAGATTTTTCCTTTTGTGCGTAATTACCTCTTTTCAGGAATTGCTTCCTTTTGTATTGCTCAATTTGAGCCACACACTTTTCAATCAATAAAATGCATATTCAGTCAAATAATTTTGTTTTTGTTTTTCATTACCGCTTTGATTGCAAAAACATCCGATTATTTTGATAAAGAATCTTGCATTTTAAGACAAACAGGTCCCTTCCAATGCATGCTTATAAGATTGAAGCTTGAAATCTTATTCGGAAGGTTGAGTGACCCAAGTGTTGAAATCTTGACACGCCTGGGGCACGGTTTTATCTAACGATCTCTTTTACAGGAACTGTTAGATATTTTCACTCACTTGCAGGTTGTGATGTGGAAGCTGTTGATAAAACAAAATCCCCATGGAGTCCGATCAGGGACGAGCGAATGAATGGAAGAACGATGAAAAGACGGCAAGACGTACGACGATCCTTGATTTTAATCAAGAAGACTCTTCAAAGTCGGAAGATTGAAAAGTTTGTATAAATCCCAGGAGTTCGCTCTCCGTCGAGTGCGGAGTGGTCGGGAATACAAGATGATGGAGCAGAAAAGGTCCAGACGAGTCTGGGAGTTCTCAAAATTGGAAAGCTGACATTGGAATTGGACGGTGGATACCATGGGTCGACGAGTCGACGGGTGTTCGGTACCAGACTGTCCTCCTTCCCAAGCAGAGTCGGAATGACTAATTCCCCGGCAGATTCAAGGTCTGTGAATTCCCTAGCAGGGTCAGGATGGTTATCCTCAGCAAGTTTCAGATTGATGCTTCCCCAGTCGCCAGGGCTGGAGGTTGTTATTTCCCAGCGGAGGTATTTGTGAGGGTTTCCCGAAGCAGAGTCGGGATGTATATCCCTAGCAAGTCAAAGACTGTTGTTTCCCCCATAGAGAGTGTTGGTGGTTCTTATCCCCAGCGATATCCCTAAGCGGATCGGGGGGTAAAGGAGGTTTTCCCCAGCAAGGGTTGCCTTTTCCTAGCAGCAGCGCTATTCCCCAGCAGGGTGGAGATCGGAGTATTGGCGAGATCCTCAGCAGAGTGTCACGAGCTCCCCAGAAGAGTCCCTCGAGGGGGATGTCTTTTTATACATTCATCATATAGACTAAGCATAGCATATTGCATAATAAATCGCGTATCATTTCCATAATTATGGAGCATTATGCAGAAAAGTCAATCATGCATCATTATTGCAAGCATAAAGCTAGTCTCAAGCCGTGGTTATCGTTTGAGAGGTGGTTGTGCCCAAAGAGGAAGGTGTTACTCCGAGGAGTCTAGCATCATGAATTTGAATCAAAGGTATTCCTCAGTAGTGCGATACTGGAGGAAGGGTTTCTGTCGAGCAGAGATGGGGATGCTAATCAAGAAATTTTCGGGGTCCAAAAAAAGAAAAAAACAAGAAAGAATAATCCCCAGCTAAACGCGAAGTGTTCGTGTGCTAGGGAGGAATAAAGAATAGCCAGTTCGTGACTTGCCATTCCCAGCATGGGCCTTTGGCATGCGTACCGACTCACTTATCACTGTTTTGTTATCTTCGCCGATGTTGATAGGCATGAAGAGTTTTCCGGTGTTCAGACCGAGGCGGTATCCAGACCGAGATGGTATTCAGACCAGTTTTCCGGTGTTCAGACTGAGGCGGTATCCAGACCGAGGTGGCGTTCAGGCCAAGTTTCCGATTTTCAGATCGAAGAAGTTTCCGACAATAAGGTTGAAGTACTTATGGTATCCAGACCAGTTTTCCGGTGTTCAGACCGAGGCGGTATCCAGACCGAGGTGGCGTTCAGGCCAGTTTCCGATTTTCAGATCGAAGAAGTTTCCGACGATCAGGTTGAAGTACTTATGGTATCCAGACCAGTTTTCCGGTGTCCAGACCGAGGCGGGTATTCAGACCGATGTGGCGCTCAGGCCAAGTTTCCGATTTTCAGATCGAAGAGGCTTCCGACAATTAGATCGATGCAGCTTGTGGCAGTCAGGCCAGTTTTCCGGTATTCAGACCGAAGTGGTGTTCAGACCAAAGTGGTGTTCAGACCAAAGTGGCGTTCAGGCTAATCTTCCGGTATTCAGACCGACGTCAATATTCTCATATTCCGGTGTTCAATATTCAGACTGATGAACGACATTCAGGCCATGGCTATCTCTGTGTTACCGATAATCCAGACATTTCTGTTTCGGTATTCAGGCCGACTTTCTCCGTACCAGACGGATGTTTCTTTCAAGATTGCTTCTTTGCCGATGCTGATAGGCACTGTTAATTATTTTCTCATCAGAGTGCAAATTGTTCGTCTGTTCTTGGTATTCAATCACTCTTCATCCTGATCATCTAAAAGCCGAGGCTATTCATATCGACAGGTTCACAGTGGATTGAATAGGGGCAGCTGTAACACCTCAAAATTTGCCCTCCTCTCTTAGGACTAGCTTAACATATTGCATTGCATTTTTTAGGTCATTAGGCATTGCATATTGCATATCATGTGGCAACATTGTGCAAGTCATCCTCATAAGTCTTGGTTAGAAGATAAAGAGGTTGAGATGCAAACTGAGGGTTTCATTGGATTGATCATTAATCATCTGAGGGTGTGTGATTCAAATTATGATTTCATGATTTCTCAAGGAGGTTGAGCTTTATCTTGGTTGAAATGGTACATCATCATCATCATGGTCTTGTCATCACCAAGAGATTCATCATGCTTGATCAGATACCTTGAGATTAGGGTTTTGACCTCTGGTCAACCCTAATCAGTTGCATTGGGCCAATCAGGGATTGGCAAGGAGATGAGGTTTTCAATGGATATGGGGGTCATCATATGATTATATTGAGCTTATGGAAGCTAGGGTTTCATCATTGAGCCATTTCATCAGGAGTTTGAGGCTCAAGTTCGTCAGTACACAGCCAATTCATCTATCAGTCAGAAAAGTCAACTGTGGTCAACTGTGCCTGAATTGATGGATTTGGAGGTGGGAGAGGGTTAGATACACTTCATTCATGTCCAAACAAGTTTTATTTGACATTTCAAACATCAAGAATGAAGAAAAAGATAAAGCTCAACCCCTTTGAAGAATCAAGAAACCCTAACTTGAATCACACACCCTCAGATGATTAGTGATCACTCCATAAACCCTCAGGCTTGAATCTCAACCTTTTTATCTTCTGATCAAAACCTAGGAGGACGACTTGCTTGTTGCCACATGATATGCAAATATGCAATGCCTAATGACCTAGAAAATGCAATGCAATATGTTAAGCTAGTCCCAAGAGAAGAGGGCAAATTTTGAGGTGTTACAGCAGGCAGAGGAAACCGAGGTTACAATAAACATAGAAATATCTAAGTTTTTTTTGAATATTTTAAGGCTTACGATGTTTTTCCCATTTGATTAATGTCTGATAATGATTGGCAAAAACCCATTATCGAATACTTGGGAAATCCGACAAGAGTGATTGATCAAAAGGTCAAGTATAGAGTCTAAGTTATGTAATAATGGGAAACGAGTTATTTAAGAAAACTCCTGAAGGAATTCTTCTTAAGTGCCTTGGTGAGAGTGAAACTTATTTAGAAATCTATGAGGTACATAGAGGATCGTGTGTCTCTCTTTAAGCTGGCCATAAGATGAAATGGTTACTATTTTGACTAGAGGTTTATTGGCCAACTATGTTGAAAGATTGCATAGATTTCGCCAAAGGCTGTCAGGATTGCCAAAAGAATTCAGGTATCCATCATGTGCCTGCAAGTGAGTTACACTCAATAGTCAAGCCATGGCCTTTTCGTGGATGGGCTTTAGACATAATTGGAAATATCAAGCCCTCATCGATGAAAGGGAACAAATACATCTTAGTGGGGATATATTATTTCCCTAAATGGATATACACCATCCCTTTGCCTAATGTTGACCAAGAAGAAGTGATTAGTTTCATCCAAAATTATATTATATATAGATTTGGGATACCTGAAAGTATTACCACTGACTAAGGCTCAGTTATCACAAGGCAAAAAATGAGTTTGCCTCAGAAGTTACGTTCAAGCTATTAACTTTGACACCTTATTATACCCAAGCTAATGGTCATGTCGAAGTGGCTAACAAAATCGTAATTGGTTTAATAAAAAAACACGTGGGTAAAAAGCCAATGAATTGACATATAATGTTAAACCAAGTGTTATGGGCATGTAGAAACTCTCCCAAAGAGTCGACTAATTCCATACCGTGTCGACTTGTTTTTGATCATGATGCAGTACTCCCTTTAGAAATTCATTTGTATTCAGTTAGAATTCAAAGGAAAGTGGAGATTCTAACTGAATACTATTGGGGTATGATGCTAGATGAGTTAAGTGGCTTAGGTGAAGAAAAATTGGGTGATCTAGATGTCTTAATGAGGCAAAAAGAAAGGGTAGCTAAGGCTTATAATAAGAAAGTTAAATCGAAAACTTTCATGTTGGGGGACTTAGTTTGGAAAGTCATCCAGCCCATGGATAAAAAAGACTGAACTTTGGGCAAGTGGTCTCCAAATTGGGAAGAACCATTTAGAATTTTGCAATTATTTACAAACAATGCGTACGAACTCGAAGAAAATACCCCTGAAGGTCGAACCCTGTAAATAATGGAAAATATTTAAAATAGTATAGGCCTATGTTGCAGGAGATCCATATTAACGCAAAATAAAAATATCACTTCATAATTAAAGAGACTAAAATGATGGCCTTAAATTTCGAGATGCCATGAAGGGCATAGTTAAAAGTTACCAAAATCCAAAATATTGTGTCAAATGACATTAAAAACTTAATGATAAAAAGAAGGTCCTAGAAAGGGAAAGAGTTCTTCAGCCCGTCATACTAGATCCTTGCTACAGATAATCGACGATCAACCTGTAAATTTGTCGAGGCGAGACCTTCAATCTCAGCATCCCGAGTAGTGACAGTCTCCAAGTGTTGTATTCCAACCAAGGATTATTCATCTATTTTTTGTTGGTTGACCTTCCGGAGTGCCTTCTTTTCACTTTCAACTTCTTACACCTTTTTCTGCAATGCTTCAATCTCCTTCCTCCAGGTGAGGATTTAGGCATCCAAAGTAGCGACATCTCTATCGTCCTGTTGAAGTGCTTCCTCCATTTGTTTAGC
Source organism: Lathyrus oleraceus (assembly GCF_024323335.1). Lineage (NCBI taxonomy): Eukaryota > Viridiplantae > Streptophyta > Magnoliopsida > Fabales > Fabaceae > Lathyrus > Lathyrus oleraceus. Next base: position 68,430,451 of record NC_066583.1, read on the forward strand.
ACGTTTGTCAGAATCATTAGCTAAGTTTCATGCCTTGGCCCTATAATCTTCCTTAGGTGCCATATTCGTTTGAGCATCATTTTTCCTTTGGAAATTAGCAAAGATATGGTCAAAAAAAGGTCCAAAAGCTACCACAAAATCAACAACTTCGCTGGGGGAATTAGGAACGTCGAGTTTCTTTAGCAGTGCTTTAATACCATATCCATGCATGAATTCTTTTTCAAGTGCTTAAAAAAGGTCAACTTCTCCATGTTTTTATTTTAACTGCTGAAGAACCCCATCAACAGTTTTAAGGGTGTTGTTTCCTCCAGAGGCAGTGGAAGAGCATGAGCATTTATTCGTCGAGTTGCTTTTGTTTCTCATCATTATATTTACATAGGCATGGGGATTTGAACTCTATAGTTCTTCCACTTCCTCTTGAGATATAGTGTTGTTGGTTGAAGGAGTTAGTTTGTCCGTCGATATTTTTGAAAGATTTTTCGACATTTGATGTGCTTTTGCAGCTAGGTGTTAAGTATTGATCAAAGGAGCAGTGTTGTCTGGGTTTTTGTGTGCTTCATGGGTTGGCTTAGGGATGTTTGAAGGAGAGATATATCATGGATCTTCTTGCTCGTGATTCTCCCCTTGAGAAGCATCATCCACGTCCATTTCATTTCCATCTTCTCCATCAGCTATTGAAGATGTTGACTCAGAAGGTGGATTTTTGTTGGTCAAATCAGGGGACACATTGTCAGCTACCTTTTTGGACTATTTAACTTATTCAATGGTTTTTGTGATGATATTTGGTTTATTGGTGGGTTACTGGTAGCTTGAGGCATATGGCCTTTAAAACTCGATGCAGGTTCAGTCGAAAGTTTGTCCTGCAAGAGTCAAGTGTCAGCGTTTGCCAAAAAAAAATTGAGATTGAAAGGAAATAGGAAAGAAGACTTACCTTTTCTGAATTTTCATCTGGACTTGAATTAGCACTTTCATTGGATATAAGTTTTCTGACTGTCTTGGTTGTTTTTTCGCCTTTGTCTAAGGTGACTTTCTTCTCCTTTGTTGTTTTGGGAGAAGGGGCCACCTTTGGACTAGGCACGATTTTTATAGTTCCAGATCTAGTGGTTTTTAATTTTTTCTTCTTCGTTGGAGGTTCAGGAGATGAATCTTCGACAAGGATAGGTTTAGTGTCGACCTCGACGGCTTCTCCATCAGCAGTTGCGTCCTCAGCCTGCATAAAAATTAAAACACTTATATGGTGAAAATCATATAAAGTTGGTATGGTGACCAATTTAAAGTCAATTTTTTGATTGTAAAACTTACCTGTGTGGATTTTTGGGAGTTGCTTCGTCTTTAAGTTGCTTTAGTGCCACTTTAGCATTAGTAGCATCTCTAGTCCTCTTCCTATGCTCGAAAGCTGAAAGTATGAAAAACAAAATATGAACAAAGAGTAAAAAAATTGGGGATTAAATGGGTTTTGAAGAGACCTTTTTGCTTTCCTCACATTCATGTATAGAGGTTTTGACCCTGACATGATTTATGTAGACATGAAGGTGGTCTTTCAAATTGCATATGTCATGCTTAGTCGGAGTCACTCGCTTGGTAGGTTTCAGGCTTTTGTTTTTTAGCACCTTTATATCTTCCCCATAAATAAACCACCTTGGAAATGGAAAGGAGGAAGCCAGAGCCATCTCGCTAGTGGGCAATGGGGGAAATTTAGGAGGCTACAAATTCAATGCAAAATTGTTCTTGTCCTTCACATAACTAGGAATTCTCAAGTTGGGAAGTTTCACAATCATTTTCTCTTTAAGGGTTACGACTGTTTCACGAATCGTCCGACTGAGTTCATTAGGGTCACACACAGTTTCAATGTATTTTTGGAAAGCTTGGATCTCTTTGAAGTGTTTGGCTCTACCTTTGTTGAATTTTTATGGCAGAGAAGATAAATCGTTAATTAGATATTGGGCTAATGTTCCAGTGTTTGAAAATTATTTGGCGTGATAGGCTTTCCACTAACTGTCTAACTCTTGGGTGTAGTAGAAATATGGTTCTAATGTAAATAGATTAAGAATGAGACGATCAATAGCATGTCAAGCCAGTTGTCGAAGGTATTCATCTTCGGAGTAGTCGACGGTAGGAAGACATAACTCAGTTTTTCGGTTGAAGAAGGGCTTGGGCACAGTTTGACTGATTCCAAAATGACGTGATACCAAATTAAGTTGATAAAAGAGGATCCTCACATTTTCTTTGGCAAGTCTGTTGAGAGAAGCTTTAGAGCGAGGAAAGGTTCCCCGATTTTCTTCGACTCAGACCCTTGTTCGCTAGTTGCAGGAAACTTCTGGGTAAACCACTCGGATCTGTGATTTCTTTTTGCAAAAGGAGTCGTCGTTGGGTTGAACTGGTAGCACTTGGAAAACATCAGAAAGTAGGTAAAAAATTCTTCTCAATCCAATCTATTCTTATCGGTCGGGGTCATTTGGGCCAGTCGAACACCTTAAACGCCCTTATTTTTAATAATATCTCTAGCGTTGTTGGGTTATCGACATCCAAAGAAATCTCAAATGTGGCATTAAGCCAGATATGTAACATCCAAAACGGTTAATAAAATGGCAAATTCTCTTTGGGTTGTAGGTTTTTCAGAGTATCAGTAGCTACTTACTAGAGATTTTGGTCAAAATTTCAAAAATAAAAATGAGAAAAATCAAGAAGTCCATACAACTTCTTCAAAAAATTGAGAAAAAAAATGTTTAGGACCATAAAATGTTAATCTCTAGTACCAAAGTAATTAAGCAAGAGTTGATATGAAAACGAATATGATAAAATAAGGAAAACTAGGTACCTAACTCCAAAGGTTTAATCCTATTATCCCAAATTATCCTATCCTGACATAAGCCCCATTACAACATTGAAAGACCTCTAAAAGTGTGTGTTTAGATGAATTTTATTGATTTTATTAAAAAAATTTACAAACTTATGGTAAAATACTTTTGTATGTTAATTGTGTGATTACCCTGTCAATTTGAGTGAAAAATTAATGAGCTGAGAGACAGGTGAAGTACTTGTTGTGTTGGAAGAACTTTTCCAAATTTTCTAGATTGAAGTCGGGAACTGGAATGATGATTAGGTAACACAATTGGTGAAGTTCATTCTTTATTATTGCAATTCATTTTTCTGTTTGAAATGTGCAGTTGCAAGCGAGTTACTTGAGGATAAGCAATGATTCAAGTTTGGGGTTGTGATGACAGTCCGCTATTGCATGAATTTAGCTAAGTGTGAAGAAAGACCAAATGAAGAATAAAAACAAGTGAAACATGATCTAAAATGAATAAGAAATACCAAAGAATGAGGAAAAAATGGAGAAGAAAGAGGCTAAAAGGATGCACTAAAATAATCACGCGCAACATCGCACGTGCGATAAGGACATAAATGATGCATCGTTCACGCGATGAAAGTCATCACGCGTGCAATGGCTCCTTTTTGGGGAATTTTTCTGAGGCATCTGATCCATTTTGAGCTCTTTTTAAGGGGAAATTTTGCACCTTGGCAAGGGTTACTAAGTTTGTAGAGCAAAGTGCGATTTTTATAGTATCAAGGGTAATTTTGAGGGCATTAGAAGCCCTTAGAGGCCATTACTTCAAGGGAATTCACATGGTATTCTTATCTATTGTTTTTGGTGTTATAATCTGAATTATGAGTAACTAAACTCATCTAGTTTAGATTGTGTTATGATGAACTTATTTCAATATTGTTGGGTAATATATTGATTTGACTTTGTATAAACCTTTTGATTTATAATCCTATTCAATTGCTTATTGTTCTTAATGATTTTTATGTGATATACTCTTTTAAATTGTTTTTGGGAACATGGGGAATACTGACCATTAGTCTATGTATTATACCTAGGGCAATTGTTGTACTTACGCTGGTTGAATAGGATTAGGAGACCCCGAGTAGTGGCACAAGGAATTAATTTTATGTGCATCGCCTAATAAAATATCAAATTCCCTATCAAATTTCAAATTTAACGTTCGATATTTTATTAGGTGATGCACAAAATATTAATTCCTTATGCCATTACTTGGGGTCTCATATTCCTATTCAACCCTAGGTCCAACACATAGACTAATGGTTAGTATTCCCTATGTGCCAAAAATTAATTTAAAAGAGTATCTCACATAAAAAAATATTAAGAATAATAAGGAATTGAATAGGATTATAGATCAAGAGTTTCATACAAAGTCAAATCAACATATTACCCAACAATATTGAAATAAGTTCATCATAACACAACATAACCTAAAAGAGTTTAGTTACCCATAATTCATATTACAATATCAAAAACAATAAATGAGAATAGAATGTGAATTCCCTTGAAGTAATGATCTCAAAATCACCCTTGATGCTATAAAAATCTCACTTTGCTCTCCAAAATTCGTAACCCTTGCCAAAGTGCAGAATTTCCCCTTAAAAAGAGCTCAGAATGGATCAAACGCGCCAGAAAAAGCCCAAAAAAGGAGACATCGCACACTCTTGCTCCCTTTTTCACCTGAATTTTCACTAAGTCCAATTTCTTCACACTTAGCTATTACTTCCTTATTCTTTGGTCTTTCTTCTTCATTTTAGCTCATATTTTACTTGTTTTTATCCAATTCTTCGACTAAATTCATGCAATGACGGATTCTCATCACTACTCTTAAAGATTCATAAAGTGATCCTATAATTAATTGGCTAAGGAAGATGTCGCGGCCTTCGTGCAATTGTTTGGCTAAAGTTAAGTATCGCTTTTCCACCTTCATAGATTTGCAGCAAAATATGCATCTCAACAGCTATAAAGCACGGAAGGGTATGTGCCATATGTCAGAAACTAAAGGATTGCCAGTAACGTGATAATCCTAGATATATTTACCAAAAATGGAATGGTTCGTGTTAAACTCTACGGTATCTTCTTCCTTCTCATTAGGATCAAAATTGTCGCTGTTTGGGCGAAGGCCAGTAAAGTTGTGATATTAAAAAGGGTAGGTGTTACTGTTCTACAAGGAAGGTAAAATATGTTTGTTGTACTTTGCCAGAAGTACGAAGAGGCGACCAGCATGTTTTGGAAATAAGCTAGGCTAGTTCTCGACAACTGGATTAAGTCACAGATACCTCTCAACTTCCAGGTTTCACTCACTTTAGCCTCAATTTTTTCATCCAGATGATGTAATCATCATTCTTTCTAGTAGGAGGTGCTCAACGGAAAACGCGCAAGGTGGCATTCATAACATTTTAGGTTTAAGGGTTCCTTAACACTAAACATGTGTTTATTCCTATGATAAGAAGGGAAAAGTCCCTAATCTTAGTAAGATATGCAAAAGTATCAGGCATTGGACCCATGAGTGCATGGGTTTTCCAGAAATAGAGTAAGGAATCATTATCTGGGATTTGTAGATTTGAAGTTTCTTTTCATACTTAGGAGGCTCTGGTACATACTCTTGATTGCCAATGGCACTAGAGGATGAGAGCATATGAGCTAATGGAAGAGTTTATTTGGCTGCTTTGGTGTTCTTTATTTTTGAAGCCATTGCTGTGAGCGTGGGTTTGATTGTTTGAAGGTCAAGAAATTTGGAAGATGGATTTTTCTAATAGCAATGGGTGGAAAAAGAGAAGAAGAATGGATGAAGACATATTTATAATGAAAGAATAAAAACTCTTAATTTTTTTGCTTGACAAATGGCATGAACTTTATTGACACGTGCCACCATCTTAGAGGAGAAATTGAAACGATTTTGTACACCTAGCCACGCCACCCAACGAAGACATAACCATGATGAGGAGTTATGGGTTAATGGAAATGCACATTTTCGAGGTAACGGTCGATGGAAAGTTCATGATGTCTGTCGCATTACGCGAAAAACCGGCGGGAAAAGAAAGACACAACAGAGCCGCCACCGTGCGTTATTTATCCCAAAAGAGGGAAAGGAAACGCTCGAAGTAAACCTAGGAAAGAACATGGTCTCGCGACCAAAGAGAATGGGTTCGGGAGTCGGTTATGCGAAGGGAAGGTATTAGCACCCCTACGCATCCGTAGTACTCTACGGGATCCACGCACAAAAGGAAAGAATATGGTTGCTAAACACTGCTCAAAACACACACACACTGGCTGAAAGAGACACAGGAAACTGGCTGAAACTGACTCGGCAGGATATCGTATCCTGGGCCTACTTAGTCTATCAGGCATAGACATCAGAGTCGAAGTAGTTCGGACTGGGGAAACGACACATGCTCGCTAGGATATCGCATCCTATGCATACGTATCTCCTTTGGACGAAGGAGAATCAGAGCATCCGTAGCTCGGCTAACACGCACACAACAAACACAGGCAAAGGTAAACGTGGAGCCCGAACGCCAATCACTGGACTTACATCAGCATCCGAACCAAAACACCCACAAGAAGGCAAACGTGGAGCCCGAATGCCAATCACTGGACTTACATCAGCATCCGAACCAAACAAACCCACACTGGAACCCGAATGCCACTTGATGGACTTATATCAGCTTCCAAGCACACAACAACACAAAACAATGACACAGGCGCCCGGAGAGATCTGCTCATCTCCTGCCTACGTACCTCATCTGGTATGAGGATCAGGGCGACGTAGTTCCCCTACGCAGGGATAAAGGATTAGCCTAACCAGATAACAGAGGGAGACACAACTAGGGAGACTACGACTCGAGCCTAGATGTTATCATGCAAATCATCCCTAAGTTAAGGTTTCTAGCTAACTGGCACAGGGAGCCAGCCTATCCTAGACATGACTTGCACAGGAAGCAAGCCACGCACACACTTAACTTGCACAGGAAGCAAGCCAAGAAAAACCTAACTTGCACAGGAAGCAAGTCAAACAATCCTAACTTGCACAGGAAGCAAGTCAAACAATCCTAACTTGCACAGGAAGCAAGTCAAACAATCCTACAAGCACAGATAGCACACACTATACACAAGCAAGTGGCTCAAACAAGGGTTAGGTTTTAGTCGAGGGGTCATATCAACCTCAACAAACAAACCTCTGGAACTGGGTGAATGTGCTCTTAACCTTGCCATTGAGGGGCTAAGGTGAAGCAGATGAAAGGTGAGTGAAGGTAAGACTTCACAGCTCTTATCCCTGGCCTGGGAGAGCTTAAGACATGAATGTGTGGGTTCAGAAAGGGGGGAACCCTTCTACACATTTAAAACTGACTCAGCTGTACAGTTGTACAAGATCTTGGGTTTGTATCTGCAATGCATCAACACAGTGGTGTGAGCAAAACAGATGACACACTGAATAGCAGGGGATAGGTTGCTTATCCCTTGAGTTCTGCCAATTGCCTCTTCACTTAGGAGGTCTTTGACTCTATACAAGGACAAATGTAAACAGTCACAAACATTGCCTCTTAAGGAGGACTTCAGACAGTTGCCTGGCCAAGTAACAGGCCAGGTCTTCCAGACTACATGAAGATTAGAAATATACCTCAATGCGAATTGCTTATACAAGCAAAGCAAAGCAAAAGTTCACAATGAACTAAAAGCAACTAAAGTACCTGAAATCAGTCAAGCACAGTTAGTATACAATGTCAAAGTTAAATCAAAATGAAACAGATATCAACCAGTCAACACAATCAAGTGAATGTGCAAGGCACAAGGCTTAAGGCATGTGAGCCAAGTCACCTACAAAACAAACAAGTTAGACAATGATATTTAATCAAGCTCAATCAAAAGGAATTGGTCTCATTGGTCATTTGTTGGTCAACCTGAAAACACAAGCTCAAAAGTGAGTAACAGGACCACTAGGGCAAGCCTAGGGTCAAAAATGAATGAGAAAGTCAAAACAGCAAGTGGCAAGTATCCAAAATCATGTTCAAACAATCAAGAAACAATACCAATTGGTTTCACATTCATATCAATCATCATCATCATTTCATGAACGAATTAAGTCAAAGCATGGCATTTAGAAGCTCATAGAAGTCAACAGCAAGACTTAACTCAAAAGCAATCTTAAACATTTCCAAAAATCACCAAATAAATCATGATCAACCCTAACACATAGCATGGTAAGCATGTCAAATTTCATCTCATTTGGACAAGTGGAAGGCAGTCAATGAAAATCAGAAAGTCAAAGCCATTTTGAACATGCTCAAAGAAGTCAACCAAACATGCATCAACTTAGAAAAATCATAAATCAGAGATGGTGTATGATAAATGAATGGGACTAAAACCATGGCAAAGATGAGGATGTCTAGTTATCTCATGTAAAATTTCAAGTCCATCTAATAAAGTATGAGAATTTCATAAATGAAATGGGAACATGTGTCACACAAAGTCAACATTTGACTAGACAGGGGAGAAAATCTCAAACAATTAGGAAGTGCCACAAATAATTCCAAGAAAATTCACATGTAAACTAGACATACCAGAGTAGGTTCATGAAAAAAAATCAGATCAATTGGAGGTCAAGAAGCATGGTAATGAAAATCATGAAGTTGGACATCAATGGTGTGACACACATTGTCACACCCTAATTCAAAAAATCATATCTCACAAACCAGCAATGATAAATTCACAAACTCTACACCAAAATCACCATGAGTTTGTCTAGTTTAAGCACAAAAAATTTGGGAGCCATTGGATAAAGTGTCACCATTTCACAAATGTTTTGGCAAAGTGTACAAAATGTGCGTACATGTCACGAACCCTAATACCAATTAAAAACCAACCATCCAAAAATTCTGGAAAAAATGTGATAAAAAAGTAGAGATCATGATGAACACAACACAAAAAATCCCATTGAATTTGGATTAAAAATGAACAAGTTATGATTTTTGGAAGTTTGAGTGATTAAACGAAAAAAAATAACATAATCCAATGTGACATATGCCACGCTGTGGCATTTTGGTAATTCTTTGGACCACTTATCTAAACACAGTCGTTTTGGGCATTGCAAGGAAATGTTTTTATTGGCCAGGCGCTTTCAAGGCATGCAGCACGTGAGAGAAGCCAGTTCTGGGCCAGGCGATGGAAACCTAGGGTTTCTACTGTAGCATCATCAGCTTGTTCATCATTTTAAAAAGACAGCAAGGGCATTTGTTAACCAAACTCAAAGAACAGCATATCAACGTGATCATCTCATCATATACAACATCAAACCAACAACCATTAACCCTAAATCATGCTGAAATGGAAGCATCATGCAAAATAAATTTTAACAACCAAACTTAAATTCCAATTTTCTCTCTCGATAATCAATCATTTTCAAAACTACAACAACCGTTGAACTCAGCATAAAACGACCTTTCTAAAGCATGTGTTGGTTTAGCCAAAAGAGGGGGTCGAATCCATACCAGTTTTTGAAGCCAATGGAGAAATAGTTGTTGTTTGGTCTTTTAATGGTGAAACAGATGCTCCACGTACCCCCAAATGATGAATGGTTAAAAGGCTTTAGCTCACCAAAGCTTGACAAGGCTCAGACCATGAACTGCCATGGGAGAAGCTAAGCAATAGCAGTTGGTGAACAGGGCTTTACAGTGAAGATGTGAGGCTGGAAAATGGTTCAAAAATGATGGTAAAGGATGCAGCATCTATCCAAGGCTCGAGTTCTTTTGGTTTTCTCAAGGAAAATACAAAAATGCAGAAAATGGCCTTTTGAGAATATGATTTTTTGCTGTTTTTTCTTTTCCAAAATGGCTGCCACTAGTTTCAAAATGATGCTTGGATGGTGAAAAAGCAATGCAAGGTTTTGTTCTCTTTGAGTTCTTGGACAGAAAATTGGAAAAATGCCAAAAGCAAAGTGAATGTTCTTAGAGAATGAATGATGTTTGTCTGCAAGATGATGGCTGCTCCTAGTGGTTTTCCATGACAGAAAATGATGTTGGATATTGTATTAAGCAAAGGCCAAGTTTTGTTCTTTTGCCCATGTTGACAGATTTTTAGAAATGCACAAAAGATGAAGTTTGAGAGAATGAGTGAAGTTGGTTTTTTCTTGCTGTCCAATGTGGCTTGTCTTGGCTTCATTTGACAGAAAATGATGCATAAAATCTGCTGTTGAGAGGTACAAAGCATGGTCCATGGATATGTGGGATGTGGTGGTTGCATTTGTACTTTCTTCCCAATTTCAAGCAAGCAAGGAATGGCCTTTTTTTTTCTGTTGGTTTTAGGCTGCCACTGAAGTTTCAAAATGACAGCAAATGATGTTTTAATTTTCTGTTTTCATAGTACAAGGCATGGTTCAATGAAATGGTGGGATAGATATGGTGAAAGTGTACTTTTCTTCCAATTTTCAAGCAAGTTAGGCATGGATACATATACTTCATGGGAATGGGCTTGCAAACACATTTCAAATGACATTCCAAACACTTCCCAATTGGCCAAATGTGCTGAAAACTTTTAATTCAAAAAGTCAAACTTGAGTCAAACTTGAATTTAAATGGAACAAGTCAAAAAATGCCATTTTGATTCATAAGGTTTTGGCACATTAAAGTTACATTTTTGGAAAGAGGGGATCAAATGTGACTTGTAGGAAAAAACCCCACCAAAATTGGCCAAATGGTTTGAGAGATATGGCCTTTTGAAGTCCAAGATTTTGTGAAAATGATTTGATCATAACTTGCCAACCATACATGGGAATTGAGAGTTCTTGGACTTTTTGGAAATGGGAGAACAAGATCTTCAACTTTCATGTTGGGCAAAAATCCATTTGAAGCTTGTATCATGATGTAATTTTGAGGATCAAGACTTTCCATTTTTGGTAAGTTTCAGTTACAGGTCCAGTTTCCATTTTTGGAAATTTCTGATCTGGCTTCAAATTCTTCCATGATGGTGTTTGACATGATATATGAGGCCTATTTGGACATGACTGAGCTCTCTCAAACCAATTTCCATCATCAAATCACTGATTAAATGGACAGTTGACCAACAGTTGACTTTTAGGGTTTCTGACTGACTGTGCATTGACTGATGACCTCTGAGCCTCCAATCTTTGACCTAATCACTTCAAATGGAACCCCAAGTCATGTGAACATGTTGGACCAACCCTAGGGCCTTGGCTCAATGAGAATTGTGCTTGCTTGCTTGACTGACTGATCTCCTGATCAGTTTGACCTAATTTCTTGATTGGCTTGCACTTGAGGCAAATGGGACAATGCAATGCTATGCAATGGATCATGATATGCTATGACCTAATATGAGATGGTATGTACAATGATAGGTGCAAATTTGAGGTGCTACAGCTGCCCCTATTCAATCAGCTGGGAACCCGAATGGATGATAGCAGCGGCTGTCAGACTTTCAGGGTAACCAGGGATTGAATACCAAGAACCGTAGAATTTGCACAATAGGGATCCACCAATGGAAACGTCCACTGGGATTTGATTTTTATTACTGGGTATATATTTTTTTTTGGTTTTGTTTTCAAAGGGTACGGCCACATCCAGACATCGCAACGACGATGAATGGGAAAAGAAATCACAACTAGATGCCAACGGACAACTAGGAAAAACTCAACGTTTACCAAGACCAACGGAGAGGTAACCAACTGGGGATGACCAGGGAAAAACTCGACGTTTATCTGAACCAACGGAGAGGTGACCAGACATTAATGAAATGACTGGAAAAGATACAACCATGCGTCAATGGACGAAATGGGAAAAACTCGACGTTTACCAAGACCAACGGAGAGGTAACCAACTGGGGACGACCAGGAAAAATTCGACGTTTACAGACATCGAAAGATGATGTTTACAGACACCAAAAGGATCGACCAGACATTTACAGATGAATGGGAATACTCGACGTTTACAGACATCGAAAGATGATGTTTACAGACACCAAAAAGATCGACCAGACATTTACAGATGAATGGGAATACTCGACGTTTACAGACATCGAAAGATGATGTTTACAGACACCAAAAAGATCGACCAGACATTTACAGATGAATGGGAATACTCGACGTTTACAGACATCGAAAGATGATGTTTACAGACACCAAAAAGATCGACCAGACATTTACAGATGAATGGGAATACTCGACGTTTACAAACATCGAAAGATGATGTTTACAGACACCAAAAAGATCGACCAGACATTTACAGATGAATGGGAATAAGAGAAACACAACCAGACGTCAACGGGCGACTGGGAAAAACTCGTCGTTTATCGAAACCAACGGAGAGGAGGAATGGAGATAATGAACACAAACAAATCATCAACGGATGATCGGGAAAAACTCAACGTTTACCGATACCAACGGAGAGGGGTAATCTTCACTAGGGAAGGGATAACGATGTTACGAACATCGAAAGATGATGTTTACAGACATCAAAAGAAAACCAGACACTTACGCACGACTGGGAATCACCGAAAGATGGTGTTTACCGACACCAAGGAAACAACACACACGGGTGCTGACAGGGTACTGACATCCACAAGATGACCGGGCAAGGCTGAACACTTGCAGGGGGGTCTTACTGGGGAGAAGCAGGATTTCCTTTCACCAACGGATGAGGAAATAAACCTCTATGGGGATTATCAACACCAATTGTTGTCGGGAGCAACTGTAGCAAATGCGTTGTACAGGTTGAACAAAAATCCGTCTCTGCAGGGAATACGGTTTGATGGGGTTTCGAACACATGAATGCATATGTTTGAATTTTTCTATGGCGTAATGCTCCATTTAGGAATGGAAATGCTACGCGATTTTCGAAGATGCAATGATCACTACATGCAAAATGCAAATGAACCCTGGCTAGGGAGCCAAAAAGATCAGATACTCTGACTCTGTGGGGAGACTCCTCTTGGGGAATGGTAAAGCGACTTCACTGGGAAGAAGACTCAACCACTCTTCAGATAGGATAAAACCTGCTTTGGAGAATGTCTGTTACTCCGCTAGGGATAACCCACGCGATCCATAGGTAGAATCAACTCAGCTGGGGATGCCAATAAATGCTACTGCACTAGGGACGACCCAACCAATCCATATGTAGGAGAATCACTGCTGGAGATGTATTTCATGAGACCCGCTCCACTCGGGGAACTTGCTGAGGAAAAACCACACCATTCTGCTGAGGAGAACGATCCTAGTGGAGAGAACAACCGTAGTGGTGAGAGTAACAACTCTGTTGAGGATGATAACACGTCATATCATACTGGAGATGAAATCCCACAAACCTGCTTGGGATAAGCACTCACGGCCATACTGGAGATAATAGCATCACAAAACCAATTGTTGGGGAAAATAACTGCCAGGCGCTCAGTGGGGATTCTTAAATGGGGAAATCTGCAAGCATAGGCCTGCTGGGGAGAAGCAATCCTTAGATCTGCTGGGGAAAGAAGGTACTGTCCATATGTATCTCTGCAGGGGAAATAACTCTGATAGTTTCAATACTGGCTTGGGCTGGGGACGTGATAACCTTCAGGCTTGCTGAGGAGACAACGATCTCGAATCTGCCAGGGAGATCACACTCTTAATCCTCTGGGGAGATACAGCTTGTTTGACAGGGATGTCGGTCGACTCGTCGAACACCAGTATCCATCATCCACCCGTAGTGTTGACTTTCCACCTTTAAGAACTCCTGGACTCTTCTGGACTTTTCTGCTCCATCATCTTGTATTCCCGACTCGTCCGTACTTCACGGAGGTTAAACTCTTGGGATTCATACATACTTTCCAATCATCAGACTTTGAAGAGTCTTCTTGATTAACTTTCCAGGATCGTTGTCGTAATCCTTCACCGTCTTTTCACGGTTCATCTATCCCTTGCCCCTGGTTGGACTCTGAGGGGATCTCTTGTCAAAAAGGTTCAAATTAACACTGGTAAGTGAATGAAGATGTCTAACAGCACTTGCACCAGAGATCGTCAGATAAAAACGTGCCCCAGGTATGCCCCAGGTGTTCTGATATTTCAACACTTAGGTCACTCAGACTTCCAAGTAAGATTTCCAGATTTCAATCTCACAAGCATGCATCAGAAGGGGCCTCTATGTTTCAAAAATGCAAATATTCTTATCAAAGTGAATAGATGTTTTCGTAATCAAAACAGTAATGACACAAAAACAAAATTTATTTGACCGAACACACGCTTTATTTGACTGGAATAAAAGATGGCTCACAATTGAGCAACACACAGGAAGCAAACCCTGGAAAGAGGTGATTGCACATAAAAGAAAAAAATCTATCCTAATGGCAACGTGAAACTGTGATCTCATCGGGTTCCAACTCAGTTACACCTCATATGTCCTCAGGACTTTCCGCACCTTCTGTCTTCTGAACAAGACGCTTCCGATCGGTCTCTGTCGGAGATTATCCAAGTCATCATGAGCACAAATGATCATGCTAGACGCAGTTGTTCGTTTCATTCCCTCTTTTGCCTGGACCGCCCTTTCGGGTTTCAGTCCACCGGGATACCCTTTTTTGCCCAAGTCGCCCTTGCGGGTTTTCAACTTGCCGGGTGTATATTTCTTTTCTTTTATTATCCCTAACTTTTGCCCGAACCTTTCTCTTTTTTCTTGGTTCGCCGGGATGCCCATTTTTGCCTGGACTCTTTTATTCTTTTTGTCCAGCGGGTTTCTTTCACGAAGTATTTTCTAACTGCGTCCGCATTCACAGGGGATGGGAAATCGTCGTCATCCGTGGTTATCAACAACATGGCCTGGTCTGAGAAAACCTTCTTGACCACGGATGAGACACTCTTAATTGTTTATCCATTTGCCCCACGATCGTCTTGAGGAGGAAGGGTCCTTTTTCAATACCAGTTCTCCCACGTGGTACGCACAAGGTCACACTTCTCGGTTAACAACACGCTTCGTTCCTTGGGGTGCAACTGTCCCATGTCAAGTAACTGTCAGCCCTTTTCCTCAGCTGGACCCAACGTGTCATTCTGTGTCCTTATCCATTCAATCTTCTCTGATTTCTCACACATCTGTGAGGAAGACACTGCCCCAGGTAGATGCACATCCCTAGGTTCAATATCCAGGATACAGACTTTATGTTCAGCCACCATTGTTGGTGCAACCAACTGTGATCCGGGAAGCACTAACTTATTCACCTCATCTCCTTCCCCTCAGACATCGGAATCCGTTCGGATTCGGGGTCAGACCCCTCCTCCGGGATCAGTCACTCTCAATCTTTCGATTTGAGTACCTCGAGATGTCCTCATCAGGGACCTCAAACTTCCTTGGTTGATATCCTTTCCATGGGTTGCTACTAGCTTCTCAAACACATATGTGATCAGATCCATTTTGGACATCCACAAAGTGGTATGAATTAGCATACACTGTCTCAGTCGGCGAGCAGCCTATGCCGAAGTACATCAAGTTTTTTCGAACAGTGAGTGTATTGTTTCACAGTCGATAAACTTTTTGCTTAGGTAAATTGCATACTCTTTTTGACAAGACTAGTCATGCTGACTCAATACGCACCTCGTAGACCCCTCGAGGGTTATCAAGTACCGGATT
This sequence comes from Lathyrus oleraceus, assembly GCF_024323335.1. Taxonomy (NCBI): domain Eukaryota; kingdom Viridiplantae; phylum Streptophyta; class Magnoliopsida; order Fabales; family Fabaceae; genus Lathyrus; species Lathyrus oleraceus. The sequence goes on from NC_066583.1 coordinate 68,445,892, forward strand.
AACAGTTATTTCTTTCACTGAGGTATCGGAATCAGAGGTTCCTACAACTTACCCTCCCTTTTTTTTTTTTTTTTTTTTTGGCAGGATCGACCTCGATTCCTCTGATTCGCTCACAACAAGCCTCGGTAGCTTGATGGACAACACTCCATAAGTGCACTGATTCAGACTCAAAAGTATGAGTTATCTCAACCGGTCAAACAACTTGCCCCAAGTCTACCGGATGCCCCTGTTCTGCTTGGGACTTTGTCATCATGTCATCAACATGGCATTTGCTTTCACGATGAATCATATCACGAAACAAAATCACCGTAGACCTCTGATACGTGGCACCGGCCTCATGTGACGGAACGACATCAACTTAGACCAAGAAGGTACCCCTCGTGTGATGGACCTGGTTTACTCCATATCATCTGGCAACAATTCAATCTGGTCTTGGCCAAGAAGCCATCCATGAAGATAAACACTGAGACCTGAGCCATATAATCAACCAATACCTCATTGTGATGTACCGGGAATGCATCTTTCTGATTAGCTCTGCTCGCATCTTGATAGTCTATTCACACCTTCTCTCTTTCTCATCCTTTGTCGGCCTTAGCTTTTGCTTTCTAACCTCGGCGGAGCTTGGAGTAACAATCTTGAATCGCTCCTCGTGCGGTTGAATCACCTTCTCCTCTTGTTTCAAAGACCTGGCTAATTCCAGCAAATCACAATCTTCTTCGCCTTTTTCCTCTGGCATGATAGGTCGAATTGTCGAAGTCATACAGAGGTGTAACCAAATCGTTATCGGTGAGATCAGGAGAGTAATCACTTTGGAACGAGACAAAATCAAAAGGAAAGAGAATGAAGAAACGTTGCCATTTTTATTTGTTTTTTTTCCTTTTTTAAATTGCAAAATTAAATGAAAAACAGGGAACACCGCTTTTAACTACAAAAACATCCATTCATTACTGATGCAAAATGTTGCATAATGAAACACATGAGATGGCCCTTACAATGGACCATTACGTTTCGGGCAAAACGTATGGCTTTCATGCAAACAAAAATTGAAAAACAGAAATACTACTCTTCAGAATGAGTGACAGTGATGCTTTTGGAGGCCTTCCAGTTTCCTGGTACGCACGACTTTATCCACAACTCGAGTTCGCGGTCGCTGTCAACATCTTCACCCACTGAACGGGCATGACCAGGATCCAACATTCCTGCACTGGCGAAGGCGTACAGTGGACGACATCCTCTGTCTGGTCTAGATGACTCCAAATCCGGCTGATAACCGACTCCAAACATGTCTGCTTTTACCACGATGTCAATGATCCTCCCCCAGCCTTGGGCCTCTTTGTTCTTCACCACTTCCAGAGCTTGTTTATAAGAAGAAATGGGCAACTTCTTCTTTCTCTCAGCAGCAAAGGCATTCTCCACCTGGACGGTTTCAACTTCCAGACTGGGTGCTTCACATCTTTCATTGTCCATTTCTACTTTCTTCATCTTCTGGGTCGGGTCTTCCATCAATACACACCTTTCTGTAGTGATAGTCGCACAAGCATTATCAACAGCAGGGAAAGCTCCATCCCGTAGCAGAAGTTTTGGAACCATAGCCATTGGACCTTTTAGCTGACCCTCTTCAATCACTTCTATTCCTTTCTTGACCTTTTTCATCATCTTTACCTTTACTGGTCCCTGCCTGAGTACGGGGTTGACATCCTCATTCATTATCTGTGCCAAGCTGATAGCCTTGGAGTCCACCAGATCTTGGACAATATGCTTAAAAGCTCTGCAACCTTCAATGTTGTGTCCGGGTGCCTCAGAGTGGAACTCGCACTTGGCATTCTCATCATAGTTTGCATGCCTCCGCTGCTGTTCTATCGGAATCAAAATCCTCGGTCGAACTAATCCCAGATCCCTCAACCTTTGGAAAAGAAGGGCATAAGTCACAGGTGGTTCCTCAAACTGACGATCCCCATTCTTCTTCCTCACCCGGCTCTTAGCTCCCGGTGTCTTTTGTTGAGGTGGCAGTTGTTGCTGTTGAGCAGGTGGATTGCTGACAGGAGTGATTACAGTGGCGGCATAAGGATGATAACGATCTTTACTACGTTCTTTCTTTGCAGGCACACCAACTGGCTCAACTTCCCTCTTGAACGGACCACTGTCGGAGGATTTCCTTGCTACAGTACTAGAAGGTTTGTTCACTTCGGAGGACGGAGCCTTCCCCTGAACCTTCTCTACTATCAGCCATTTCTCAATCTTTTCCAATCTCTCAGACATGGCTTTCTGTCCCAAGGCAAGCCTTTGCACAACACTGAACAACTCCCTCATCATCTCTTTCAGTTCAAGGATATCGGCGTTGGGAAGATCCATCAGCTTGGATTTGTTGACCCCCAGCAGGTTATCTGAACAGACGAGCTATGCGCACCGGTTGAATACTGAAACCTACAAAACAGCAAACGGGTTAGTATGACTCACACATGCAATGTCTGTCCGTACTAGGAATATTCAGTCCTCTTTTTTTTCTGGTTTCATCGAGACAGATAAAATTTCATCAACAACATTTTGACATCTGGATGTCTCTCAACCGGGGTTTTTAATTTAAAAATAATGGACCCTGAGTACGGACAGACATGAGTTGAATGCAGATGAATGCGAGATGATATGATGCAAATGCATGAATGCAGGCCTTTGTGCCACCAAGTCAACTGTAGACCCTCTGCTTTTCTGAACCAGTCATATCTGTGGGATCAAGTCACCATAAATCCAACTTGGGGGGTTCCGAAATAAACGGAACCGGAGATTATATCACTATCTTCACAGGAACAAACACTGAACGGGTGACAAACGGATCCTCTGAACAAGTACTCTCAAATCAGCCCGGGGATCCGAAATAAACGGAACACGCTGATAAACCATGGACAGAACTCTGGCGTCCCAGAAATAAATGCTCCATAATTCACAGTCACCATCAGTACCAAGAGTCACCAACAAATCGCCAACCAATCAGCAACTGTACCTGTAATGATCAAACCCTCCCCACTCACGGGTGTTATCTAGGCCAGGGTAAAGTCGAAGAGAAACACAGCATAAATAACCTTTCGCAGAATACCATCATATACACACCTGAAGTATGTAACGACAATATCCCACCAGGGTCTGAACTGCTCGTGATATCAATGTTCTGCTAAGTGGCGCAATACCACCCGCTTCCCATGAATCACTCTATTCCTAAGTATCCTAGATTTCACTCATAGCCTGGGTATTGGGCCTTTTACCTCATGTAACTTGTAACACCCCAATTAAAATAAGTTAATTATTTAATTTAAATTAATATTTTATTTATTAATTTAATTGAATAATTGGAAGTTGGGATTAATAATATTATTATTTTAGAATAATAATTATTGGGATTATTATTATTGGATTATTATTTTTATTATTATTGGAATAAAAGTGGAAAATCAGTAAAAAGGTCCCATTTGGTAAAAAGGTTATTGTTTTCACGTGAAAAGGAAAAAGAGGCAGAACGTGGAAAAAGGGCAAAAAGAGAACCAGAGAACAAGGGATTTCAGGGAGGAAAAGCTTGAAGCTGCAGAGGCTGCCGGATTAACTCAGGTAAGGGGGGTTTATCGTTGATTGACGGGTATTATATGATAATATGTCATGGGTAGTGATAGACCTTTAATTTACCTTTGAATTGGATGATTAGGATGAATTTATGGAAATAATTGATGAACGAAATTGGGTGATAATCGAAAGAAATTCGTAGGAATTGTATGTGATAATGTCAGGAGTTGTGAAATCGAATAGGGAATGATTCGGGTTAGATGATACGAGTGATTTCTGTGTAGATGTGGACTGTGGAAGGGTAGATCGAATAGAACTCGTAGCAGAAAAGCCATTGCAGATCTGAGAATGCTGGTTTCTGGTCATACGCGTATGGCACTAGGCAATACGCGTATGGGATGGCTGGTACGCGTATGGCGCTAGGCAATACGCGTATGGATGAGGAAGATGAAATTTTGAACGTAAAATGGTCTCTGGTGGTACGCGTATGGGGAAGTGATACGCGTAGCATACGCGTATGGAATTGGGCAATACGCGTATGGCTTGGTCTGGATTTAGGCAATACGCGTATGAGCATAGGCAATACGCGTATGGGCAGGATTGTGATTTCCTGTGCTGTTGTCGTGCAGTTTTTGACTGTTCAGGCTGAGTAGTGAGACTTAGCTGAGGTATGATGTAATAGGGATCAATTCCCGTTGTTTTGAGTAGTATAGTTATTAGTAGAGTGTGCTAATACTGTATTTGATTTATAGCATGTTGTGATATGCTTTTGTGATAAATGTATTGACAATATGTGTTGGTTGGTATGCATTATACTGTAAATGTATCAGTTATGTATGCATCTGTGAATAGACTGTCATATGTCTATTCTTGAGTTGTTGTTGTTGTTGCATTGCTAGGTGATCAGCATGCATAGTCTAGCCTTTGGGGCTGTAGCTAATTCCCATTGTGAGGAGTTAGTGAGTTGTGGATTGTTGTTGATGCTTGCATACTAAATGAGTAGCGTGCATAGTCTAGCCTTTGGGGCTGTAGCTAATTCCCATGGTGAGGAATTAGTGAGTGAGTCATTAGATCTCAATGAGTGGGACTAGTGAGCTCAGTAGCCGTATCCAGAGGGATCGGTGAGCTTGGACTATATGTTCAAGAAGAGTCGGTACCGCATGTGTAGAGTCTCATTGCATAATGAATGCATGGCATAGCCGGTGGGGCTGTAGCTAATTCCCACTGTGAGGAATTAGTGAGTTAATCGTCGTGTTGTGTTATTGGTGTGGAGCATGAGTTGAGATTACATATCTATATATATGCTGTATGTTATTGCTGAGCATGATGTTGCGTGATACTGCCGTGATGGAGTGTGTAGTCTGGTTGGGGTGATTTGATGCGTCATTTACTTAACATTACTTAATGTTGTATAATGCCTGTTATATTGATTGAGGAACTCACCCTTACACTATTTTTCAGGTAACCAGCTATGAGTGAATAGAAGTTAATGCTTGGAGTCTAGAGTAGTCTCCTAAGGGGTCATGCTCTGATAGATGTAACATCGGGATGGGGTGTTTGAATATGTTTGATTTTGTTGTTGATCAACTTTACATGTAAAGTGGTACATGATCTAAATGTTGATTTTTAGTATCCGCTGCGAATTATGCAAAGAACCTTATTTGGATTAAATAAATGAGCATGACAGGTTATTTTGATGAATTTTGTGAAATAATTGTGTGACACCCTTCGGGGCATAATTACTCTGATTAATGTGTTATTATTTTTAATTAAATATTTTGGGGTATGTAGAAGGGTGTTACATTAGTGGTATCAGAGCATAGTCGGTCGTGTCGAGTCGTAGTTATTCAGTTTCCCCTGTACGGGATAGGTGTTGTGTAACCCTATCAGTACTTATTGTTTAGTTGTTTGGGTTTCAGAATAGAGATGGCTGGAAGAGGTAGAGATGATGCTGCGATTGCTGAGGCTCTGGGTATGCTAGCTGGAGTACTTGGAGGAAATCCGAATGTTATGGGAATGGGAGCTGCTCGTCAACTGAGTGAGTTCCAGAAGAACAATCCTCCAATGTTCAAAGGAGCATACGATCCAGATGGTGCTCAGAAGTGGTTGAAGGAGATTGAGAGAATCTTCCGAGTGACTGAGTGTGCTGATAACCAGAAGGTCAGGTTCGGTACGCATATGCTGTCGGAGGAGGCTGATGATTGGTGGGTTGCTACCCGCACTGAGTTGGAAACTGCTGGAAATGCTGATATTTCTTGGGCTGTGTTCAGAGAGAGATTTCTGAGGAAGTATTTTCCCGAGGATGTCAGAGGAAAGAAAGAGATAGAATTCTTGGAATTGAAGCAGGGTAACAGGTCTGTTACGGAGTATGCTGCGAAGTTCACAGAGCTGTCAAAGTACTATACTCCTTATAGTGAGGCCGCTGGAGAATTTTCGAAGTGTGTGAAGTTTGAGAACGGGTTGCGTCCCGAGATCAAGCAGGCAATTGGATATCAGCGAATCAGGGTGTTTTCTGATTTGGTTGACTGTTGCAGGATTTTTGAACAGGATTCCAAGGCCAGAGCAGAGAGCTATCAGCAGAGGGTTGATAGGAAGGGTAAGAATCAGGTTGATCGTGGGAAACCGTATGCAGCTGGCAAAGGTTTTCAGAAGCAGAGTGGGATGAAGAGGCCTAGTGGGGGAGATTCTAGTGCTCCTGTTAAGTGTTACAGATGTGGTCGGGCTGGACATCGTGTTCATGAGTGTACCAGTGCTGAGATGAAGTGTTTCAAGTGTGGAAAAGGTGGTCATTTGGCTGTAGAGTGCCGGTTGAAGACTGTGACTTGTTTCAACTGTGGAGAGTTGGGTCATATCAGTCCGCAGTGTCCTAAGCCGAAGAAAGAGAATCAGTCGGGAGGCAAGGTTTTTGCTTTATCGGGTTCTGAGACTTCTGCAGATGATCGTTTGATCCGAGGTACGTGTTATATTAATGGCTTTCCTCTTGTAGCTATTATTGACACAGGTGCTACTCATTCTTTTATATCTTTGGATTGTGCTGTGAAACTTAAGTTAGAGATATCTGAGATGTTGGGTAGTATGGTGATTGATACTCCTGCGAAGGGTTCAGTGACTACTACTTCTGTTTGTCTAAGTTGCCCTTTGAGTATTTTTGGTAGGAACTTCGGGATAGACCTGGTGTGTCTTCCATTAGTGCAGATTGACGTTATTCTGGGTATGAACTGGTTGGTGTTCAACCGAGTTTCTATCAACTGTTTTGATAAGACTGTGATATTTCCTGAGATTGAAGAAGGAAAGAGTCTGTTTCTATCAGCCAGGCAGGTGAATGAGGAAGTGGCAGATGGGGCAGAGTTGTTTATGCTGTTAGCGACTTTGGAAGCTAAAGATAAACTGGTGATTGGCGATCTAGCTGTAGTGTGTGATTTTCCTGATGTGTTTCCGGAAGAAGTGAATGAATTGCCACCAGAACGTGAAGTTGAGTTCTCGATTGATTTGGTACCTGGTACTAGACCGATATCGATGGCTCCGTACCGTATGTCTGCTGTTGAGCTAGCTGAATTGAAGAGTCAGTTGGAAGATTTGCTGGATAAGAAATTTATTCGTCCGAGTGTGTCACCGTGGGGTGCACCAGTGTTGTTGGTTAAGAAGAAAGAAGGCACTATGAGGTTGTGTGTGGATTACAGATAACTGAATAAAGTGACGATCAAGAATCGGTATCCTTTACCGAGGATTGATGATTTGATGGATCAATTGGTTGGTGCTAGTGTGTTCAGCAAGATAGATTTGAGATCTGGGTATCATCAGATACGTGTGAAGACTGAAGATATTCAGAAGACTGCTTTCAGAACAAGGTATGGACATTATGAGTATTCTGTAATGCCTTTTGGAGTGACTAATGCGCCTGGAGTATTTATGGAGTATATGAATAGGATTTTTCATCCGTATCTAGATCAGTTTGTTGTGGTGTTTATTGATGACATTTTGGTGTATTCGAAATCTGAAGGAGAACATGCTGAGCATTTGAGAGTGGTGTTGGAAGTTCTACGAGAAAAGAAGTTATTCGCTAAACTCTCAAAATGTGAATTTTGGTTAGAAGAGGTCAGTTTCCTTGGTCATGTGATTTCAAGAGGTGGTGTTGCTGTTGATCCTTCTAAGATAGAAGCGGTATCTAAGTGGGAAGCTCCGAAGTCAGTTTCTGAGATAAGGAGTTTTCTTGGTTTGGCTGGTTATTATAGGAAGTTTATCGAAGGATTTTCTAAGTTGGCGTTACCGTTGACAATGTTGACTAGAAAGGGGCAAGCGTTTGTTTGGGATTCAAAATGTGAAGAAGGTTTCCAAGAGTTAAAGAGAAGGTTAACTACTGCTCCTATTCTGATATTACCGAGTTCGTCGGAATTATTTGAAGTTTACTGTGATGCTTCATTGTTGGGTTTAGGTGGTGTGTTGATGCAGAATAAGCAGGTTATAGCTTATGCTTCGAGACAACTAAGGGTTCATGAGAGGAACTATCCGACACATGATTTAGAGTTGGCAGCTGTGGTATTTGTTCTGAAGTTGTGGAGGCATTATTTGTATGGGTCAAGATTTGAAGTTTTCAGTGACCATAAGAGTTTGAAGTATTTGTTTGATCAGAAAGAGTTGAATATGAGACAGAGGAGATGGTTAGAATTTTTGAAGGATTATGATTTTGGTTTGAATTACCATCCGGGTAAAGCAAATGTGGTGGCTGATGCATTGAGTCGAAAATCATTGCATATGTCTATGTTGATGGTTAAGGAATTGGATTTAATTGAACAGTTTAGAGACTTGAGTTTGGTGTGTGAGAGTACTCACAATAGTGTTAAACTGGGAATGTTGAAGTTAACGAGTGGTATTCTGGATGAGATCAGAGAGGGTCAGAAATCCGATATGTTTTTGGTTGATAAGTTGACTTTAGTGAATCAAGGTCAAGGTGGTGAATTCAGAGTTGATGAGAATGGTGTTTTGAGATTTGGTGATCGGGTGTGTATTCCGGATGTTACTGAGCTTAAGAAGAGTATCCTGGAGGAAGGACATCGTAGTGGCTTGAGTATCCATCCTGGAGCTACAAAGATGTATCATGATTTGAAAAGATTATTTTGGTGGCCGGGGATGAAAAGAGAAATTGCAAGTTTTGTGTACTCCTGTTTGACTTGCCAGAAGTCGAAGATTGAGCATCAGAAGCCGTCTGGGCCAATGCAACCGTTGGCTATTCCAGAGTGGAAGTGGGATAGTATCAGTATGGATTTTGTTTCTGGGTTGCCGAGGACAAGTAAGAATTTTGAGGCTATTTGGGTGATTGTTGATAGATTGACGAAGTCGGCTCATTTCATTCCGATCAGAATGGACTACCCGTTAGAGAGGCTAGCTGAGTTGTATATTGAGAGGATTATAAGTTTGCATGGTATTCCGTCTAGTATTGTTTCGGACAGAGATCCTAGATTTACATCGAAGTTCTGGGAAGGTTTGCAGAGAGCTTTGGGAACTAAACTGAGATTGAGTTCTGCATATCATCCGCAGACTGATGGTCAGACTGAGAGGACGATTCAGTCATTAGAGGATCTTTTGAGAGCTTGTGTTTTGGAAAAAAGAGGTGCTTGGGATTGTTATTTGCCGTTGATTGAGTTTACCTACAACAATAGTTTTCATTCGAGCATCGATATGGCACCGTTTGAAGCTTTGTATGGTAGGAGATGTCGGACGCCTTTATGTTGGTATGAGTCAGGTGAGAGTGCTGTGGTTGGACCGGAGATTGTTCAGCAAACTACAGAAAAGATTAAGATGATTCAGGATAAGATGAGAATTGCTCAAAGTCGTCAGAAGAGTTATCATGATAGGAGGAGGAAGTCACTTGAGTTCCGAGAGGGAGATCATGTGTTTCTTCGTGTTACTCCGATAACTGGTGTTGGTCGAGCCTTGAAGTCGAAGAAGTTGACACCTCGATTTATTGGTCCTTATCAGATTTTGGAGAGGATAGGAGAGGTAGCCTATCGTATCGCTTTACCGCCGTCGCTTGCGAATTTGCATGAGGTTTTTCATGTGTCTCAGTTGAGGAGGTACATTCATGATCCGTCGCATGTTGTCCAAATAGATGATGTACAGGTGAGAGATAACCTGACTGTTGAGACATCACCTATGAGGATTGAGGATCGAGAGCTGAAGCAGTTGCGGGGTAAAGAGATTGCCTTGGTGAAGGTAGCTTGGGGAGGACCAGCAGGTGGCAATGTGACTTGGGAACTCGAGAGTCAGATGAAGGAGTCTTATCCGGAGTTGTTCGCTTGAGGTATGTTTTCGAGGACGAAAACTCTTTTAGTGGGGGAGAGTTGTAACACCCCAATTAAAATAAGTTAATTATTTAATTTAAATTAATATTTTATTTATTAATTTAATTGAATAATTGGAAGTTGGGATTAATAATATTATTATTTTAGAATAATAATTATTGGGATTATTATTATTGGATTATTATTTTTATTATTATTGGAATAAAAGTGGAAAATCAGTAAAAAGGTCCCATTTGGTAAAAAGGTTATTGTTTTCACGTGAAAAGGAAAAAGAGGCAGAACGTGGAAAAAGGGCAAAAAGAGAACCAGAGAACAAGGGATTTCAGGGAGGAAAAGCTTGAAGCTGCAGAGGCTGCCGGATTAACTCAGGTAAGGGGGGTTTATCGTTGATTGACGGGTATTATATGATAATATGTCATGGGTAGTGATAGACCTTTAATTTACCTTTGAATTGGATGATTAGGATGAATTTATGGAAATAATTGATGAACGAAATTGGGTGATAATCGAAAGAAATTCGTAGGAATTGTATGTGATAATGTCAGGAGTTGTGAAATCGAATAGGGAATGATTCGGGTTAGATGATACGAGTGATTTCTGTGTAGATGTGGACTGTGGAAGGGTAGATCGAATAGAACTCGTAGCAGAAAAGCCATTGCAGATCTGAGAATGCTGGTTTCTGGTCATACGCGTATGGCACTAGGCAATACGCGTATGGGATGGCTGGTACGCGTATGGCGCTAGGCAATACGCGTATGGATGAGGAAGATGAAATTTTGAACGTAAAATGGTCTCTGGTGGTACGCGTATGGGGAAGTGATACGCGTAGCATACGCGTATGGAATTGGGCAATACGCGTATGGCTTGGTCTGGATTTAGGCAATACGCGTATGAGCATAGGCAATACGCGTATGGGCAGGATTGTGATTTCCTGTGCTGTTGTCGTGCAGTTTTTGACTGTTCAGGCTGAGTAGTGAGACTTAGCTGAGGTATGATGTAATAGGGATCAATTCCCGTTGTTTTGAGTAGTATAGTTATTAGTAGAGTGTGCTAATACTGTATTTGATTTATAGCATGTTGTGATATGCTTTTGTGATAAATGTATTGACAATATGTGTTGGTTGGTATGCATTATACTGTAAATGTATCAGTTATGTATGCATCTGTGAATAGACTGTCATATGTCTATTCTTGAGTTGTTGTTGTTGTTGCATTGCTAGGTGATCAGCATGCATAGTCTAGCCTTTGGGGCTGTAGCTAATTCCCATTGTGAGGAGTTAGTGAGTTGTGGATTGTTGTTGATGCTTGCATACTAAATGAGTAGCGTGCATAGTCTAGCCTTTGGGGCTGTAGCTAATTCCCATGGTGAGGAATTAGTGAGTGAGTCATTAGATCTCAATGAGTGGGACTAGTGAGCTCAGTAGCCGTATCCAGAGGGATCGGTGAGCTTGGACTATATGTTCAAGAAGAGTCGGTACCGCATGTGTAGAGTCTCATTGCATAATGAATGCATGGCATAGCCGGTGGGGCTGTAGCTAATTCCCACTGTGAGGAATTAGTGAGTTAATCGTCGTGTTGTGTTATTGGTGTGGAGCATGAGTTGAGATTACATATCTATATATATGCTGTATGTTATTGCTGAGCATGATGTTGCGTGATACTGCCGTGATGGAGTGTGTAGTCTGGTTGGGGTGATTTGATGCGTCATTTACTTAACATTACTTAATGTTGTATAATGCCTGTTATATTGATTGAGGAACTCACCCTTACACTATTTTTCAGGTAACCAGCTATGAGTGAATAGAAGTTAATGCTTGGAGTCTAGAGTAGTCTCCTAAGGGGTCATGCTCTGATAGATGTAACATCGGGATGGGGTGTTTGAATATGTTTGATTTTGTTGTTGATCAACTTTACATGTAAAGTGGTACATGATCTAAATGTTGATTTTTAGTATCCGCTGCGAATTATGCAAAGAACCTTATTTGGATTAAATAAATGAGCATGACAGGTTATTTTGATGAATTTTGTGAAATAATTGTGTGACACCCTTCGGGGCATAATTACTCTGATTAATGTGTTATTATTTTTAATTAAATATTTTGGGGTATGTAGAAGGGTGTTACATAACTCCCACCCCAACAGAGAGAAACAAACAACCAACCAGGTGAACAGATGAATATGAATGCAAACATAATTACAAACATAAATGCAAACAATAGACAATGAATGCAAACAGTAAATAATGAATGCAATAAATAAACACAGCACAAAGCAACTAAAACCCTAACCTAGAGAGCGCTAGGAGAGACTCGCTTAGGGAAGACGGACCAGCACAGGTCAACTTCTCTATATTCCCCAGCAGAGTCGCCAGCTGTCGCATTACGCGAAAAACCGGCGGGAAAAGAAAGACACAACAGAGCCGCCACCGTGCGTTATTTATCCCAAAAGAGGGAAAGGAAACGCTCGAAGTAAACCTAGGAAAGAACATGGTCTCGCGACCAAAGAGAATGGGTTCGGGAGTCGGTTATGCGAAGGGAAGGTATTAGCACCCCTACGCATCCGTAGTACTCTACGGGATCCACGCACAAAAGGAAAGAATATGGTTGCTAAACACTGCTCAAAACACACACACACTGGCTGAAAGAGACACAGGAAACTGGCTGAAACTGACTCGGCAGGATATCGTATCCTGGGCCTACTTAGTCTATCAGGCATAGACATCAGAGTCGAAGTAGTTCGGACTGGGGAAACGACACATGCTCGCTAGGATATCGCATCCTATGCATACGTATCTCCTTTGGACGAAGGAGAATCAGAGCATCTGTAGCTCGGCTAACACGCACACAACAAACACAGGCAAAGGTAAACGTGGAGCCCGAACGCCAATCACTGGACTTACATCAGCATCCGAACCAAAACACCCACAAGAAGGCAAACGTGGAGCCCGAATGCCAATCACTGGACTTACATCAGCATCCGAACCAAACAAACCCACACTGGAACCCGAATGCCACTTGATGGACTTATATCAGCTTCCAAGCACACAACAACACAAAACAATGACACAGGCGCCCGGAGAGATCTGCTCATCTCCTGCCTACGTACCTCATCTGGTATGAGGATCAGGGCGACGTAGTTCCCCTACGCAGGGATAAAGGATTAGCCTAACCAGATAACAGAGGGAGACACAACTAGGGAGACTACGACTCGAGCCTAGATGTTATCATGCAAATCATCCCTAAGTTAAGGTTTCTAGCTAACTGGCACAGGGAGCCAGCCTATCCTAGACATGACTTGCACAGGAAGCAAGCCACGCACACACTTAACTTGCACAGGAAGCAAGCCAAGCAAAACCTAACTTGCACAGGAAGCAAGTCAAACAATCCTAACTTGCACAGGAAGCAAGTCAAACAATCCTAACTTGCACAGGAAGCAAGTCAAACAATCCTACAAGCACAGATAGCACACACTATACACAAGCAAGTGGCTCAAACAAGGGTTAGGTTTTAGTCGAGGGGTCATATCAACCTCAACAAACAAACCTCTGGAACTGGGTGAATGTGCTCTTAACCTTGCCATTGAGGGGCTAAGGTGAAGCAGATGAAATGTGAGTGAAGGTAAGACTTCACAGCTCTTATCCCTGGCCTGGGAGAGCTTAAGACATGAATGTGTGGGTTCAGAAAGGGGGAACCCTTCTACACATTTAAAACTGACTCAGCTGTACAGTTGTACAAGATCTTGGGTTTGTATCTGCAATGCATCAACACAGTGGTGTGAGCAAAACAGATGACACACTGAATAGCAGGGGATAGGTTGCTTATCCCTTGGGTTCTGCCAATTGCCTCTTCACTTAGGAGGTCTTTGACTCTATACAAGGACAAATGTAAACAGTCACAAACATTGCCTCTTAAGGAGGACTTCAGACAGTTGCCTGGCCAAGTAACAGGCCAGGTCTTCCAGACTACATGAAGATTAGAAATATACCTCAATGCGAATTGCTTATACAAGCAAAGCAAAGCAAAAGTTCACAATGAACTAAAAGCAACTAAAGTACCTGAAATCAGTCAAGCACAGTTAGTATACAATGTCAAAGTTAAATCAAAATGAAACAGATATCAACCAGTCAACACAATCAAGTGAATGTGCAAGGCACAAGGCTTAAGGCATGTGAGCCAAGTCACCTACAAAACAAACAAGTTAGACAATGATATTTAAGCAAGCTCAATCAAAAGGAATTGGTCTCATTGGTCATTTGTTGGTCAACCTGAAAACACAAGCTCAAAAGTGAGTAACAGGACCACTAGGGCAAGCCTAGGGTCAAAAATGAATGAGAAAGTCAAAACAGCAAGTGGCAAGTATCCAAAATCATGTTCAAACAATCAAGAAACAATACCAATTGGTTTCACATTCATATCAATCATCATCATCATTTCATGAACGAATTAAGTCAAAGCATGGCATTTAGAAGCTCATAGAAGTCAACAGCAAGACTTAACTCAAAAGCAATCTTAAACATTTCCAAAAATCACCAAATAAATCATGATCAACCCTAACACATAGCATGGTAAGCATGTCAAATTTCATCTCATTTGGACAAGTGGAAGGCAGTCAATGAAAATCAGAAAGTCAAAGCCATTTTGAACATGCTCAAAGAAGTCAACCAAACATGCATCAACTTAGAAAAATCATAAATCAGAGATGGTGTATGATAAATGAATGGGACTAAAACCATGGCAAAGATGAGGATGTCTAGTTATCTCATGTAAAATTTCAAGTCCATCTAATAAAGTATGAGAATTTCATAAATGAAATGGGAACATGTGTCACACAAAGTCAACATTTGACTAGACAGGGGAGAAAATCTCAAACAATTAGGAAATGCCACAAATAATTCCAAGAAAATTCACATGTAAACTAGACATACCAGAGTAGGTTCATGAAAAAAATCAGATCAATTGGAGGTCAAGAAGCATGGTAATGAAAATCATGAAGTTGGACATCAATGGTGTGACACACATTGTCACACCCTAATTCAAAAAATCATATCTCACAAACCAGCAATGATAAATTCACAAACTCTACACCAAAATCACCATGAGTGTGTCTAGTTTAAGCACAAAAAATTTGGGAGCCATTGGATAAAGTGTCACCATTTCACAAATGTTTTGGCAAAGTGTACAAAATGTGCGTACATGTCACGAACCCTAATACCAATTAAAAACCAACCATCCAAAAATTCTGGAAAAAATGTGATAAAAAAGTAGAGATCATGATGAACACAACACAAAAAATCCCATTGAATTTGGATTAAAAATGAACAAGTTATGATTTTTGGAAGTTTGAGTGATTAAACGAAAAAAAATAACATAATCCAATGTGACATATGCCACGCTGTGGCATTTTGGTAATTCTTTGGACCACTTATCTAAACACAGTCGTTTTGGGCATTGCAAGGAAATGTTTTTATTGGCCAGGCGCTTTCAAGGCATGCAGCACGTGAGAGAAGCCAGTTCTGGGCCAGGCGATGGAAACCTAGGGTTTCTACTGTAGCATCATCAGCTTGTTCATCGTTTTAAAAAGACAGCAAGGGCATTTGTTAACCAAACTCAAAGAACAGCATATCAACGTGATCATCTCATCATATACAACATCAAACCAACAACCATTAACCCTAAATCATGCTGAAATGGAAGCATCATGCAAAATAAATTTTAACAACCAAACTTAAATTCCAATTTTCTCTCTCGATAATCAATCATTTTCAAAACTACAACAACTGTTGAACTCAGCATAAAACGACCTTTCTAAAGCATGTGTTGGTTTAGCCAAAAGAGGGGGTCGAATCCATACCAGTTTTTGAAGCCAATGGAGAAATAGCTGTTGTTTGGTCTTTTAATGGTGAAACAGATGCTCCACGTACCCCCAAATGATGAATGGTTAAAAGGCTTTAGCTCACCAAAGCTTGACAAGGCTCAGACCATGAACTGCCATGGGAGAAGCTAAGCAATAGCAGTTGGTGAACAGGGCTTTACAGTGAAGATGTGAGGCTGGAAAATGGTTCAAAAATGATGGTAAAGGATGCAGCATCTATCCAAGGCTCGAGTTCTTTTGGTTTTCTCAAGGAAAATACAAAAATGCAGAAAATGGCCTTTTGAGAATATGATTTTTTGCTGTTTTTTCTTTTCCAAAATGGCTGCCACTAGTTTCAAAATGATGCTTGGATGGTGAAAAAGCAATGCAAGGTTTTGTTCTCTTTGAGTTCTTGGACAGAAAATTGGAAAAATGCCAAAAGCAAAGTGAATGTTCTTAGAGAATGAATGATGTTTGTCTGCAAGATGATGGCTGCTCCTAGTGGTTTTCCATGACAGAAAATGATGTTGGATATTGTATTAAGCAAAGGCCAGGTTTTGTTCTTTTGCCCATGTTGA
The DNA here is from genome assembly GCF_024323335.1 of Lathyrus oleraceus. Taxonomy (NCBI): domain Eukaryota; kingdom Viridiplantae; phylum Streptophyta; class Magnoliopsida; order Fabales; family Fabaceae; genus Lathyrus; species Lathyrus oleraceus. Next base: position 68,462,168 of record NC_066583.1, read on the forward strand.
CAGATTTTTAGAAATGCACAAAAGATGAAGTTTGAGAGAATGAGTGAAGTTGGTTTTTTCTTGCTGTCCAATGTGGCTTGTCTTGGCTTCATTTGACAGAAAATGATGCATAAAATCTGCTGTTGAGAGGTACAAAGCATGGTCCATGGATATGTGGGATGTGGTGGTTGCATTTGTACTTTCTTCCCAATTTCAAGCAAGCAAGGAATGGCCTTTTTTTTTCTGTTGGTTTTAGGCTGCCACTGAAGTTTCAAAATGACAGCAAATGATGTTTTAATTTTCTGTTTTCATAGTACAAGGCATGGTTCAATGAAATGGTGGGATAGATATGGTGAAAGTGTACTTTTCTTCCAATTTTCAAGCAAGTTAGGCATGGATACATATACTTCATGGGAATGGGCTTGCAAACACATTTCAAATGACATTCCAAACACTTCCCAATTGGCCAAATGTGCTGAAAACTTTTAATTCAAAAAGTCAAACTTGAGTCAAACTTGAATTTAAATGGAACAAGTCAAAAAATGCCATTTTGATTCATAAGGTTTTGGCACATTAAAGTTACATTTTTGGAAAGAGGGGATCAAATGTGACTTGTAGGAAAAAACCCCACCAAAATTGGCCAAATGGTTTGAGAGATATGGCCTTTTGAAGTCCAAGATTTTGTGAAAATGATTTGATCATAACTTGCCAACCATACATGGGAATTGAGAGTTCTTGGACTTTTTGGAAATGGGAGAACAATATCTTCAACTTTAATGTTGGGCAAAAATCCATTTGAAGCTTGTATCATGATGTAATTTTGAGGATCAAGACTTTCCATTTTTGGTAAGTTTCAGTTACAGGTCCAGTTTCCATTTTTGGAAATTTCTGATCTGGCTTCAAATTCTTCCATGATGGTGTTTGACATGATATATGAGGCCTATTTGGACATGACTGAGCTCTCTCAAACCAATTTCCATCATCAAATCACTGATTAAATGGACAGTTGACCAACAGTTGACTTTTAGGGTTTCTGACTGACTGTGCATTGACTGATGACCTCTGAGCCTCCAATCTTTGACCTAATCACTTCAAATGGATCCCCAAGTCATGTGAACATGTTGGACCAACCCTAGGGCCTTGGCTCAATGAGAATTGTGCTTGCTTGCTTGACTGACTGATCTCCTGATCAGTTTGACCTAATTTCTTGATTGGCTTGCACTTGAGGCAAATGGGACAATGCAATGCTATGCAATGGATCATGATATGCTATGACCTAATATGAGATGGTATGTACAATGATAGGTGCAAATTTGAGGTGCTACAATGTCCATGATGTCAGTCAACTAGCTGAAATAGTGTTTCAGAAAGTAAAAAACGACCATATCTCCTGTTCTTCGAAATAGGCCTTTTTTGGGGGGAAATTTGTTAACTGGGATTTTTGACAAGAGAAAAAATGTTAGAATAATTAGAAGACTTAGATGACGTTAAGGTCAGCTAGAATTTTTTCGAATGTTATGATACAAAGGTCGAAGTTTCAAGAGAGGTGCAAATGAGACTTAGGATTTTTCAGAAAAAAGGAATATTTTTTCTAACATTTTGATGGCATGAAGATTTGGGTTTTTGATTATGTCAAGTAGTAGTTATTTGGGATCGAAGAAGCATTATATTCAAATAAATAGCTACTCCTCGGCCTTATCCAAGAAACATGTGGAGAACATTCAGAAGCAAGACACATGCAAGGATATATGTTGTGAAGGCTGGAGAAATGAACGTTAGGAGCATTTATGTTACACTTGTCTAAGTAGGGACTCTACTGTTAGAATTAGAGGCGTTCATTTAATTTCACTACAAAATCTCACAAATACTCAAAGTACCAGCGTTAGAGAGAAACGAGTTTACTGAGAAATGTATGAATCTTGAAACACAATTTTCATTCAAATGCAAAGTATTTAATTTCAGTTTATGATCTTTGTCAATTTAGCTTTATTTCTCTTTTAACTGCATTGTTACTTTACTTTTCACTTTAAAAACTTTTTTCTTTCCTCTACATTGTCGAAATCACTATTTTTGTTAACTATTTCGACTACGTCAAAATCTTTCACAATCTTTACACAAACTATAAATAAACGTTTTTAGCATTATGTCCTAGGATTCCTTAGTTGATCCTGCAAGTAACCTTTAATAAGAGACTAGCGGTTGTTTACCAAATTTCCCAGTAAACAATGATATCATGTACACTAGTTTATTCAAGTAGTGGGGATTACATAAAGGGAGACTATCATCTTAAAAAGGCATAGATATTCAGGAATTCAACGATTTTGTAAATCTTTCGTTAAGTAATATAGATTTATCAATCCTTAGGATAAGGAAGGGACATAAGGAAGAAAGATATGCACTTTCTAGTAGTCCCTTACGATAGTGTCTACAATTGCATCATGAGATGACCTTTCTTTGCAAAACTCTACATAGTCACTTTGATCACCCACCTAAGGATAAAATAACATAACTTTCATAATGAATTGGTTACCATTTGTTCCAATATGTGTGGGTTCCATTCAATAAATGAGACGCTGCTAAGAGATCCTACGACCACTTCAACCCATGTAATTAGCATTGATACCACACACACACAGACACACACACACACACACACACATACACACACAAAGAGATAATACAACACCAGAAGATAACCACGACCTTCCATCTGAAGCAAATATGAAAACTCTAAGATTGATTCTCGACGGGGAATTTGAAGTCGTGGAACACAAAAAATCCAGCTAGAATAGTCAAGATATGGATCGGCCTGCTAGGTCCAATAAAGCGAGATCTCATCAAGTGCCTTAAAACAAACATTGATCTCTTTACAACTTTTCTAGATGAGATGCTTAATATTTATCTTAGTGTCACTTTCCATCATTTGAATATTGATCTTTCAATTAGATATGCGGTCCAAAGGAGAAAAAATAATCCATCGAAAAGGCCGAGGTCACTTGAAGCATGGTTCAAGTGCTACTCTGAGTTAAATTCATTTACAAACTAAAATACACTATATGGTTATCAAATGTCATCTTAGTTAAAAAAGAGTTCGGAAAATGGAAGATGTGCAATGACTACACTGTTCTCAACCAAGCTTGCCCCAAGATTCATACCTGCTTCTTAGCATCAATAAATTGGTAGATAGCTCAACTTGGTACAAGCTCCTATTTTTCATGGATGCGTATTCTAGGTACAATCAAATTCCTATGCACGAGAGCATACATTTTATCTAAGCTCACAAGCATAAAAACATTAGGCATTAATCAATCCTTTATACAAAAAAAATGTGGGATAGACCCAACAATAAAATTTTGAACATGATATTGGTTGTGATTGATGGCAATACCCATTCTTAATGAATATCCTTGGTCATGACATATATCGAGTTATATATTCTACCGACTGATCCTATTAAAGCTAATCTCATGAAGTGACTAGAGAGTTCATTGTCAATCTCAAGGGGAATACTATACAAAAGAGGCTTATCCATCATTGTTAAAATGCCTTGAGGGAGAAGATATGTACATGTTGGCTAAGATCCACAAAGGTATTTTCGGGAAACACCTAGGAGGAAGGACTCTTTCTAAGAAGTTCTAAGATTTATATACTACTGACCATCTATAGTTTATGATGCCAAGACCTATGTTAATAATTTTGATCACTGTCACAAATATGAAGATGTACAACTTACTCCTCAGACTGAACTCAATTTACCGACTTCACCTTGTCCTTTCTCCCAGTGGGGCATGAGTATCCTAAGCTCTTTTCGATTGGACCATGGGCACCTAAATATTTTGATCGTCTTTGTCGAATATTTCACCAAATGAAATGAAGTGGAAGCCTTTGCAAACATAGCCATGTCTAACATTCAAAAATTCCCTATAAGGCGTATCCTTGCGAGGTATGTCATGCCCTAATTTGTCACGACTAAGAACGAGACCCAATTCACATACTAGAATCTAAAGAAACTATTCAAATATTTGTGGGTCAAACATTACTTTATATTGGAGGAACGCCCCAAAATCAATGGATAAGATGAAGCTGCCAACCAAGTGTTGTTGAAAGAATTTAAGACAAGACTGGAAGGGTCCAAACATAATTCGGTCAAGGAACTCCCAACTATTCTATGGGAATATCGAGCTACACCTTACTCGACAACTGGTGAAACCTCATTCAAGATTGCATATGTCACTGAGGCCGTAATTTTTGTCAAAGTTGGGGAACTCAGCTAAAGAATATCACACCTTTTATAAGAAGGGAACAACTCATAATCCATTAGAGAATAGTTGGACCTTATATAAGAAATCATATGCTTCACTGCCCTTATAAGTGCAATCTTCAAGGAGGCCACTACCTCCAAGTACAATTGGAAGGTTAAGCCTTGCAACTTCAAATCCAGCGAACTAGTACTATAAAGAGCTGGTTTTAGAGGGAAGAATGCCAACAAATGAAAATTTACTACTTATTGGAAGGGACCATACTAGGCCTAGGATAGTATGGGAAAATGAGCTTACGCCCTCAAAACCCTACTTGGAGAATTCATCCCAAGCCTTGGAACACCACCAATTTAAAATTCTATTATAGCTAAGTTGTTTCTTGTTTCATAATTGTTGAGTTTACAAGATTTCACGAATGTAATGCCACTGAGCATGAAGTGAAAACATCTTCCATTATTTATTATGATTATTATTATTTATAAAGAAAGATATAGCAAAGATGGAACAACATTGTCATTAGGTTCCAAAATCACCGCTTATCTTCGGAAAAACGACGAAAGTTCGCATGTAAGAAAAATAACACCACACCAGGTACAACCCCTCTTGGTAGCTTTCCAATTCAAAGCATATGTGGTTGATCCATAACTACGTTGGGCTCAAACTAGGTTTCACTTAGGGGTAGGGAATAGGAATAAACCCTTCGTCGGGTACAATCCCTAAAGACGTCATACAACAAGACTAGGAAAAACCGATTTATAAAAAAGAAGAATGATGAAATAAAATCATCTGAAAAGATGAATGATTAAATAAAATCGTCCGCAGAGATGAATGATGAAATAAAATTGTTCATAAAGATGAAATATGAAATAAAATCATCTGCAAAAAGATGGATGATGATATAAAATTGTTCATAAATATGAAATACGAAATAAAATCATTTGCAAAGATGAATGATGAAATAAAATTGTTGGTAAAGATAAATGATGAAGTAAAATCATTCTTGAAGATAAAGGATTAAATAAAATCATTGGTGAAGAACAAAATGATGAATTAAAATCATTCACAAAGAAAATAGAAGGATGCATAAGTTTTAAAGGCTAATTACAAACTTAGCGATAAGTCCAAACCATTCAAAAACATCATTTAGAAAACAGGGTAAAAGGCCAACGCCACATCGGGAGGCAACATATAAGACAACTCAATAACTATGAACTTGAATTTGAATTTTTGCAGAGGGTTACAAATTGCCCTTCGGCATTCTCCTTCTCCGTATTTAGCTCGTCCCAAGGAATCTTCACTTTTGGACATAAGAACTCCACTTGGTTGAAATTGTTGTAAAAATAGACCTATGTCACCTAGCTAGCCACACAAACAAAATTCTCATATTCTCCTTGTAACTTCTTCAAATACTTCATTAGGGTTTTCACCCCTCCTCACAAGACACCTCACACTCTTCATAGAAGTCCACCATTTTTTTTTCAATATGAAGGGAATCCCGGGCTTCGTTCATAGAATTATCGATCCTAGATAGTGATGCATGGACCTCACCCATAATATTTTCCTTCCCTATCACACGTTCCTCTAATTTCGTGACCTTTGCAGAAGGAGCAAAAAGGGCTCCTACCTCCTTATGAGTAGAAACATGGAGCCATTTTTTCGCTTTCCCTTCTAAAGCAATTAAGACCCAAATTCTCTTTCTTTTTTGAGGTATCGATAGAAAACACAACAATCACCTAATGCAACTAGAAAGACATCTTTTCCATCGCTTCCTTCCTACACATTTCAGCCATTAGAGAAAAGTAGGTGCAACCTCACTCTACGAAGTTAGGTTGCATATATTTGGAAAAGCAAAGACTTTTGGGTGAGATTATGGATAAAAACGGTCTAGAGGGGGTTAATAGACCATTCATTTAAAACTTCCTTTGAAAATAGTTTGAAAAACTTTAATCATAGTTTTTAAAAGAAAAGTGAGTTTGTGTGGCCAAAGTAAACTTTAGCGTAAAATAGATTATGCTTACCGATTGGAATTGATATGCAACGACTTAAGCAGCTCACAACACAATTAAGATTGACACAAAAATTCAACCAAACATATAAACTAGTAAATGTATTGAACAATTTTAAAATTACACAAGAGGCATGATTTAACAACAAGAACAACACTAGATAGATTCTACAACCAAAATTTTCAGTTAAATCTACAACAAGACAAAATTGAAGTACTAGTTCTAACAACCTACACCTTTACAATAAATTGCTACCAAAAGAAATCCTAATGGAATGAAATTTCTAGAAATTAATAAATAGCAACCTATTTATGCAATGTTTTACAAAATTAAAAGGAGAGAGGGAGATGGAGATAGATGGAGATAGATAGATATACACACACAAACATACACACACACACATACACACACACACACACACACACACACACACACACACACACACACACACATATATATATATATATATATATATATATATATATATATATATACACACACACACACACACAGAAGTGTACATTGGGATTTATAGTGGTTAATCTATCATCCTCGCTAAGCTTAATCCACTCTCTAATGGTTTCCAATTGAAAGTTGTTCGTCTTCAAATAATATTTGTGACAAAATTACAAGAGTTCATACAATCACAATATCCGAAACTCACATTGAAAAATAAAATTCTTATTTCTGGGTCTTTGACTTGTACACAGTCCATGAACTAAAATCTATGTGATTTCTTCACGTGAAATCACTTCTTGAATCTTCTTACCCTAACAACCTACTCCCAAGTCTTTGTTATGCGTAAATCTTTACTCGATCCCACCGGTATCTTGGGCGTTGGTCTTCCCGAAGATCGATAAGAACTCCTACCCTATTTGTAGGCTTTAACACAACACTACCAAGGTTAACCTCGAGAGAAGTAACTACTTCTTTTCCACTGGAATTCTCAGAAGTAGACACAACACCATATACCTTGCAAACCTTTGAAATCTTAACCAAATCTTCAAAGAAACGTTAAATTCAAAAAGTGAATCTCCTCAACAATCACAAATCTCCAAAGATGAGATTCAGATCCATGCAACAATAGAAAAAGAATGAGGTAGAAGATGAAAGAAATTATTTGCAAGTGTTAAAAAAATATTCTAAAATCTTTTGAAAAATTTAATAAAAAGTGGTTTATGAGTTTTCAAATAAGTATTGGGAGTATGTGTTTTCTAACATTATGAAAGATTTGAGAGAAAAAAATGATTTATATGTGCTTGAGATTTAGCACAGAATGAGTGAGAAAATCATGCTTAATTCGAGTCATGAGGATATGTATGATTTGAGTCATGTGGAAAAGTAGTTTGAAATAAGATCTAAAACATATGACCAAACCATTTGAATGATTCAAGTCATGATTTGACCCATGAGCAGTATGATTTGACTCATGAAAGTCAGGGAAAAATCTTGGAGTTTTCATCACTCCATGATTCGAGTCATAAACAGTGTGATTCGAGTCATAGGGTTCCATGGTTAGAGTTATGTACAACTTGTGATTCGACTCACATAATCCATGATTTCCCTCTGTTTCATCTAAATTGACTCATAGGATGTGTGATTCGAATCACACACCTAAAATCTCACATTTTTGCAATTTTCAAAGATGTTTTGAGATTACCAATCTAAAATATAGTTCTTGATCCCAAAATTGACTAAGTGACTTAAAGCATATTGCTCACACTAAAAAATAAACAATTTGAATTATGCATGCCAAAAGATATGGATCTAAAACTAGATCAAGGAATGCGCACTTAAAGAGGAAACTCAATGATATAAACTAAAAATAAAACAATGCTTAAAGGAGAAGCAACGAAACCATATAGCATAGACATGTATAGTCTCCCCATTAATGTTATAGAGACATGAAACTTCAGGGACCATTTATAAAGAGGAATGAAGACATCAAATAGGTATGTGGTGTTCTCTGGGTTCCCCATATGCGCAACCTTTCATCCTCGACCACAATCACCTTGAATATTTTTGGAATAAATCTACCATAGACTGACCTATTATATTTCTATCATTTTAAAGAATCATCACTCGCCGCCTTCGAGCAGTCCACAACATGGTTCTCTAGGATATCATGAGATTTCTTGATTTGTGCCTTGAAGGAGTGATTGATTTAGATTGTTTCCCCTCATTTACATTCTCCCTGGGGTGATTTTTGGGTTTTTCAGGGTTCTATGTTATATCTAATTCCTTGGCTTCCTTCTGAGCCAACACGACCATATCTACTGTATGGTCTAGAAGAGGAGGTGGTTAGGTGTTCTTACGAAGACTTTGCTTCATCAAAATCAGCTTGTTAAAGATACTCAATTATTTGAAAAATATAGAAAGAGTAGTGATTATATTATTGCGGTAAATTCATGACCATGAAGCTATGGATAAACTTGACATCAATAAAACCAGAGCCGCCCCCGCGCTTTTATTGTTTCCAAAGGAAAAGGGCAAAAGTACGAACAAAACCCAAAGATAAGAAGTTTTCAAATCAAAACTAATAAGGCGGTTGGTTACACAGAGGGAAGGTTTTAGCACCCAAAGTGTCCTAGGTACTCATAGGGAGCTCTTTTTTATGTGCATATGTTTTTTTTTGGTTCTAAATGATGTTTGATAAAATATAGAGTGAGGAGATTAGAAAAGAATTCATTAATTATATTTGTGTTTGACAAGACCTTCGGTCTTATGCCTACGTACCAACATAAAAAGGAGGGATCAAAACCCCGTAGTTCGTGGTAAAAATTTCAAAGAAGTTGGTGAATTGATTTTAACAAAAGTTTAAATGAAAAGGCACAAAAGGCCAAAGATTCGAATGAGGTTGTTAGTTCTTTTTTGTCTTTTTAAAATTAAAGTCAATATGGTTAGATTCATTCACAAGTTTGATTTAAGAAAAGTTTGAAAATTCATTAGCATAAGGCCAAAGTTTCTAATCATTAAAACATGTCTAAGTTTGAAAACACAAACAAAGAAGGTTTTTGAAAAGAGGGAGAGATTTTGAAATTTAAGAAGTGGGAGAAGATGAAGGGACTATCCTAGACAAAAATTAAAAGTTAAGGGTTGTAAAGATCTGACCAATGGGATACAATCCAACAGACAAGAATGACATATAGAAACCCATTTTCCTATGGACTTTAGCAAGCAATAAACATAAGCAATCCAAGCAACTATATGAAGTCCAAGGCATCAAATAAAGATAACCATAATATCCAAGCAAGCACTCCAATAGCTATCAATCTTCAAATGTCTTCCTATGTATCAGATGAAATATTCCTTGATCAACTCAAAATAATCATCAAACATAAACAATAATAACAGCATGACAATTAAGCACAAGAGACAGAGTGACAGATGAATCAGAGGCACTCAGGGTCTTACATCAGATGAAAGGCATAGCCAGGGATAACTCAGTCTCAGATGATGGCATTGGCCAAGTCCTTTAGCATAGGGAATGTTGCCTACTTCTAAGTCCAAAAGTTCAGATCCAATCCAACAGTCCAACACGATGTTTTTTTAGGGTTTTTGTTGTTATTATGTGTTTTAAGGTTCTAAGACCACAAGCAAAACAAGAAAAGTAAACACTATATACAATCACAAGATATGGCTCAAGTGAGCAAAGTGAAATGGACTGAAACATAAACAAGTTGCATGGAATGTAAATGGCAGATGAATGATAAAGGTACTGAAATTTAAATTGCATTAACTAAATGACTTAAAAATAAAGCAACATTAACAAAAAGTTAGTCAAATGTTAGTTAAATGTTAGTGATGAGTTTTAATTTATTAAGTCATTCTTTGGAGAACACTCAACCATTCATTCACAAGTATGAATCCATGAACCAAGCCATCATCCATGAGAAGGGCTCCAACTTGGATAAATCAACAAGTATGCCACTAGCTCTCATGAATGGAAAAAAAGGTCAAGTTTCCACATAATTCCATGAAGAATGAGAGACTTACAATCTCACTTACTAGAATGCTATGCCTTGAGGGACAAATTTAGCTCTATGTTAAGCAATCGTAATTGGACTTATGTAGAATTCACAACTATCTGAGGCTAGGAAATAAAAATATAGGTGTTCGTGCATGTTAGAGATTTGTTACAAAGAACCAAACTCCTAAAACATACCACACACTAAAAAAAAGGGAAAGACCTATCTCAGTCAGACTCATGTTGATTCATCTGACACAAGGTCATTGATGAATCAACTAGCATTTAGACATTAGAGAAATCATTGGTCAATGATGGATTGGGAAAGAATAGGGATGAAGATGAAGATGAAGATGAAGAGGGAAGGGAAAGTAGAAACCCAAATTGATCATAGGAGGAATTTCATCTGATCAATACTATCCATTCATTTTGGGAGATGAAATATACATTTCAACAATCCCCTAAATCCAATACTATTGGTCAAACAAAAGTCAAATTAACCATGATCAAGCCCAAACAGAAAGTCAAACATCACAATGAAGGAGAAGGGCGATCCAAAACGCAGCGGAATTTAAAATTTCTCCTTTAGTGATCCTTTTGAATGGACATAATCAGTGATAGAATCGTTACCTCTTGTGGTGATTGTAACCTTTGATGCAGATCTACGGAGCGATCACGAACGTTGAACGATGACAACGCCTCTACTCAGTCCACACGAACAGATTCCTTCAATCTCAGTGCTAGCTGCTACAAATGAAGGCTTTGAGTGAGAGAGAGATAGAAACGAAATTGCAACTGCACAAATGCTTCTACACAAGGGTTCTATTTATAGAACCACTTGTGTGGGCTGCAAGCTAAAAAGCCCACTCAAGTGTATGTGGCCCATATCTTATAATATGTCTGTAGCGGGGTATTCATTACCATTAGAGGTATTGACTAAATCCAAGGTAAATCATACAAGTCGAGTCGCCACCGCACTTCTATTTATCCAAAGGAATGGTTAGAAAGCGAACAAAAACCTAAAAGTTTTAACAAAAACTAGTAAAAGAGAAACAGAGATCTGGGTAAGGGGGTTGGTTATGCAATGGGAAGGTATTAGGCACCCAAAACATCCTAGGTACTCCTAGGGAGCCCTTTTCATATTTGTTGTAAAGGTTGTTGTTTTGTGAAAATTTATTTGTGCAAACATGATTGAAGAGATGAGGAAAGAATATACAAGTTTATTTACATTTTGTGTTTGGATGGATAAACCCATTGCCTACGTACCATCTTAAAAAAAGATTAGGATCAAAACCTCGTAGTTCGGGGTATAAATCTCAAAAAAAATGAGTTGGTGAATTGATTGGTCCAAAAGCCTTAAGGTCTTTTGTTATCCAAGGGAGAAAACTCAACCTAAAACCACAAATCCACCATGTGAGGATAGCTTCAACATGCTAGTGAGGGGTTAACCCTATAATAAGCATGGAAGACTCATTGTCCATCACTAAGGATATAGGTGAGTATTACATCTACCTCAAGGATAACTCAAACCTAATAGCTAAAGGTTATGGAAAATTTGATTAAGAAAGTGGCCATTGGAACCACAATAAGATATTTGAATGGGTTATATTTACCAATTAGAAGTATATACAAAATGGTCAAAGTTGACTTAAAGATTCAAATTCAAAATAAGTGTTATGAAAAGAAAATTTGAAAATCAAAAGCATAAGGCTTAGGTTTCTAATGTTTGAAAACAAGTGTTAAATGTTTGCATAAAAGTTTTGGCTTGGGTTAGAGTAGGGGGAAGAAGAAGAATAGCTAAAGTCCTAAGCAAAAGCAAAAAGGTGGGGGAAAAGGAACAAAACCACAATGGAGTTCCTCTCTTGAGATCATATTGATGATCCAAGTAGCTCCCATCCTTTGGAATAAGCAATCACAAAGCAATAAACTCAAGCAATCAACAATCACATGAACTCTTGGAAAGATTCCTCAATGCATCTTGGATCTCTCTCTCTTGGAAGCTCATGGTAATGGTTCCTCAATTAAGCTCAAGATGGATCTCCTAGCACAAAGAAAACACACATCAAAAGGTTCCATTAAGTAAATCAAGAATGGACAAGAGTGAGTTTAGAAGTTTGGTCCTTCATAATCATCTTCAACATTAAGGTCCTTTTACTCCAATTTTTGCATAGGGAATGTCCTAGAAACTAAGTCCATTTGTCCAATTCTTTGCATTTGGTTCACAACAATCAAAACAAAATACAAGCACAATAGTATATACACAATTATGTGCTCAAGTGAGCAAAAGGCAAATGGCATTAATATAAACATGTGCTCAAGTGAGCAAAGAGAAAATCAAATGGATAATATGTGCAAGAATAGTAAATTTCATAAAAGTAAAGAGCAAAAAGTAAATGTTAATTGTTAATGGTTAGTGTTAGTAGTTAGTGTGCCATAAAGCAAATTTAGCGCTATGTTAAGCAATCGTAATTGGACTTATGTAGAAGTCACAACTATCTGAGGCCGGTCAATAATAATGTAGGTAACAATACAAGTTAGAAGTCTTGATTAGTGAACCAAATTCCAACAACTTGCCTTGCCAAAAAGAAAAGAGAATTGATCTTGTATTGGTTTAAGCCTTTTGCATGATTTAGGAAACAACCTATCCTTAATGCAAAGCCATTCACTTGATCAATTGATCAAGATGAATTAGATTTGAATCAAAGAAGATTAAGTCTCCTTAATCAATGCCAACTTATCAACCTTCAACTCATTGATCAAAAAGAAAAAGGAAGAAGAAGAAGGAGATGAAGAATGGATAAGGAAATGGAAAGATCAAAATGCATAAGGTGAAATAAAAAATGTACCAATCCATGTGTATTGACCAAATGAGATTGAAGGTCAAAGTCAAACCATGAGAAATCAGAAATGAGATGAAGATTGGAGATTAAACAATAAACAAAATATTTTTGGCATTTTCAATATTAAAATAAACTTGAATTAAAAATAAAAGAAAGGTCAAACTTCAAAATCCATTCAAATCAACCTTGATAGGTCCAAATGATTTATCCCAAATTCAACATGGTCAAACAAGGTTTGACAAAAAATTTCAGCATTTTTAAAAGTCAGAAACTATTTTTAATCAATTAAAAATGAATAAAAATAACCTAATTGAACTAAAATCTCAAATAAATCTCAAATCAATTAAAAAATTGATGAGAATATTTTTCATAGATCCATCATCATTCAAATAGGTTAGGAAAATATTTTTGTATTTTTTGAATATCACAAACTATTTAAAATGAATTAAAAATAACCAGAAAAGAGAAAATTCATAAAAAATATCAAATGACAAAATAAAAAATATTAAAAATCAGAATTAGAAACTAGAAATTATTTGGAGAAGAATGCAATTGGTCCCATATTTTTTGGATTAAAAATGAAGAAGATATTGATTTTTGAAAATAATGGAAATAAAAGAAATTAAATCAGAAAATTGGAAATTCAAAAAACCCAGGAGCGTTAGATCTGAGCTCATTAATTGAGGTGGCAGATCATGCGCTCCTGAAGCGCGCTTCCACCATACGCTTCAGTCGATGCGTGCACACCATGAATAAATGAAAGTCATAACAAACGAAGGCCAGGATTAGATCTGGAAATTCAATCCAACGATCCACAACGCATCTGGCAAAGGGACGGCCACCGTAGCCACCTTCTTCTCCGGTGAGCATGAAGATTCCGACCAATTTTGCAGGTTTCAAAAGCTTAACCAAAATACACGATCCATACACCATTGGAAAGCTGGGATGATGTACATCATCCTTGTATCACTCAATTCCACTCTAGATCTCTATATTGAGAGAAATCAGAGATGGTAATTCTGTGATGTTCAAAAGAACTTGATGGATTTCAAAAATTAAATGCACAGTAATGATGCCTCCATAGAGAGGACTTCAGCCAACACAAAATCCAAGCAAATAGATCAATAATTGATGAGATTCGAAGGAAAAACCAGTTGAAGAGCAACCTTGGATTCTGGAGATTTGAGCTTGCATCCTTTATCAAAACAGAAGACCAATGAACTAAAGGATGAAGGTTTAGAAGCTTTAGTTCCAAAGATTCCACCAGATGTAGTTGAATTTTAGATCTGAAAAATTTGAAGAAAAGTGAAATACCTTCTTTGGTGAGAGGTTGGGTTTTGATTTCTGCAGCAATTCAGGTTGATTTCAGGATGAATTTTGAATGGAATAGAGCTTCTATTTATAGAGAGAATGGCAAGGAGAGGGTGATCAAAGCTGTGTGCATGAAATTGGACATTCCTTGCATGGGCTTGCATGATCATGCACAAGGCCCAAAATCAATGCCAAATGCAATCTGAAATCATACCAAAGTGAAATGGGCGTGTAATTTGAATGGTAATTGCTTGTGCATGGAATTTTGAAGTGTTATGCATAATTGAACCAAAAACTTCTCCTCTTCGAAAATACCATTTGCCAAATCCAAACATAATCATGTGAGTAATGGTTGGAAAGGTTTTGATGTAAGGAACAATTGTTATGTTGGGCAAAAATCCATTTGAAGTGTGGAAATTTTTGAAATTGGAGTTTAAAGTGCAAGGTGCAAAACATGTAAAGGCAAAGTTTCTAATTTTGGCCAATGTTCAAGCCCTTCTATTTTGATGATGCAAGCCCTAAATGAAAACACCTCCAACATCAAAGTTGTATATATTTTCAATACAATCAAAATGGGTTTAAATTTTGCATCATTTGTATTTTTGGTGAAAGAGTTATGGGCACTTGAAGTTGGACTTTTTTTTGCCTTTCAATGCATTTGACCCAAAATGACCTATAATGTCTTGCATTATCACATGTATTTCCTTTGTGATTTTGAAATTTTGTTCAACATAACATTTGAAGTAGACATCTTCAGCTTTCCAATGAATTTAATCCCATCTCAAAATCATAAAAAAGGAATGAGTTATGTCCTTGGGAAGTTGACCCAAAATTAGGGTTTCAGTCAAAATGACCTATAATGTCTTGGAGTGGAAGATGATCTTCCAAGCTTCATATCAATTTTTTTATGAACATGAAAGTTGTTCATATTGTCCTTAAGAACAGTTTTGATTTTGGGATCATCTCCATTTGACCAACACATAAAAACTTAGGTCCCAGTTTATTTCAGAATAGTCAGATGAATTGACTAATCAACTTCTCAAGTCCATGACTCATATCTTGATGAATTGATGATTGAGGACACTCAAATAAGTTCAAATATGCATGAAATGATGAATCAAAGAACTTCCCATGATTGTATTTGATCATGGGCTGAGGTTGCTTCAAGAGCAAGGCATTGTGGTGCACAAATGAATTAGGGTTTCTTTGGGAAACCAACCTCAAACCCTTTGACTTGCTTTGATCAAGACGATGGATTGAGATGCTAGGGATGCATATTTGATGGATGAGAGCTTTGGGAACCATTACCATGCTTGCTTCCATCTCCTCTTGGCCATATCTTTGTACCAATGATCTCCTTGAAGCTTTTGACCTTGTGATTGCTCAAGCTACAAACAAAAGATGTTAGTGTCATATTTTTATGCTTGGTTAGTAAACAAAATGAGAAAAGCAATGATATACAATTCAAGCATGCTTGGTGATCTCAAACCACTCACAAGAGGTCCCACCCAAAGGCGAAGGGAACCAAGATGCTAATGATCCTTGAGGCAATGCAAATGCAATGTTATGATGCCATGAGGGATCTTAGGGTCAAAATTGGGGTCTTACAGATGCCCCTATTTAAGGTCATTCTAGCCGGAGAAGTGAAGGTTAAAATCTTCGTCTCGACGGGGTAGAATGGGCTTAAATAATAACACAAAGAGACGAATTTTGGTCCCTAAGAGACCTCATGATGCAGATGTATGCAGGCAAAAATAGTAAAACTCTGTGGGGATATGTGTCCACAAAGAAAGAAAGATCAGGAGCAAATGAAAATCCACTGGAGTAACACACTCATAAATGGAACAGAGAATCTACCGGGGAGTAAAGGGATAGAAATGCGTGAGCAGGTCACGACTTAAAACTTGTCGAGAGACACGGAGAGAATCCATGAAATAAATCAATGGAAGGACTCCAGCTGGCTCGGCGATGTGTGTATTGGGGAATATGCCAATACAGCAAAATTATCCGCAGCGGATACTTCGGATAAAAATCCGGACTCAGGTGGGGACGTCCAATAAGGACCCCGCTGAGGAAAACAAATGAGGTATTACCGGTTACTGGGTAATAAGTTCAAAAAGAGATCATGTGATTCCACCGGCATAAGGGTGATGGAAAAACATGCTCCGGGAGAATGAATATCTAAGACCGGTATAAGGGTGAGAGATATCAATCAACCACATCATCTGAGGAAGACCTAAAAGGTATATATCCACTCAAGAAAATCTGACTCCACAGGGGACAAAAGTCATAATAGGGAGCAGAAGGAGGGAACACCAGGGATGCCGGTTACTGGGCATATAATAGGTGACCAACCAAAATGTGAATTGGGGAATATTCCCAAAACACTCATCATCCAAAAGGGGGCAAAAAAGCAAACTCGATTATGGGATGACCATTCGATTCCCAAAATAGGGATACGAATCTTACTCGACTGGGGAAGAACAAAAGGTTTCGACCAAAGAGTGCATGAGATATATTATCTATTACCGTCAGAACGTAGATAATATACCCGCATGGAAGATTATCCACAACCGGTTACTGGGTTAATAAAGGATAAATCGACCGAAAAAGAATGGCATCGGGATACCAAAACTAGGTATATAATGATGACCCTTCAAGGGGAGCAACAAACATTATCGGCAACTGGTATATGAAAGATGACTTGCTGGGGATAAATTGCCTAATCAGAGCAATTATCCCAGAGAATGAGGGAATATCAACACCGAGTATCGGATAATGATAACCGTCTAGGAGGGGCTTACATCTACCGGATACTGGGTAGAAAAACCACGGAAGAGTAACCGTCGTCAATTAGGATGAACAAAATGTTAACTCTGCAAAGGGGAGGAAATAAGGTTTACAACTACCGGTATAAGGGTAGAAAACCACATACTCCGCCGAGGATAAGATGAATGATTACTAAATATTGAGCAATTATTCATTTATACCACGGGGAAGCATAGGAAACAGTCACAAGAGGCCAATTTAGGATCAAACCAAAGAGGCAAACTGAATCAAGACTCGTCCTAGTGAGGATATAACTCAATAGGGAATCCCATCCCAGAATATGTGTTGGGAGGAAGCAAAAACAACCGTCGTCCACGAGGATATAACTCAGTGGGGAATGCGGAAGGAAGGATAAACACTTTCTGCTTAACGGGCTGACTCTATATTGAGGGATCAGACACCGACATCTGCTTGGGAAATGCATCACTAGTTAGCAGGGAACAATAAACAAAGATATATGGCAAAGAATGCAATATGAATATCCGAATGTTTGAAAATTATATGCACATATGCGTGGTTTATGTATGATGAATGCTGACAAACAGACATTTCTAACACCAACAGCTCCGAGAAATAAGTACACAAATACCAGGTACTACATCTCAAGAGAGAAAGCCAGGTTCACCGGAGAGTATCCAATATGATTAGGGCAAGAGAAACCAGGAAGCAGAGATCCCTGCGGGGGATGAACATCAGTCATTCCCGCTGGGGACAGGAGTTATTGCACAGATAAAAATTTGCCGCATAAGCAACTCCACTAGGGAATCTATCCAAGGGATAAAGGGAT
This sequence comes from Lathyrus oleraceus, assembly GCF_024323335.1. Classification (NCBI taxonomy): domain Eukaryota; kingdom Viridiplantae; phylum Streptophyta; class Magnoliopsida; order Fabales; family Fabaceae; genus Lathyrus; species Lathyrus oleraceus. The sequence continues at coordinate 68,480,146 of NC_066583.1, forward strand.
TCTGGGGATCAAACCCCATGTACCGTACTCACCAAGGAGATAACATCTGTTGAGGAGGAAAGGTTGCTACTCTGCTGAAGGGAAAAATCACCAAACACTCCACCCAGTAGGAAAACCACAAAAGGCTTTGGAGGAAGAAGATACAGACATGCCAGGAATATGAACAAATGTCTTACTCTGTTAGGGATCATACCATCCTTGGGAGAGCACTGAGAATCTCCTAAGTATCCTTTCGTCATTGTGAATGTTAACTTTGTTTAAAAACAAGTTATGAAAAATTCGATTGTTCAAAATGATGATATTTTCTCAATTAAAGCATGCAAAACGTTTGTTGAATAGAAACAAATAAGAGTGCAAATAATTGGATAAAAGGCTCAAATTTATTTGATGGAATGGTAGTCTGCAAATGGCAAGACTCCATAGATCTTTACAAGTTTGAAATTGGTGATATATATTGGAAAAGGGCTACATTAAACATAATGACCATTTCTCCACCAATTCTGAATCCAATGTATTTGAAGCTTCGGTTGATGACGAATGAGCAAGAATCTCTGACGGATGACAGTTACAGAACAAAGACTTGTCAGGATGCAGTTACTTGCCAAATCCCTAATTTTTGCCTAGATTGCCCCAGGATGAGGTACTCAATCTAGCGGGATTCATTTTTATGTCTCTAACTTTTGCCTGGACCGCCCTTTCGACTTTTCAATCCACCGAGACGCTCATTTTTGCCTAAGCTGCCCTTTCGGGTTTTCAACTTAGCGAGCTATTCTGTTTTTACTTTTAGGCGAAGTATTTCTTGACTGCATCTGAATTCACAGGACGAGTGAAATCCTCCCCATCCATAATTGTAAGTATCAAAGCACCGCCTGAAAAGGCTCTCTTAACAACATATGGACCTTCATAGTTTGGAGTCCACTTGCCCCTAGAATCGGGCGTGAAAGACAAGACTTTCTTGAGCACAAGGTCACCTTCTCGGAACACACGAGGCTTGACCTTCTTATCAAAAGATTTCTTCATTCTTTGCTGAACCCAGTCAGCATCAGTCAACTTGGCTTCCATCAAGACTCTCATTGATGGGATCTCCACCTCTACTGGGAGTACAACCTCCATGCCATAAACAAGAGAGAAGGGGGTTACCCCTGTTGAAGTGCGGACAGATGTACGATATCCGTGTAAAGCAAATGGCAACATCTCATGCCAATCTTTATACGTGACAACCATCTTTTGGATAATTTTCTTGATATTCTTATTAGCAGCTTCAACAGCCCCATTCATCTTGGGTCTATAGGGAGAAGAGTTATGATGTGCAATCTTGAACTCACTACACAGTTCTTTCATCATTTTGTTGTTCAGATTAGATCCATTGTCAGTAATGATCTTATCTGGCACACCATAACGGCATATGAGTTGATTCTTGATAAACTTCACGACCACCTGCCTGGTCACATTTGCATATGATGCAACCTCAACCCACTTGGTAAAGTAATCAATTGCTACGAGAATAAATCTGTGTCCATTGGACGCTTTTGGCTCTATCATGCTAATCATGTCTATTCCCCACATAGAGAAAGGCCATGGTGATGAGATCACATTCAGAAGTGTCGGAGGAATATGAATTTTATCCGCATAAATCTGACATTTATGGCATTTCTTCACGTATTTGCAGCAGTCAGACTCCATTGTCAGCCAATAGTAACCTGCCCTCAACATCTTTTTAGCCATGGCATGTCCATTGGAATGAGTACCAAATGAACCTTCATGGACCTCAGTCATCAACAGGTCTGCTTCGTGTCTATCCACGCATCTGAGCAGAACCATGTCAAAATTTCTCTTATAAAGCACATCGCCATTGAGGTAGAAACTTCCTGACAATCTCTTCAGAGTCTTCCTATCTTTCACAAATGCCCCAGGCGGGTAAGTCTGGTTCTGAAGGAAACACTTGATATCATAATACCATGGCTTATCATCTTTCGCTTCTTCTACTGCAAATACATGAGCTGGTCTGTCCAAGCGCATCACAGTGATATTGGGGACTTTGTTCCAAAGTTTAACCACAATCATCGAAGCAAGTGTAGCAAGAGCGTCTACCATCCGATTCTCATCTTGAGGAATATGATGGAAGTCAACCTCAGTAAAGAACGTCGAAATCCTCCTCGCATAATCCCTATATGGAATGAGGCCAGGCTGATTCGTTTCCCATTCAGCCTTAATCTGATTAACAACGAGGGCCGAATCACCATATACATCAAGATGCTTGATCCTTAGGTCAATGCATTCCTCCAATCCCATAATACAGGTCTCATACTCGGCCATATTATTCGTGCATTTGAAAGTTAGCCTTGCTGTAAAAGGAAAATGTGTGCCCTGAGGAGTAATAATCACTGCCCCAATACCATTTCCATACTGATTTACAGCGCCATCAAACACCATACTCCATCTGGAACCAGGCTCTGGCCCTTCATCGAGCGTAGGCTCATCACAATCTTTCATTTTCAAATACAGAATCTCCTCATCTGGGAAGTCATACTGAACTGACTGATAATCCTCAATCGGCTGATATGCCAAGTGGTCAGCCAAGATACTACCTTTAATAGCCTTTTGAGCTTGATACTCAATATCATACTCAGATAACAACATCTGCCAGTGGGCAATCCTCCCAGTTAAAGCAGGCTTCTCGAAGATATACTTGATTGGATCCATTCGGGATATCAACCAAGTCGTATGATTTAACATGTACTGGCGTAAGCGCTTAGGAGCCCAAGCCAAAACACAACATGTCTTCTCAAGCATTGAATATCAAGACTCACAATCGGTGAACTTCTTGCTCAAGTAGTAAATAGCATATTCTTTCTTTCCTGAGTCGTCTTGCTGACCAAGGACACAACCCATTGAGTCTTCAAGAACATTCAGATACATAATCAATGGTCTTCCTCCCATAGGCGGAGACAAAATCGGAGGTTCAGACAAATACTCTTTAATATTGTCGAAAGCTTTCTGGAAATCCTCGGTCCAATCATGGGACTGATCTTTCCGGAGGAGCATGAATATCGGCGCACATGTGGCAGTCATGTGGGATATGAATCTAGAAATATAATTCAAGCGGCCAAGAAAACCTCGGACTTGCTTCTCAGTTTTGGGCGCAGGCATTTCTTGTATTGCTTTGACCTTTGCAGGATCAACCTCAATACCTCTCTCACTAACAATAAAGCCCAATAACTTGCCGGAACGGACTCCAAATGTACACTTGTTGGGATTCAGACGGAGCTTATACTTCCTCAAACGCTGAAAGAGCTTCGACAAGTGCTCTACATGTTCAACTTCCGTTCTTGACTTGGCAATCATATCATCAACATATACCTCGATTTCCTTGTGCATCATATCATGAAACAAGGTGGTCATAGCTCGTTGATACGTGGCTCCGGCGTTCTTCAAACCGAAGGGCATCACTCGATAACAGAATATTCCCCAAGGTGTGATGAATGTTGTCTTCTCCATATCCTCGGGTGCCATCTTGATCTGATTATATCCGAAAAATCCATCCATAAATGAGAAGACATTGAATTTAGCTGTATTATCTACCAATATATCAATATGTGGTAGAGGAAAATCATCTTTTGGACTAGCTTTATTCAAGTCTCTATAGTCCACACACATTCGGACTTTTCCGTCTTTCTTAGGCACAGGCATAATATTGGCCACCCATTGAGGATATGTAGAAGTCACCAGAAACCCTGCATCAATTTGCTTTTGAACTTCTTCTTTAATCTTCACTGCCATATCAGGATGAGTTCTTCTGAGCTTCTGCTTCACAGGCATGCACTCAGGCCTTAAAGGTAGAAAATGTTGCACAATATCTGTATCTAGACCCGGCATGTCTTCATATGACCAGGCAAAGACATCCACATATTCTCGTAGCAATTCAGTCAAACCCTTCTTAACAGACTCTTCCAGGAGTGCCCCAATCTTCACTTCTCGCACACAATCTTCAGACCCCAAGTTGACCGTTTCCAGATTCTCAAGATGCGGCTGAATGATTTTCTCTTCATGCTCAAGTAGACGGGTAATCTCGTCAGGAATCTCTTCAATATCATCTTCTTCCGCCTCAAATACAAGGAATTCAAAGTTGGGAGATGGTGTTGGGTCATTATGTTCAATGGGTTTGATCAACCTGCATAATGATTTTGGATATGAAAAGCTTTAAAATTCAAACAAGGCCAATCATTATGCAGATGAAAAGATTGATTTTATTCTATTTTTTAGGTTTTATGTGATCACCAATTTCATGCAAAAAGCGAAAAGGGAAAATAATTGGAAAAACAAACATTTAACATGAATCTATTGAATGAAAATATCATTGTATTTATGCGCCAACAAATGTCACCACTCCTCCTTTTGGCATGGGAGGAGGGTTTTCAAACACAATGATCATTACTTTGACTTATGGATAACTGTTGGAATATCCACAGCGACCCAATTATTGCAGATTCCCCCAGGGATGACGAAGTTGCCAAAATCCTCTTCGTCCTCTTCCAAGATGGCAGCAGCCTCCTCGTCTTAATTGGTGTGGATGAACCCTCCACTCTTGAACAACCCTTGCGTGTTAGAAACCCCAGATGAATATCCTATGCCAGCCCGGGACTTGTTGTCTTTTAGCTCAATCATCTTCCCTAAACCAGCGGTTGCACCACACTCAATGGCCAACTTTGCATCTTTGTAGGAAGCAAATGAAGGAGTTCTCTTCTCAATAGGTTCAGCAATAGATCAAGCTTGGAAATGGGTTCCAACTTCATCCTCAGCATCTATATATGAGAAAGAAGACAAATGGCTAACCAGGAGAGCCTTTTCTCCCCCTACCACCACCAGCTTCTTATTCTTCACAAATTTCAGTTTCTGGTGTAGGGTGGATGTCACGGTGTCTGCCTCGTGAATCCATGGTCTGCCCAAAAGACAGCTATACGATGGGTGAATATCCATAACCTGGAAGGTAATTTGGAAATCACTTGGTCCGATCTTGATTGGGAGATCAACTTCCCCAATCACAGTTTTGCGAGACCCATCGAAAGCCTTCACAACTACTCCACTTTGCCTCATGGGAGGCCCTTGATATGACAGTTTCGAAAGAGTGGATTTTGGCAACACATTTAATGATGACCCAGTGCCCACCAGCACATTGGACATGACATCGTCTTTTCAACCCATAGATATGTGTAATGCCAAGTTGTGGTCTCTTCCCTCCTCGGGGAGATTAGAGTCACAAAAACTCAAGTTGTTACAAGCAGTGATGTTTGCAACAATACCATCGAATTGTTCTATCGTGACATCGTGATCCACATATGCCACATCCAAAACCTTCTGCAGAGCCTCTCGGTGTGGTTCTGAATTCAAAAGCAAGGATAACACCGATATCTTGGATGGCGTTTGTAGAAGCTGGTCTACAACATTGTACTCGCTTCTCTTGATGAGCTTCAGCATCTCATCACAATCTTCTTTCATATTACCGCTTGGGCCAACAGAAGCAGGAGTTTTCAACATGGAGGCGGGTTTAACAACAAGTGCCGGATTCGGAGTGCTCACAGCATTTCCAATCGGGCGTTCATCAGAATCAGCATCAGCTTGAGGCTTTGAAGGCGCTGAAAATACACGACCGCTATGGGTCATACTGCTCACATCAACAATGTTAACAACAGACGAAGAGGGCAGAGACACCTCTTTCCCATTTTCTACTGCGACAACATTATAGCGATAGGGGACCGCTTTCTCAGAAGAGTATGGTACTGGTCCGACTGGCTTGATGGTTAATGCGGGAGAAACCTTCTACTTGCTACCATCATACTTGATGATAACAGGCTCGGGGATCCGAAATACTGGAGAAATTACGTTGACCTCATCAACATCTTCGTCAACATTTCTGTTTTGAAGGATCTCGATAACTCCTTCGTCCAGCATTTCTTGAACATCTTTGCGCACCTGGCGACAACCTCTTTGATTGACAGAACAGACTCAGCATCTATCGTGGTCATGCTCGTAATGACTATAATCACATAGCAAATGATGCATCTCGACCAAAGATTGTCGAATATGACCGACATATTTGACTTTGTATTTGCCAGGGCAGTCCTGGACCATGTTGACAGATTTCCCATGCTCGGGCAATGGGCTCTTCTTCACGTTAGGACCTACTGTAGAACCTCAAATTTGCACCTCCCATTTGTATATACATTTCATTTTTAGGTCATTAACATTGCATTCATATTGCATAGCATGTTACATCTCATCAGGCAAGACTGGTCAGGAGATTCAACTGTGCAAGGTAACAAGAGCATTTTCCATGAGATCAAAGCCCTAGGGTGGTTCCATTGAGCTCACATGACTCAAGGATCAGTTTGAAGTAGCTTGGCCAAGTGTTGAAGGCTCAGAACTCATCAGTGCATGTGCAAGTCATCTGAGGCCCATAAAAGTCAACAAAAGTCAACTGCAAAGTCAACTGGGGATTTGGAGGTGGGAAGTGGTTAGAGATGCCTCATTCATGTTCAAACAAGTCTCATTTGGCATTTCAAACATCAACATTGAAGGATTTGAAGTCAGGTCAAGACTTTCCCAAAATAGCAAGTGACCTATAATTTGAATTTTCCAAAAATGGAAAGGTTTTGGACCAACTTCAACTCAAGATTACATCATCAAGAAAGCTTCAAATGCAATTTTGTCCAACATAAAAGCTGGAGATCTTTCTCTCCCATTTCCAAAAGGTCCAAGATCATGAAGTTCTCATGTGTGGTTGAGGAGATATGACCCAATCATGGCAAAGTGTGTTTGAAGATTCAAATGGGCATAACTTTTGAACCAAAGATCCAAAATGAGTGGTTCTTTTTGCATTTTGTTCATCATAACATGTACTTTCCAAGCATCTCATTACATGGCTTGAATTCCACTTGCATAATCATGTGCTTACTAGTGAAGTTTTTGGAAGAAAAATTTCTAAAATCATTCTTGATGATCATGAGCATAAAATACCAATTCAAAAGCTTGCATGGGCTTGTTTTAAGGGATTTTGGACCAGAATTAAGCACTTTTCACGTGGCCTTTCGTGCATGGAGGTGAAAATGTCATTTTGTGCATACACCTTACAATTGATTAATCTTAATTGCATTTGGCTTAAACAGGTTCTAAACATGATTAGCATGGCATATATATTGTTAATCCTAACTGTTTTCAGCATGAACATTCATTTCAGATCCAGATTCAAAAAATCATCCAAACTTTTCTCTCAAAATATTTTTCAAATTCTTCACACAAGAGCCACTTCTTTTGATATATTCATGATCAGGAAGTGTTGCTGAGCAAGTTTGAACGTGGAATTGGAAGAAACCGTGCTAGTTTGGACCAGATTCGAAGCTTGAAGTATCAATGGAGATTGAAAATTGAGTTGGATTCACGTGCATTTGAGCATCCAATTCATCATCAATTACTTCAACAAGCATTGTAGAGAAGATTTGAGGCATTGCAGAGCTTGTAGCACGCGATTCAAAGTTGCTGTTCTTCAAGAGGTACCTAAGTGGCTTTGAGTTCTGTAGCGGTGTATTCGTCGCTATATGATCTATCGATTAAATCATAAGCAGGGGATACAATGATTTTCGAGTCGCCACCGCACTTTTATTTATCCAAAGGACTGGCTAAAAAGCGAACAAAAGCCTAAGAAGTTTTACACGTAGAAAACTAATAAAAAGATCAGAGAGTCTGGGTAAGGGGTAAATTACGCAATGGGAAGGTGTTAGGCACCCATCACGTCCTAGGTACTCCTAGGGAGCCCTTTTCACACTTGTTGTAAAAGATTGTTATTTGTCATGACATAAAGATTGTGCAAACATGATTGGGATGATGAGAAAAGAATATACAATTTAGTTATTTTTGTGTTCGAACGGATGAACCCGTTGCCTACGTACCTTCCATCAAAGGTAAGGATCAAAACGCCGTAGTTCGGCTAAAAGATTTCCAAAAGTTGGTGGATTCAATTTTAAACAATAGCACTGAGGCTTTTCATTATCAATGGGAGAACACTCGACCAAAACCAACATCCACCATGCGAGGATAGCTTCGACGTACTAGAGGGGTTAACCCTGTTTTCAGTACGGAAGTCTTACTGTCGACTCACTAAGGATAAGGTGAGGTTTACATCAACCACAATGATAATTGAAACCTATGGCTAATGCATGAAAAGATTAACAATGGACAAAGCCAAAACAATTGAATGGGTGAAGTTAATTGTTATGAGTATTCATGAAAGTAGGTCAAAGTATGGTTAAGATTAATTCAAAGAAGTATTATGAAATGGAGTTTGGAAAAAGTCAAGGACTTAGGGTCCAGGTTTTTAATTTGAAAACATGAAGATGTTTGCACAATATCTATCTCAAGTTTGAAATCAAAGTGTGAAAAGGTTTAGGACATAATGAGGATGAATGGATGGAGATGGATTGTAAAACTTCTTAGAAGGTTCACTTCTTGAAATCATATAGAGGATGATTCAAGTGTGTCCTTTGGAATGGGCAATAAGCAATAATAAACAAAGCAAACAAATGATACCGGATGCCACTCAATGGTCTTACTCCAATCTCACAAGCAAAAAGCGGATACCGGATACCAATAGATGGATTTACACCAGTCTCCTAAAACAGAAATGGATATCAGAGGCCACTCAATGGACTTACTCTAATCTCCTACAAAGGGGGACAAACATTTGGATGTCAGATGCCAATCTATCTGGGCTTACTCTAACATCCACAGTATGGTCCTAGGAATACAAATGCCAACTTGCAGGGACTTACAGTTGTATCCTCACATACAACAAACAAAACAACATGTGATCATAGGAAAGCAAATGCCAACTTGCAGGGACTTACAGTTGCATCCTCACATACAATCAAATGCATCAAGCAAAGATAGGATGAGTGGCCAAGGTGATGGTCTTATACTCACTTCCATATCATAGGAGCAATGGCCAATGGATGGTCTTACAATTGTCCTCAATGGGTAAACAGCAATGATAAGTCACAAAGATAAATGAGATGATTATGCATTAATGAGCAATAAATGATGATGAGTGCACAAAGCATGCAAGCAAACATGTGTATATGAAGCAAATGATCAATCAATGAAAGCAATCAGCACACACTATAACCAAACAAGGAGGCTCATACAAGAGGTTAGGCATTAAAGCCAACTGGAGTAGGGTCAATGGTGCTCTTAACCTTGCCATTGAGGGGCTAAGGTGAAGCAGATGAAAGGAGATGAGGGGTGTGCCTCATTGCTCTTATCCCTGATCAGGGAGAGCATTGAATATCAGAAAGTGTGGGAGTTCAGAAAGTAGGAACTCTCTCCACAGATAAGACTCTATACATCTTGGGCTTGGATCTCAATGCTACAACCATGTAATGGGAGCAATGAGAAGACTCACAGAATAGTAGGAGATAGGTTGCTTATCTCTTGGATTCTACCAATTGCCTTTCTTGAAGGACTTTTCCTGCTTGGGACAAATATAAACACACACAAGCATTGCCTCTTAAGGAGGACTTCAGATAGTTGCCTGGCCAAATAACAGGCCAGGTCTTCCAGACTACATGAAGAAAAGGGATTATACCTCAAATGCAAATTGCTAAATAGCAAAGCAAAGCAAGTTCAAAGAACCAAGCAATTAAAGGTACCTGAAATAGTCAAACAGAATCAGTACACAGTTCAAAAGTCAAAGCAAAAGGAAATAGAAGTCAACAGTCAAACAGATAGGCAAGTGTGCAAAGCACAAGACTCAAATCATATGAGTCAAGCCACCTACAAAACAAAGAGGTTAGCACATGATAAACAATCAAACTTAATCAAATTTGTATGATCTCTTTGAAGCATTGGTTGCTCAACCTGAAACAATGAACTCAAACATAAGCCAGGAGACCCCTAGGACAAGCCTAGGGTCAAAAATGAATGAGAAAGTCAAAACAGCAAAGGAAAGTCAACCAAAATCAAGTTCAAACATTTAAGAAGCAAACCCAATTGATTTCATGTTCATATCATGCATCATCATCATTTCATAAACAAAAGAAGTCAAAGCATGGCAAATGAGAGCTCATAGAAGTCAACAGCAAGACTTAACTCAAAACCAAACATAATCAATTCCAAAAATCACCAAATAATACATACTCAATCACAATCCATAACATAACATTCATATAAAATTTCAGCTCAATTGGATCATGGGAAGATGGTCAATTAAAATCAGAAAGCCAAAACAATTTCAAGCATGCACAAAGAAGTCAACCAAACATACATCAACTTCAAAAAATCATAACTCAATGGAAACAGATGAGAAATGAATGGAATCAACACCAATGCAAAGCTTAAGATGTCTAGTATGCACATGTAAAATTTCATGATCATCCAATAAAGTATGAGAATTTCCCAAATGGAATGGAAAGATGTGTCACATAAAGTCAACATTTGACTAGACAGGGGGGAAAAATCTCAAACAATTAGGAAATGGCTCAAATAATTCCAAGAAAATTCACACATAAACTAGACATATAAGAGAAGGTTCATGCAAAATTTTGGATCAATTGGAAGTCAATAGGCATGGATACAAAAATCAGGAAGTTGCACATCCATGGTGTGACACAAGTTGTCACACCTTACTTCAAAAATTCACAACTCTCAAACCACATAAGCTAAAATCATGATCTTTACATCAAAATAAACATGGATGAGTGTAAATTAAGCACAAAAAATTTCAGATCAAATGGATGTATCATCACAATTTCACAATGGTTTTGGCAAAAGGTACAATATTTGGTCACATTCTACAAACCCTAATGCCATTTAAAATTCACTGATCAAAAAAATCTGGAAAAAAAATGATAAAAAAATAGGGATCATGATGAAGATGATGCAAAAATTCCCATGGGATTTGGAATTAAAATGAATGAAATATGAATTTTCAAAGTTGAGTAACCAAAGTGAAATAAAATATTGAAATTAAATGAATTAATTATGAAATATTAAACTGAGAATGGCACGGCTGTAAATATGTGGTTCATTAAACGGGACGACGTCGTTTTGGGGCACAAAATAAAATGTTTCTATTGGCTGGCATGTGGAACAATAGCATGCAACGTATAAAACAGATTCTGGGCATGGCAATTGCATTTTAGGGTTTCAGACATGAACAGGATGAATACTCATCATCCCCAAATCGTGTTTCAACAGAAATTTCCCCGAATTCCAAATTGAGCATACATAAACGATCAGCAAAGCATGGCAAACACAAATCCAACATCAATTTTCATCAAAACATACTGTGTATCATGAATCGAGCAAGAATCAAAAACATCAACAAACTACATTTCAGCATAACTCGAGCAATAGTCAACCATTTTCAAAAACAAACACATCATGAAGCTCAGCATGGAGAGATCTACACTAAGCATGGCATGGATTAGAGAAAGAAAGTGGTCGAAACCTTACTTATTTTTGAAGCAAATGGAGCAACAGTGATGGATTGGTGATGTGAGCTCGAAGCAGGTGTTCTTTAAGTTCCCAAATGAAGAATGGTTGAAGAACTTAGGCTCAAAAGTGCTTGGAAATGCCTCAATCCAGATCTGCCATTGTTGGAAGCTTGAAGAAATAGACCACGAAAAGATGGTTACAGCTAGTGTTCTTTCCTTGCAAAGGCCTCCAAATGCTTTGTATGTGAAGGAACCAACAGTAGATGAAAGGGTTCTTTTGTGTCTCTTTGAGAATTTCGAAAAATGAAGAAAATGTTCTTTGAGAGCAAAGGGTTTTTTGAGTGAGTGTGAGGCTGCTACTAGGGTTCAATTCTGCAGAAAATGAGTTATATATGGTCTGTTTAACATTGGCTAAGTGAATGTTAATCAAGTTTAGTCTTAATGAAACCATTTGCCAATTTTGCTAAACGTCATCCATTTGCACATGGGAGTATGTTCTGCCCGAGTTTGGGCTTTGCACAAGTCAGAAATGAGGTCCTAAAACAATCCCAATTGGCCACTTGAATGGAAAATGAATAATTCAAAAAGTCAAAATTGCACCTCACTTGAAATTAAACATGCTAGGTTCAAAAGTGCCATTTTGATTGGCAATGTTTTGGCACATGAAATTTACATTTTTGGAAAGAGGAGGTAAAATGTGGTTTGTTGGAAAAAACCTCACCAATTTTGGCCAAATGGTTTGAGAGATATAGCCTTTTGAAGTTCAAGATTTTGTGAAAATGAATTGATCATATCTTGACAACCATACATGGGAATTGAGAGTTCTTGGACTTTTTGGAAATGGGAGAACAAGATCTTCAACTTTCATGTTGGGCAAGAATTCATTTGAAGCTTGTATCATGATGTAAGTTTGGGATCAAGAAGTTTCCATTTTTGGCAGTTAAAATTACAGGTCCAGTTTCTATTTCTGGAAATTTTCTGTTTTTGCTTCAAATTCTTCCATGATATTGTTTGCCATGATATATGAGGCTTGTATAAGCATGAATGAGACCTCCCAGACCAAATCCCATCACCAAATCACTGATTAAATGGACAGTTGACCAAGTTTGACTTTCTAGGGTTTTGCCTGACTGAAGCACCTTCTGATGAATTCCAAACCCTAATTCCTTGATATCTTGATTCCAAATGATATCTCAACATATGTGAACTCTTGATGATTGATCATGGTGCCCAAATTCTGCAAGAATGGCCACCATCCACTGCAATGACTGACTTTGACTGATTTTGACCTAATTGCTGATGATTGCTTCAACTGCAAGCAACAAGGTTAGACTGACAATATTTTTGTACTTTTTGGTTGATAAACATATGAAAGGCAAAGATATACATCTGCAAAACATGCTTGGTGATCAAGAAACAAACTCACAAGGCAAACCACCCACTAGGAGGGAAACTAGGGCATGCAATGATCCTTGAGGCCATGATATGATATGATATGGGCCATGAGGGATCTTAGGGCCAAAATTGGGGTCTTACAGATGCCCCTATTTAAGGTCATTCTAGCCGGAGAAGTGAAGTTTAGAAATCTTCATCTTGACGCGGTAGAATGGGCTTAAATAACAGTAATGAGACAAATTTTGGTCCCTAAGAGACCTCATGATGCAAATGTATGCATGCAAAAGACACAAATTCTGTGGGGAATATGATTCACACAGAAGAAAAGACGATCCATCGGAGTAATACACTCACCAGGAACAGAGACTCTAACAAGACTCTAGTTGGGGATAGTAAGAAAAAGAATGCGTGAACAAGACACGACTCTGATTAGGGAATAACAGGAATCAAACTGGAGACCTGACTGGGGAGTGAAAGACTCACACTGGGGAAACGAAAATTCCAAAGGAAAAACAACCATTGGAGAGACACAAGCTGAATCCTGGGGAGAAGCAACAAGAAAACTTCACTGAGGAAGCACCAAAGAAAATGAGGTGTTACCGGGTATAAGGGTAACAAAAACAGGAAGGAACACCAAGGATACCGGGTTGTAGGTATGTAACAGGTGACCGACCAAAGACGTGAATTGGTGTGTGTTCCAAAACACTCATCATCCTGAAGAGAGCGAAAGCAAACTTGTTTATAGGATGGATATTTGATTCTGTAAAGAATGCAAATCTTACTCAGTTGGGGAAACAAACAAAGTGTTCGACAAAAGAGTGCATGAGATATATTATCTATAGCCGTCAAAACGTAGATAATGTACTCGCATGGAAAATTATCCTGAACCGGGTTGTAGGTTGTTTATAGGATAAAATCCGAAGACGTGAATTGGTTTGTGTTCCAAAACACTCATCACCCTGAAGAAAGCTAGAACAGCAGACTTGTTTATAGGATGGACATTCGATTCCACAAGGAATACGAATCTTACTCTGCGGAGAAAACAATCAAAAGATTGACCCAAGAGTGAACGAGATATAATATCCATTACCGTCAGAACGTGGATAGAATACTCACAAAGGAATATTATCCTGAACCGGGTTGTAGGTTGTTTGTAGGATAAAATCCGAAGACGTGAATTGGTTTGTGTTCCAAAACACTCATCATCCTGAAGAAAGCTAGAACAGCAGACTTGTTTATAGGATGGATATTCGATTCTACAAAGAATACGAATCTTGCTCAGCTGGGGAAAATCAACAAAGGATTCCAACTAAAGAGCGCATGAGATATATTATTCATAGCCGTCAAAACGTGAATAATAACCTCGCATGGAAGATTATCCTTAACTGGGTCGTAGGTTGTTTATAGGATAAAATCCGAAAACGAAAGGCATCGGGATACCAGAATAGGTATATAATGATGACCAATCAAAAGGGCAACACATTACCAACAAAAGGGTAAATGACAGAAGACTCGCTGAGAATAAATTGCTAGCATCCGGCAATTATCCACAGGGACTAGCTGGGGATGCATTGATAAACAATCAATGATCCGGGGAACAAATCACTAGCATACGGTGAAAGGACCCACTGGGGATAAAATTACTAGCATATGGCAATTATCCACAAAAGATTTGCTGGATATATAAGTGATTATCTGAGCAACTTATCCAAGCAAAAGGAAAACCAACATCGAATATTGAATGAGGATAACCACGAAATTAGGGTTTACATCTATCGAATACGGGGCAGAAGACCAAAAACTCCGCGTGGGGATGGAACAAATCACAAATCCGCACGGGAAACCAAAATAGGGTTTATAACAAACCACAAACTGCTGGAGAGCAGGAAAATATAGGATTTACAACTACCGGTATGAGGGTAGAAAACCAACAACTCTGGCTGGAGAATAAAAGGTGTATAACCACAAATTCTGCCAAGAAAGCCAGGAGAAAATAGGACTTATAACTACCAGTATGAGGGTAGAGGCCCGAAAATTCCGCCGGGGAACAACCCACTGGGAAGAACAAGATTTCTGACAAATAGCCAATTCGGGAATAATCCGAAAAGACAGACTGAATCAAGACATGTCCTAATGAGGATGTAACTCAAAATAGGAAAATCCATCCCAATATATGTGTTGGGAGGAAACGGAAGAAACCGTCATCCACGAGGATATATCTCGGTGGGGAACTGCAGAAGGAAAGACAGACTTTTTCTGCTTATGGGGTTGACTCTATATGGAGAGATTTTAAACACCCAACATCTGCTTGGGGAGATCTGTATCACCCGAAAGCAGGGAACAACAAACAAAGGATACATGGCAAGAAATGCAACATGAATATCTGAATGTTTATGAATATGCATGAATATGCGTGATTTATGTTTGATGAATGCTGACAAAACAGACAATTCTAACACAAACAGGTTCAGGAACCCAACGTCCGGTATTATACTTCCAGGGGTAAAACCAACTGGAGAGCCAATCTGCGGAGATCTACATGCTGTAAAGCAAAGATCCGCGAGTACTGCTGGAGAAGCAGAGGATCGGAGACATCAGGAAACAACCCAATCAGGGTACAGAAAGTCACAACGGGCAAGACAGCCACCAAGACAAATCTGTAGGGGAACAAGAGAAAATCCAGGATATCTGCAGGGGATCCCAGTGTCAACTGAGAAACAAAAGTGCATTGCACAAGCACGAACTGCTGTAGAAGCAAATCCACAAAGCTCCACTGGGGAACAACCCACTGAGGGAGAATGATATCATCCAAATAGAATCTAACCGCATGAGCAACTCTACTGGGGAAAAATGTCGGCTACTCTCTTGGGGAACAACCCACTGAGGGAGGACAGATCAAACAAGTAGATTCTGCAACAAATCACTCTACTTGGGGAGAATACACAGCAAACTGATCACAACAAGTAGATTCTGCAATATAAGCCACTCTACTGGGGATCACAAACAATCAGGAAATCAATCCGTTCACCGGAGGCCAAAGCCATCATCCAACCATATTGGGGATTGAAAGGAGTATTCAATAGGCAAAACTGCCGCAACAAACTCACTGCAGACTAAGCTGAGGAAAAGATGGATGCAATATTGGGATGTCAACCCAAACAACCACTGAGTAGGAAAATAAATCCTACTCTGTTGGAGAGAAAAACTCTGCTGGAGAGATAGCAACAATTCCGCAGACGACTTTGCCGGGGAAAGGGTAAAGTACCGGGTATCAAACCGCTGACTTACCGAGTCTTCAAAAGAAAACGACCATACTGAGGAAACAGACAAGCTCCGCTGGCAACTGCACTGGGAAGAGTGATAACAACTCTGCTCGCGATTCCGATGGGGATATCAACAGCTCTACTCATGACTGCGCTGAGGAGACAAATAAAGTCTGGGGCATACGACCCACTGGAGAAAGTGACGGGGCACCAAGATGACAAACCATCAACCACCGAAACTTCTACAAGAACAACACCCATGCTAGGGAAGATTGCTGTTGGAGAAAATGAAGTCTTCAACAACACTCTGCTTGCGACTATACTGGGGAACAACCCCAACAAAGATCTGAAGAAAGAAGATGCAACCAAACCAGGAATATGAACAAATGTCTTACCTGTTGGAGATCATGCCACCCTCGGGAGAGCACTGAGATATTCCTGAGTATCTTTTCAATCTTGTGAATGTTCACTTTGTATAAAACAACAATTTTGAAAAATTTGATTTGTTTAAACAATGATATTTTATCAATTTAAAACATGCAAAACATTTGTTGAATTGAAACAAATAAGAGTGCAAATAATTGGATAAAAAGCTCAAATTGATTTGATAGAATGGTAGTCTGCAAATGGCAAGACTCCATAGATCTGTACAAATTTGAAATCAGTGATATATATTGGAAGAGGGCTACATTGAACATAATGATCCTTTCTCTACCAATTTGAATCTCGATGTATCCGAAGCTTCAGTTGACGACGAATCGAGAATCTTCTGACGAAATGACGACTGGTGAACAGAAAGTCTTGTCAGGATGCAGTTACTTGCCAAATCCCTAATTTTTGCCTAGATTGCCCCAGGGTGAGGTACTCAATCTAGCGGGATGCAAATATTCTCTTTTTTCAAGTCTCTAATTTTTGCCTGGATTACCCTTGCGGGTTCTCCACCGAGACGCTCATTTTTGCCTAAGCCGCCCTTTCGGGTTTTCAACTTAGCGAGCTATTCTGTTTTTTCATTCTCTTTTTTTTTTTCATTTGCATATACTTTTTTTTAGGCAAAGTATCTCTTGACTGCATCTGAATTCACAGAACGAGTGAAATCCTCCCCATCCATTGTTGTAAGCATCAAAGCACCGCCTGAAAAGGCTCTCTTAACAACATATGGACCCTCGTAGTTTGGAGTCCACTTGCCCCTGGAATCGGGCGCGAAAGACAAAACTTTCTTGAGCACTAGGTCACCTTCTCGGAACACACGAGGCTTGACCTTCTTATCGAATGCTTTCTTCATTCTCTGCTGATATAACTGACCATGACACATGGCAGTCAATCTCTTCTCTTCAATCAAATTCAGTTGGTCATAACGACTCTGAATCCATTCAGCATCAGTCAACTAGGGACTTGAGGGAATGCTTTTTCTCTTTTTTCTTTTGAAAAGATTTGAAAATTTTTTCCTGATTTTTTGATTTTTTCTTATTTTTTCACCCTCTTTCCTTTTTTTTATTATTTTTTGATTTGATTTTTTTGATTGCATTTGTAATGCCCCAGTTTGACTGTTCTGCTGATTCTCATGATACAGCTGAATGAGCTCCTCTTGCGCTCAAGAAGACGGGTGATCTCGTCAGGAATCCCCTTCAACATCATCTTCCTCTGCCTCAGATACAAGGACTTCAAGATTGGGAGATGGCGTTGGATCATTATGTTCAATGGGTTTAGAAATCCTTGCATAACGATTCTGGATAATGAAAAGCTTTTGAATTTAAACAAGCAAATCATTTATGCAGATGAAAAAGCTGTTTTTGTTTTTCATGGTTTTTTGTGATCACTGATTTCGTGCAAAAAAGCAAAAAGTGAAAACAAATGGAAAAACAAATGTTTAACAATGCATTAATTGAATGAAAACATCATTGTTTTAAATGCTTTGCCAACAATGTCATCACTTCTCCTTTTGGCATGGGAGAAGGGTTTTAAACAAAGTGAACAAATCATGCTGATTTATGAATGACCGTAGGAACATCCACAGCGACCCAATTGTGGCAGACACCACCAGGAATGACAAAATTGTCCGGTTCTTCTGCATCCTCTTCTAAGATAGCAGCAGCTTCTTCTTCTTCAGGTTGATCAGCATGGATAAATCCTCCACTCGTGAACAAACCTTACTCAATAAATGCCCCAGAACAGTAGCCAATGCCAGCCCGGGATTGGTTAACCAGGAATACATCCATCAACAGTACTTAGTCTGGCAAATGCCTCTCTGAGTTCCCAATCTTCTTGCTCAGGATCATCCATCAATCTGGCAGAGTTGGCTCTGGTATAGTACCGGCAAAGTGCGTCTTCAAAATAAATGAAGATCGTAGGGTCAGACCACAGGACAGGAGACCGGAACAAAACACCTGCTTATGCAAATGATGCATGAAGTGTTTATGCATATGCTTGTTTTTATTTCAAAGGAACTCGAGGGTTTTACTTGCAAACTTTGAAATATTTAAGCATTTTGATCATATATGAGAATATCTCATCAGATATATCAGGTGAAAATTTTTTTCCGGTTTTTTCATGTTTGAAAATTTTTGCAAATAAACTCCTTTGAGTTCCTTGAAAATTTTCTCTTTTTTGATAACATGAAGTGCAGATGAATGCATGAATGTATGAATGCAACAATCACACTCAAGGATCAAGCAAGGCACACCAAACAAAGGTCATGGGAAAGCTCTATGTATCCCTAATATCAATCATCCATTTTGGTGGATTTAGGTTTTCACCTTATCAACACCCAAGTTCCATTGATATTAATGGTACATGAACCGGCTCGAACACCCTTAATATCAACCAGCCGCTTTGGTGGATTTTAGGTTTTACACCTGATCCGGGATCCATTGATATTAACGGTGTCTGAACGACTCAACCATGAATCAAGGGTTTGCTGAGAGTCACGAGCATGGAGTCTCGGTTAAGAACCACCCAAAGGGAGTGTACTAGGGTTTAAACCTGCCAGACATGTTCTATAAGAGGTTCCCATAATCATCGTTCCATCTTTCGAATATTATCGGAGGAACGAATACTCGTATTCCAAGAATATTCTCAAGAGAAACTCTTATGAGTGTAGTATCGCGTGACAATCGCATCAGAACTGACATCTGAACGACCTTCGCACTACGGTCCTAAAAAATAGGCCAAGATGGGTTTGGTAAACTAAGGTCCTTGGCTTCTGCGGAACATGATTGAAAGAATAATGCCTAACCACAAATAACTTGTGTGACATTATTAGTTCAACATGACCTCCACCAAGTGAATGGGCTCGCAAGTCAACTGGCTAAGCAATACTCCACACCAGCCAACAAGACTATGCCATTCTCCTATCCTAGAGTGCACTCGAGTTCGGGTATAGAACTCATCTCACAGATCACCAAAGCAAACAGCAATTGTATATCAAGCAATTCACACATTACAATCAATACAGTCATCCCAAATTGTACAAAAATATGTCAGATAACAGATAACAATATAGCACAACAAGGGTGAAAAGTAGGCAATACCACCAAGGATTCTGGTGAGATATCCCCAGCAGAGTCGCCACTTTTCTGTAGCGGTGTATTCGTCGCTATATGATCTATCGATTAAATCATAAGCAGGGGATACAATGATTTTCGAGTCGCCACCGCACTTTTATTTATCCAAAGGACTGGCTAAAAAGCGAACAAAAGCCTAAGAAGTTTTACACGTAGAAAACTAATAAAAAGATCAGAGAGTCTGGGTAAGGGGTAAATTACGCAATGGGAAGGTGTTAGGCACCCATCACGTCCTAGGTACTCCTAGGGAGCCCTTTTCACACTTGTTGTAAAAGATTGTTATTTGTCATGACATAAAGATTGTGCAAACATGATTGGGATGATGAGAAAAGAATATACAATTTAGTTATTTTTGTGTTCGAACGGATGAACCCGTTGCTGTAGCGGTGTATTCGTCGCTATATGATCTATCGATTAAATCATAAGCTATGAGATACATTGAAATTTTCGAGTCGCCACCGCACTTTTATTTATCCAAAGGATTGGCTAAAAAGCGAACAAAAGCCTAAGAAGTTTTACACGTAGAAAACTAATAAAAAGATCAGAGATTCTGGGTAAGGGGTAAATTACGCAATGGGAAGGTGTTAGGCACCCACTACGTCCTAGGTACTCCTAGGGAGCCCTTTTCACACTTGTTGTAAAAGATTATTATTTGTTATGACATAAAGATTGTGCAAACATGATTGGGATGGTGAGAAAAGAATATACAATTTTATTTATTATTGGGTTCGAACGGATGAACCCGTTGCCTACGTACCTTCCATCAAAGGTAAGGATCAGAACGCCGTAGTTCGGCTAAAAGATTTCCAAAAGTGGGTTAGGTTCAATTTTAAACACAAACCCTAGGTCTTACGTTATCCACGGGAGAAAACTCAACCTTATACAAACAACAACGTCCACCATATGAGAACAGCTTCAACTGGCCAGAGAGGGGTTAACCCTATAATAGGCGAGGAAGACTTACAATTCAATCACTAAAGACAGAAGGTGAGATTAACATCAACCACTAAGATAAATCAAACCTATAGCTCATGTATGAAAAGATTAATGGACAAAGCCAAAACAAGTGAATGAGTGGAATTACTGATTATGATTATGAAAATGGAATCAAAGTATGATTAAGATCAATTCAAATAAGTATTATGAAATGAAGTTTGAAAAAAGGTCAAGGACTTGAGTCCAGGTTTTTAGTTTGAAAACATGAAGATGTTTGCACAACACTTATGTCAAATTTGAAAGATAAAGTGTGAAAAGGTCTAGGACATAATGAATGATGAATGGATGAAGATGGATAGTAAAACTTCTTAGAAGGTTCACTTCTTGAAATCATATAGCAGATGATTCAAGTGTGTCCTTTGGAATAGCAATGGATAATAACAAACAAACAAGAAAGAAAGCGGATATCGGATGCCAATCAATGGTCTTATACCAATCTCCTAAAACAAAACGGGATATCAGATGCCACTCAATGGTCTTACACTAATCTCCACAGGCAAAGAAATAAAAGCGGATACTGGATACCAATATATGGATTTACACCAGTCTCCTAAAACAGAACAAGATATCAGATGCCACTCAATGGACTTACACTAATCTCCTCAGAAGAAAACAAAAATGAAACAGGGAAGTCAACTGCCAATCTATCTGGACTTAGGTTAACTCCACAGTATGCTCACAGGAAATCCAATGCCACATCACAGGGACTTACAATGGATCCTCACACACAAGAACAAAAGCAACAATATGATCACCGGAATGCAAAATGCCAACTTACAGGGACTTATAATTGCAACCTCTCATACAAACAAATGAACAAGCTATGATCACAGGAAATCCAATGCCACATCACTGGGACTTACAATGGATCCTCACATACAAGAAACAAAAGCAACAATATGATCACAGGTATGCAAATGCCAACTTACAGGGACTTATAATTGCAACCTCTCACACAAACAGATGAACAAACTATGATCACAGGAAAGCAGATGCCAACTTACAGGGACTTATAACTGCAACCTCACATACAACATCAAACAGATCATATTATGATCACAGGATAACAGATGCCAACTTACGGGGACTTATAACTGTATCCTCACATACAAATCAAACAGATCAAATTATGATCACAGGATAACAGATGCCAACTTACAGGGACTTACAACTGTATCCTCACATACAAACAGATAACAGAAGATATGAGTGACCAATGAGGTCTTACACTCTATCCTTCCATATCACAGGAGCAAATGCCAAAAGAGATGGACTTACAATTGTCCTCAATGGGTAAACAACCAATGATAGCATCACAAAGATAAATGAGATGATCATGCATTAATGGCAATTGATGATGATGATAAATGCATAGCATACAGGCAAACAAGTGCACATGAAGCAATCAATCAATCAATGAATATCAAACAGCACACTCTATAGCCAAACAATGGGGGCTCACACAAGAGGGTTTGACTTTAAAAGTCCACTGTAATGGGTAAAGGTCGCTCTTAACCTGGCCATTGAGGGGCTCAGGTGAAGCAGATGAATAGGAAATGAGGGGTGTGCCTCATTGCTTCTATCTCAAATCAGAGAGAGCATCAAAGAAAGTGTGGGAGTTCAGAAAGTAGGAACTCTCTCCACATTATTGACTCGATTAGATCTTGGGTATTTATCTCAATGCTTCAACCATGTAATGGGAGCAAAGAGAGGACACACTGAATAGTGGGGGATAGATTGCTTATCCCTACCTTCCACCAATTGCCTTACTTGAAGGACTTTCCCTGCTTAGGACAAATATAAACAAACACAGGCATTGCCTCTTAAGGAGGACTTCAGACAGTTTGCCCGGTCAAATAACAGACCGGGTCTCCAGACTACATGAAGAAGAAAGGTTTATACCTCAAAGCAAATGCTAAAAAGCAAAGCAAGCAAGCAAGTTCAAAGAACTTAGGCAACTAAAGTACCTGAAAAAGTCAAACTTATTAGCAAACAAGTCAACAGTCAAAATCAAAAGGAAATAACCCAAATAGTCAACCAACAGAGGGACCAATTGTGCAAGGCACAAAGACTCAAGCATATGAGTCACCTACAAAACAAAGGTTAGCACATTAAACAATCAAGCTCAAGCACAATAGAATGATCCTCAAGGTATTGGTGCTCAACCTAAAACAGATGAACTCAACATAAGCTCAGAGGACCACTAGGACTAGCCTAGGGTCAAAGATGAAAGAAAAAGGCCAAGGCAGCAAGAAAAAAGTCAACCCAAACCAAGTTTGAACATTCAAGAAGCATTCTCAATTGGATTCATAACCAAATCATGCATCATGGTCATTTCATATGCAAAAGGATGCAAAGCATGGCAAGAGAAGCATACAAAAGTCAACAGCAAAGACTTCATTCAAAAGTCAACTCAAACATTTTCAAAAATTATGAAATAAATCACACTCAATCCTAACATCTAACATAGCAAGCATGTCAAATTTCATGGCATTTGGATGAGAGGAAGGCAGTCAAGTAAAATCATGAAGTCAAATCAAATTCAAGTAAGCATGGTGAAAGTCAACAAGCATAGGTCAACTTCAAAAAATCATATCAATTTGAAAACAGAAGAGAAATGAATGAGATTAACACCAATGCAAAGCTTGAGATGTCTAGTTATCACATATGAAATTTCATGGACATACAATATGATTTGAGAATTTCACAAAGGATTTGGCAAGGCATAGCACAAAAAGTCAACAAATGACCACATATGGAAGAAAATTCTCAATCAAATGGAAAACAGCAAGATTAATTCCAAGAAAAGTCATACATAAACTAGACATATGAAGGATCATTCATGCAAAATTTCAAGTGATTTGGATAAGGGGAAGCATGTGAACAAAAATCATACATTTGCATATCATTGGTGTGACACAAATTGTCACACCCTAATTCAAAAATTCATATCTATCAAACCACAAATGAGAAATCCACAAACTTTATATGGAAATGAAGATCAATGTGTCTAGTTTTACCACAAAAAATTTCAAAGGCAATGGATGCAATATGACAATTTCACAAAGAGAATTGCACAAGGTATTATTTTGGCATACATGTCAAGAAAATATTTATCAATTAAAATCCAGCCAATGAAAAATTAATTAAAATTCACCATAAAATGAAGGACACATTCATGAATATGAGGAAAAAATTTCAAGATTTTTGGATAAAAATTGAATGAGAAATAATTGTGTGAAATTGGAAGAAATTTGAAGCACATATGAACAAAGGCATGGCATAAGGTCAAAATGGGAGTCAACGGATGGCAGATATGTAAATAGTGAAACCACTTATCAAAACGGTGCAGTTTAAGGCAAATGCAGGGAATGTTGTGATTGGTCAATTCCAATCCAACAGTAGCATGCAAGGAGGACAACAACAGCAACCAATCGTGCTTCAAGATTCTAGGCTCACATGCATTTTAGGGTTTTGGCAAACAGCAAACAGCATTTGGTTCATCAACATGTTCATTATCAACCATGAATTCAAAAGCATGCAGAAACATGGTATTGGCATAGTAACTTTCATGCAACCCTATGCAAACATAACCAATCATAATCAACACAAAGCATATGGAATTCCTGGGCAAGTTTTATGGTTCAAACAGCATAGCATTTAACAGACTTCATGCAACATGATCAACAGCAATAGCCAATGTTTATGCGACATAAAGAAACATGATTTCTGGAAGGAAACAAGCAGGGTTTCAACAATAGCAGCATGTATGTTTATCACCATAAATCAAGCTTCGAGCCAAATCAGACAAAAACATGGCATTGGTACTGCATCATGTAACATCCAACAGCACAAACCATACACAACAGCCACAAACCATACACAACAGCAGCACAACAAATTCTAACAGCATTTATGATTCACACGCAGCAGCAGGGGTATTAACATTCAATGGTTCATTCTAATCAACACCAAACAAGTTCAGACAAAAATTCAAAAAAAAGCAGCAAGGCAATGAAACATTAACCATCGAGGCAACATCAAACCAACACAAACCAAATACATTTCATGTGGATATAAAGTTTCAAAAATGCAGCATGGATTTCTGGGCCAAGTTCAAGACAGCAATAGCAGCATCAATTTCATGTTCAAAAAACAACAACATTAAAATCAAACCAAGCAAAAAAAAAGACCAACAGCATGGCAAAGTCATTTCATACAAGTTCAAAGCAGCAGCAGTATTGGCATTTGCAGCATCACTTTCATGTTATCATCATCATATTCATAGTTTATTAACAGCATGCCAAATTCAAACAAAATGGTAGACAAATGGCCAAAACAATGATTCATGGCTACCAGCAGTAACAGTCATCAACCCACATGCATACACGAACTGGATTTCTAGAAATATGCTAGGTTTTCATGACAGCAACCTCCATCACTTCATGCTCATAATCCTCAACTAACACTCGAAACAAGTAGATTACACAACAGCACATAAACAGCATGGCCATGGAAATGTGTAGCAGCAGGACAATAATGTTTCACATGAATTTCATGGCAATGTTCATGGTTCAATAGCAGGGCATTTCATCATCAATTAAGCAGCAGCATGTAAGACATTGATCATACAACAAACCAACATTCATGACCAAACACAACAAATACCAACATGTGGATTTTATGAGCAATGTTCAGGAATTTCAAACAGCAGCATTGGCATATTCATCATCAACATGTAATCATCAAAAATAACAGCATTCATTATGTTTCACATGGATCTTCTGGACATATTTAAAACAGCAGCAGGGTTTATAAGCATCTTCATATTCATCATCCATGCTCATCATGTTTTAATAAAATTCGAATGGCATGGCAATCACCCAAACAATGATATAACAAGTTCATGCAAGGTGTAAACAGCAACAAAACACAACATTTCAAGCGAAAATCTGGGCAGAGTTTGGTTAATCATGAATAGCATATCAACTTCAACATCATCATACACTTAAATCAAATCAACCAGAAGTTCAAATTAAGCATGGTCACAGCATCAGTAAGCATCAAATAACAAGAATACAACATCAAACTTCCCAGAATCAAATCAAACATGGCAAATCGAGCAAGACTTCACTTGTACACAAAACTTCAATTTCAAATATCTCATGCAATACTTCATCAATTCAAACAAACTATGGCTCTTTAGAATCAGTGAAGCAAGGCCTACTTAAAGCATATCATTATTTGACAAAACAAGGTAATCGAAAAACTCACTTGTTTGGAGGAAATCAATGGAACAGTGTCTGTTTGAAGGTTTGAAGCTGAAACAGTTCCTCTCTATGCTATACAATGATGGAGTCTTGAGGTGGTTTGGCTCAAAGGTGCATCGAGTTCTTCAAATCCTCCTTCACCATTGTTGATAGCTTGGAGATGCAGTGTTAAAGAAGGTGTTCCAGTTGATAAAGGATGGTTTCAAATGCCTCACAATGCAGTCCAAATGATGATGGATGCAAAGGTTCTTTGTGGTTTTTGGTGGTTTCTTCCAATCGAGTCAAAATGCAAGGTTGCAAGAGAGAAGGGAATGAGTTTTTCTGTGTGGTAGGCTGCAGAACTAGGGTTCAAATGTCCAGAAGAAATGCTTATATATGACTGCTTTACCTCTACTAATCAAATGTTAAACTTGTTTAGTTGTAATGAGCTCATTTGCATTTTGCTAATTTTCCCATACATGGAATGGAGGTGTGTTTTTGCTGAGAGTTTGGGCCTGCTACAAGCTGCTAGTGGCCAGCACAATTGCTGTTTTGTGTGCTGCAGACCTGTACTTGCTGTTTTTTCTCTTTCACATCTTTTGCACATTTTGCCAAATTTGCCTTTTAATCCCAAATGGTGGTGTAAAGGTGGTATGATGATGGTTTATGGCTTGGAACAAATCACAAATGATATATGGAACATTTCCCAATTGACCAAATCAAGAAAAAGTCAAAAACTCAAAAAGTCAAAGTTTGGTCAAACTTTGAATTTAAGTGCAAAAGGTCCAAAAATGCCATTTTGATTGGTAGGGTTTTAGGTCATGAAATTATATTTTTGGAAAGAGGATGAAAAATGTGGTTTGTAGGAAAAACCCCACCAAATTTGGCCTTATGGTTTGAGAGATATGGCTTGTTGAAGTTCAAAATTTGATGAAAATGATTTGATCATATCTTGACAACCACACATGGGATTTTGATGTTCTTGGACTTTTTGAAAATGGGAGAACAAGATCTTCAAATTTCATGTTGGGCAAAAATTCATTTGGAGCTTGTATCATGATGTAAGTTTAAGATCAAGAAGTTTCCATTTTTGGCAGTTGAAATTACAGGTCCACTTTCTATTTCTGGAAAATTTTCTGATTGGCTTGATTTTCTTCCATGATGAGGTTGAACATGATATATGAGGCTTATACAAGCATGAATGAACTCCTTCAGATCAATTCTATCCATTAAATCCTTGATTAAATCAACTGTTGACCAAGTTTGACTTTTCTGTTGACTTCTCTAGGGTTTTGAGTGACTGGACTTCTTCTGATGAATTCCAAACCCTAATTCCTTGAGAACTTGTTTTCAAATGATGTCTCAAGTTGTTTGAACCTTTGATTATTGATCATGGCGCCCAAATTCTGCAAGAATGGCCACCATCCATTGCTTTGACTGATCAAAGACTGACTTTGACCTAATTGCTGATGATTGCTTCAACTGCAAGCAACAAGGTTAGACTGACAATATTTTTGTACTTTTTGAATGATAAACATATGAAAGCAAAGATATACAAATGCAAAGGATGCTTGGTGATCAAGGAATCAACCCACAAGGCAAACTATCCACTAGAAGGGGACAAAGGCATGCAATGATCCTTGAGGTTATGATATGAATGATATGGGCCATGAGGGATCTTAGGGCCCAAAATTGGGGTCTTACAGATGCCCCTATTTAAGGTCATTCTAGCCGGAGAAGTGAAGTTTAGAAATCTTCAACTTGACGCGGTAGAATGGGCTTAAATAACAGTAATGAGACAAATTTTGGTCCCTAAGAGACCTCATGATGCAAATGTATGTATGCAAAAGACACAAATTCTGTGGGGAATATGATTCACACAGAAGAAAAGACGATCCATCGGAGTGATACGCTCACTAGGAACAGAGACTCTAATAAGACTCTATGGGGATAATAAAAGAGAAAGGAATGTGTGAACAATACACGACTCCAAACTGGGGAAAAAACAAAACTGACACAACGTGAACAAAACACGACTCTGATTAGGGAAAAACAGAAAAACAGACTGGAGAACTCACTGGGGAGTGTAGAACTCACACTGGGGAAAAGAATTCCAAAGGAAAATAAATCCATTGGAGAGACACAAGCTGACTCCTGAGGAGAAGCAAAAGAAAGTTCCACTGGGGAAGTAACAAAGCAAATGAGATGTTACCAGGCATACGGGTAACAAACTCAGGACAATCTGACTCCACAGGGGGACCGAGGTCAAAATAGGGAGCAGAAAGGAGGGAACACCAAGGATACCGGTTACTGGGTATATAATAGGTGACCGACCAAAGCGTGAATTGGATTTCACTTCCAAAACACTCATCATCCTGAAGAGAGCTAGAAAAGCAAACTTGTTTATAGGATGGACATTCAATTCCACAAGGAAAATGAATCTTACTCTGAGGAGAAAACAACAAAAGATCGACTCAAGAGTGAACGAGATATAATATCCATTACCGTCAGAACGTGGATAGAATACTCAAATGAGACATATTATTCATTACCGGCAGACCGTGAATAATATACTCGAAAGGAAAATTATCCTGAACCGGTTACTGGGTTGTTTATAGGATAAAATCCGAAGACGTGAATTGGTTTTCACTTCCAAAACACTCATCATCCGAAAGGAGGGCTTGAAAAAGCAAATCGACTTACAGGATGGATATTCGAATCCACAACGGGAAAACGAATCTTACTCAAATGAGGACACAAACCCAAAGAGTGCATGAGATATAATATCCATTACCGGCAGACCGTGGATAAGATACTCGCATGAGATATATTATCTATTACCGTCGGAACGTAGATAATAAACTCGCATGGTAAGAAACACCAGAGATACCGGTTACTGGGCATATAATAGGTGATCTACCGAAAACGTGAATTGGATTTCACTTCCAAAACACTCATCATCCAAAACGCAAACTGGTTAAAGGATGGACATTCGATTCTACAAAGAATACGAATCTTGCTCAGTTGGGGAAAATCAACAAAGGATTCCAACTAAAGAGCGCATGAGAAATATTATTCATTACCGGCAGACCGTGAATAATATACTCGCAAGGAAAAGACACCAGAGATACCGGTTACTGGGTATATAATAGGTGACTAACCAAAAAGAGAGACAATCGATACCAAGCATCCGGGTAAACGAAAGACAACTCAAAGGGATAAATTGCAAGCATCCGGCAATTATCCAACAACAAGAAATATTCGACTCCGCAAAGGGAAATAACGAATCTTACTCGACCGGGGAAACACAAAAGGCTTCGACTGAAGAGTGCATGAGATATATTATTCATTACCGGCAAACCGTGAATGATATACTCGCATGGAAGATTATCCACAACCGGTTACTGGGTTAATAAAGGATAAATCAACCGAACAGAAAGGCATCGGGATACCAAAATGGGTATATAATGATAACCAATCAAAAGGAACAACAGACATTACCAACAAAAGGGTAAATGAAAGGTGAACTGCTGAGGATAAATTGCAAGCATCCGGCAATTATCGACAGAGACTAGCTGGGGATGCACTGGTAAACAACCAATGATCCGGGGAACAAATCACTAGCATACGGTGAAAAGACCCACTGGGGATAAAATTGCTAGCATACGGCAATTATCCACAAAAGACTTGCTGAGGATATAAGTGCTGATCTGAGCAACTTATACAAGCAAAAGGAAAATCATCATCAAATATATTGAATGAAGATAACCACAAAATTAGGGTTTACATCCACCGAATACGGGGTAGAAGACCAACAACTCCGCGTGGGGATAGAACAAATCACAAATTCGCACGGGAAACCAAAATAGGGTTTATAACAAACCACAGACTGCTGAAGAGCAGGAAAAATAGGATTTTACAACTACCGGGTAGGGTAGAAAACCAAAACTCTGGCTGGAGAATAAAAGGTGTATAACCACAAATTCTGTCAAGAAAGCCAGGAAAGATAGGACTTATAACTACCGGTTATGAGGGTAGAGGCCCAAAAACATTCCGCTGGGGAACAACCCACTGGGAAGCACAAGATATTTGACAAATAGCCAATTCGGGAACGATCCGAAAAGACAGACTGAATCAAGACACGTCCTAATGAGGATGTAACTCAAATAGGAGAACCCATCCCAATATATGTGTTGGGAGGAAACGGAAGAAACCGTCATCCACGAGGATATATCTCAGTGGGGAACTGCAGAAGGAAAGACATCATTTTCTGCTTATGGGGTTGACTCTATATGGAGAGATTTTAAACACCCGACATCTGCTTGGGGGGAGATCTATAAAGAGATCTATATCACCATAGCAGGAGACACGACAAACAAAAGATATATGGCAAGAAATGCAACATGAATATCTGAATGTTTATGAATATGCATGAATATGCGTGGTTTATGCTTGATGAATGCTGACAAAACAGACAATTCTAACACAAACAGGTTCAGGAACCAAACGCCCGGTATTATACTTCCAGGGGAAAAACCAGCTGGAGAGCCAATCTGCGGAGATCTACATGCTGAAAAGCAAAGATCTGCAGGTACTGCTGAAGAAGCAGAGAATCATATATCAGGAAACAACCCAATCAGGGTACAGAAAGTCACAACGGGCAAAACAGCCACCAAGACATATCTGTAGGGGAACAAGAGAAATCCCAAAGTATATCTGCAGGGGATCCCAGTGTCAACTGAGAAATAAAAAGTGCATTACACAAGCACAAACACGAACTGCTGTAGAAGCAAATCCACACAACTCCACTGGGGGAACAACCCACTGAGGGAGAATGATATCATCCAGATAGAATCTAACTGCATAAGCAACTCTATTGGGGAAAACTGTCGGCTACTCTCTTGGGAACAAAACACCGAGGGAGGACAGACCAAACAAATATATTCTGCAACGGACCACTCCACTTGGGGAGAATATACAGCAAACTGATTACAACAAGTAGATTCTGCAATATAAGCCACTCTACTGGGGATCACAGACAGTCAGGAAATAAATCCGTTCACTGGAGGCTAGAGCCATCATCCGACCATATCGGGGATTGAAAGAAGTATTCAACAGGCGAAACTACCACAACAAACAATCTGCAGACTAAGCTGAGGAAAAAATGGTTGCAATACACTGGGATGTCAACCCAAACAACCACTGAGTAGGAAAATAAATCCTGCTCTGCTAGAGAGAAAAACTCTGATGGAGAGATAGCAACAATTCCACAGACGACTTTGCCGGGGAAAAGGTAAAGTACCGGGTATCAAACCACTGACTTACCGAATCTTCAAAGAGAAAACAATCGTGCTGAGGAAACAGACAAATCCTGCTGGCACACTGCATGGGGAAAAGAGGTAATAACTCCACTTACAACCCTGGTGAGGGTAATAATAACAGCTCTACTCGCGACTCCGAGGGGAGTATCAATCAATCAGTTACTCATGACTGTGCTGAGGAGATAAATAAAGTCTGGGGGATACGACCCACTGGAGAAAGCGACGGGGCACCAAGGTGACAAACCATCAACCGCCGAAACTTCACAATAAAACACCCATGCTGGGGAAACTGCTGCTGGAGAAAGCAAAGTCTTCAACAACAAATCACTTGCGACTGTACCGGGGAACAGTCCCAACAACAACTTTGTTTGAGGAACAACCTCAACAAAGATCTGAAGAAAGAAGATACCACCAAACCAGGAATATGAACAAATGTCCTACCTGTTGGAAATCATGCCACCCTCGGGAGAGCACTGAGATATTCTTGAGTATTCTTTCAATCTTGTGAATGTTCACTTTGTTTAAACAAAAATTTTGAAAAATTTGATTTGTTTAAAACAATGACATTTTATCAATTTAAAACATGCAAAACATTTGTTGAATTGAAACAAATAAGAGTGCAAATAATTGGATAAAAAGCTCAAATTGATTTGATGGAATGGTAGTCTGCAAATGGCAAGACTCCATAGATCTGTACAAATTTGAAATCAGTGATATATATTGGAAGAGGGCTACATTGAACATAATGATCCTTTCTCTACCAATTTGAATCTCGATGTATCCGAAGCTTCAGTTGACGACGAATCGAGAATCTTCTGACGAAATGACGACTGATGAACCAGAAAGTCTTGTCAGGATGCAGTTACTTGCCAAATCCCTAATTTTTGCCTAGATTGCCCCAGAGTGAGGTACTCAATCTAGCGGGATGCAAATATTCTCTTTTTTTTCAAGTCTCTAATTTTTGCCTGGATTACCCTTGCGGGTTCTCCACCGAGACGCTCATTTTTGCCTAAGCCGCCCTTTCGGGTTTTCAACTTAGCGAGCTATTCTGTTTTTTTTTTCATTCTTTTTTTTTTTCATTTGCATATACTTTTTTTTTTTAGGCAAAGTATCTCTTAACTGCATCTGAATTCACAGGACGAGTGAAATCCTCCCCATCCATTGTTGTAAGCATCAAAGCTCCGCCTGAAAAGGCTCTCTTAACAACATATGGACCCTCGTAGTTTGGAGTCCACTTGCCCCTGGAATCGGGCGCGAAAGACAAAACTTTCTTGAGCACGAGGTCACCTTCTCGGAACACACGAGGCTTGACCTTCTTGTCGAATGCTTTCTTCATTCTTTGCTGATATAACTGACCATGGCACATGGCAGTTAATCGCTTCTCTTCAATCAAATTCAACTGGTCATAACGACTCTGAATCCA
The DNA here is from genome assembly GCF_024323335.1 of Lathyrus oleraceus. Classification (NCBI taxonomy): domain Eukaryota; kingdom Viridiplantae; phylum Streptophyta; class Magnoliopsida; order Fabales; family Fabaceae; genus Lathyrus; species Lathyrus oleraceus. The sequence continues at coordinate 68,512,836 of NC_066583.1, forward strand.
TTCAGCATCAGTCAACTTGGCTTCCATCAAGACTCGCATTGATGGGATCTCCACCTCTACTGGGAGAACGGCTTCCATGCCATAAACAAGAGAGAAAGGGGTTGCCCCTGTTGAAGTGCGTACAGACGTACGATATCCATGCAAAGCAAATGGCAGCATCTCATGCCAATCTTTGTACGTGACAGTCATCTTCTGGATAATCCTCTTGATATTCTTGTTAGCAGCTTCAACAGCCCCATTCATCTTAGGTCTGTAAGGAGAGGAATTATGGTGTGCAATCTTGAATTCAGCGCACAACTCATCCATCATCTTGTTGTTCAGATTGGATCCATTATCAGTAATGATCCTCTCTGGCACACCATAACGGCAAATCAACTGATTCTTGATAAACTTCACAACCACCTGTCTGGTTACATTCGCGTACGAAGCGGCTTCAACCCATTTGGTGAAGTAATCAATTGCTACGAGAATAAAGCGATGTCCGTTGGACGCTTTCGGCTCAATCATACCGATCATGTCGATTCCCCACATAGAGAAAGGCCATGGTGATGAAATCACATTCAGAAGTGTCGGAGGAATATGAATCTTATCCGCATAAATTTGACACTTGTGACATTTCTTCACATACTTGCAACAGTCAGACTCCATTGTCAGCCAATAGTAGCCTGCTCTCAACATTTCTTAGCCATGGCATGTCCATTGGAATGAGTACCAAATGAACCCTCATGGACCTCAGTCATCAACAGGTTTGCTTCGTGTCTATCCACGCATCTGAGCAAAACCATATCAAAATTTCTCTTGTACAGCACTTCACCACTGAGGTAGAAACTGCCTGACAACCTTCTCAAAGTTTTCCTATCTTTCACAGATGCCCCAGGCGGGTAGACCTGGTTCTGGAGGAAATTCTTGATATCAAAATACCAAGGCTTGTCATCTTTCACTTCTTCGATTGCAAATATGTGAGCTGGTCTGTCCAAGCGCATCACAGTAATATTGGGGACATCATTCCACCATCTAACAACAATCATGGAAGCAAGCGTAGCAAGGGCATCTGCCATCCGATTATCCTCTCGAGGAATATGATAAAATTCAACTTCTGTAAAGAAAGTTGAAATTCTCCTTGCATAATCTCTGTATGGGATGAGACCTGGTTGATTTGTCTCCCATTCACCTTTGATCTGATTGACAACCAAAGCTGAATCACCATAGACATCAAGATATTTGATTCTCAAATCAATGCATTCTTCAAGTCCCATTATACAGGCTTCATACTCCGCCATATTATTCGTGCATTTGAAGGTTAGCCTTGCTGTAAATGGAATGTGCGATCCCTGGGGATTAACAATTACTGCCCCAATTCCATTTCCATATTGATTAACAGCGCCATCAAACACCATCGTCCATCTGGAACCAGGTTCTGGACCTTCATCAAGTGTAGGCTCATCGCAATCTTTCATCTTCAAATACAGAATTTCCTCGTCAGGGAAGTCATACTGAACAGACTGATGATCTTCAATCGGCTGGTGCGCTAGATGGTCAGCCAAGATACTACCTTTGATAGCTTTCTGAGCTCGATACTCAATATCATACTCAGACAACAACATCTGCCAACGGGCAATCCTCCCAGTTAAAGCAGGCTTCTCGAAGATATACTTAATTGGATCCATTCTGGATATCAACCAAGTTGTATGATTTATCATGTACTGGCGCAAACGCTTAGCTGCCCAAGCTAAAGCACAGCACGTCTTCTCAAGCATAGAGTACCGAGACTCACAATCAGTAAACTTCTTACTGAGGTAGTAGATAGCAAACTCCTTCTTCCCTGATTCATCTTGTTGACCGAGTACACAACCCATCGAGTCTTCAAGAACTGTTAAGTACATAATCAGAGGTCTTCCTTCCACTGGCGGAGACAAAATCGGAGGTTCGGACAGATAATCTTTGATACTGTCGAAAGCTTTCTGGCAATCCTCGGTCCAATCATGAGACTGATCTTTCCGGAGGAGCTTGAATATCGGCGCACATGTGGCAGTCATGTGGGATATAAATCTGGAAATGTAGTTCAAGCGGCCAAGAAAACCTCGGACTTGCTTCTCAGTTTTGGGTGCGGGCATCTCTTGTATTGCTTTGACCTTTGCAGGATCAACCTCAATACCTCTTTCACTTACCACAAAACCCAACAACTTTCCGGAACGGACTCCAAAAGTACATTTGTTCGGATTCAGACGAAGCTGGAATTTCCTCAAACGCTGAAAAAGCTTCAACAAATGCTCAATATGCTCAACTTCCGTTCGGGACTTAGCAATCATATCATCAACATAGACTTCTATCTCCTTGTGCATCATATCATGAAACAAGGTAGTCATAGCTCGTTGATACGTGGCTCCGGCGTTCTTCAAACCGAAGGGCATCACTCGATAACAGAATGTTCCCCAAGGTGTGATGAATGTTGTCTTCTCCATATCCTCTGGTGCCATCTTGATTTGATTATATCCGGAAAATCCGTCCATAAAGGAAAAGACTTTGAATTTAGCTGTATTGTCTACCAACATGTCAATGTGTGGTAGAGGAAAATCATCTTTTGGGCTAGCTTTATTCAAATCTCTGTAATCAACGCACATACGGACTTTTCCGTCCTTCTTAGGAACAGGCACAATATTGGCCACCCATTGAGGATATGTCGAAGTCACCAGAAACCCCGCATCAATTTGCTTCTGAACTTCCTCTTTGATCTTCACTGCCATATCTGGATGAGTTCTTCTGAGCTTCTGCTTCACAGGCACGCACTCAGGCTTCAAAGGCAGGAAATGTTGCACAATATCTGTATCTAAACCTGGCATGTCTTCATAGGACCAAGCAAAGATATCTGAATATTCTCGTAGCAAGCTGATCAAATCTTCCTTAACAGACCCTTCAAGAAGTGCCCCAATCTTCACCAGGCGCTCACAATCTTCAGATCCCAAGTTGACTGTTTCCAAGTCTTCGAGATGCGGCTGAATGATCTTCTCTTCGTGCTCAAGGAGACGGGTGATCTCATCAGGAATCTCTTCAACGTCATCTTCCTCTGCCTCAAATACAGGGAATTCAAAATTGGGAGATGGCGTTGGATCATTATGTTCAATGGGTTTTAGGATCAACCTGCATAATGATTTTGGTTAAGAAAAATTCAGAATTTAAACAAGCAAATCATTATGCAGATGAAAGAATGTTGCTTTTACAGCTTTTATTTTGTTTTTATGGTTTTTTGTGATCACTGATTTCATAAAGAAAAGCAAAAAGTGAAAACAAAGGAAAAACAAATGTTTAACAATGCAAAAATTGAATGAAAATATCATTGTATATATGCTTTGCCAACAATGTCATCACTTCTCCTTTTGGCATGGGAGAAGGGTTTTAAACAAAATGAACAATTACTCTGATCTATGGATAACTGTAGGAACATCCACAGCGACCCAATTGTGGCAGACACCACCAGGAATAACAAAATTGTTCAGATCTTCTGCATCTTCTTCTTCAATGATAGCAGCAGCTTCCTCTTCTGCAGGTTGATCAGCATGGATGAATCCTCCACTTGTGAACAGACCTTGCTCATTGCATGCCCCAGAACCAAAGCCAATGCCAGCCCGGGATCGGTTATCTTCAAGTTCAAGCACTTTCCCTAATCCAGCGACTGCACCACATTCAATGGCCAGCTTAGCATCACGGTAGGAAGTGAATGAAGGAGACTTCTTCTCGATTGGTTTATCAATAGATAAAGCTTGGAACTGAGTTCCAACTTCATCCTCTGCATCAATGTACGAGAAAGAAGACAAATTACTGACCAGGAGAGCCTTTTCTCCCCCTACTACAACCAATTTCTTATTTTTCACAAACTTCAGCTTTTGGTGTAGGGTGGATGTCACGGCGCCAGCCTCGTGAATCCATGGTCTGCCCAAGAGACAGCTGTATGATGGGTGAATATCCATTACTTGAAAAGTGATCTGGAAATTACTTGGTCCAATCTTGATTGGGAGATCAACTTCCCCAATCACGGTCTTACGCGACCCATCAAAAGCTTTTACAACAACCCCACTCTGCCTCATAGGAGGACCTTGATATGACAGACGAGAGAGTGTGGATTTTGGCAATACATTCAGAGAAGATCCAGTGTCCACCAACACATTGGACATTGCATCAGATTTGCAATTCATGGATATATGTAAAGCCATGTTGTGGTCTCTTCCCTCCTCAGGGAGATCAGCGTCACAAAAGCTCAGAGTGTTGCAGGCGGTGATGTTTGCAACAATGCTGTCAAATTGTTCAAGGGTGACGTCATGATCGACATACGCCAGGTCCAAGACTTTCTGCAGAGACTCCCTATGAGGCTCTGAATTCAGCAATAGAGAAAGAATGGAGATCTTGGAGGGCGTGTGTAGAAGCTGGTCTACAATATTATACTCGCTCTTTCTGATGAGCCTCAGCATCTCATCAGATTCTTCATCAACAATGCCACTCGGGCCATCTGAAGAAACAGGAGTCTTTTGTACAGACGAGGAGGGTTTGGCAACATCAAGTGCCGGATTCTGAACATTCACAGCAGTCCCCACAGGACGCTCAACAGATTCAGAAGCAACAGCCTTAGCAGGCGCAGAAAAGACACGACCACTGCGGGTCAATCCACTAACATCAGCGATAGTGGTCACGGAAGTTGACGGCAAAGGTACTTCAACCCCATCCTGGACAGCAACAGGATTGTACCGGAATGGCACAGCTCTATCAGATGAATACGGCACAGGGCCAGCTGGTTTGATGATCAAAGCAGGTGAAGCCTTAGGCTTGTTGCTATTGTAACGAATAACAACGGGCTCAGGCAATTTGAACACCGGGGAGATGACACTCACTTCGGGCTCAACTGTATCCACATTGCGATTCTGGAGAATCTCAATGGTACCTTCATTCAACATCATCTGCAGTTCTCGGCGGACCTGATCACAACCCAAGCGGTTGACGGAACAGACGCGGCACTGGTCATGGTTATGCTTCAAATAGCTGTGCTGACACAGCATCTTATGTAATCCAACCAATGACTGCCGGATATGACTGACATATTTCACCTTGTATTTCCCAAGGTCTTCCTGGATCATATTCACAGATTTCCCATGCGAAGGCAATGGGTTCCTGGTGACATTCGGATTGGAGTCTTCAAAACTCAGAATTCCACTTCTCATAAGGTCTTGAACCTTATTCTTCAGCGGGAAACAGTTCTCCACATTGTGGCCCGGAGCACCGGAATGGTAGACACAATGCTGGTCTGGTTTGTACCACCATTGCGGATTGGCAGGAATAGCAGGAGGATCCTTGGGAGAAACCAACTTCCTCTCCAACAAGGAGGGATAAAGCTCTGTATATGTCATCGGAATAGGGTCGAAGCTGACCTTCTTCCTATCATAGTTCACATTTGCTTGGTTGGTTGTACTTCCACGAGGCTGGTAAGCCTGTTGCTGTGGACGTTGCTGTTGCTGTTGATATTGCGGTTGTGGATATTGCTGCTGATGCTGATACTGCTGAGCATTATCCTTGAATACAGGCGCTACACTAGCCACCTGATGCTGATGTCTGGAATGATGTGCAGGCTTCCTCTGAACAGAGGGTCTTCGATGCTTGGGCTGAGACTGCACAGCATGCGCTTCTCCTTCTTTCCTCTTAAACGCTCCATACCGTTTAGAGGAAGAACCATCATCTTTAGTTAATCGTCCTTCGCGGACACCTTCTTCAAGACGCATCCCCATGTTCACCATCTCGGTGAAATCAGAGGGAGCGCTGGCCACCATTCTCTCATAGTAAAATGACCCAAGAGTCTTCAGAAAAATCTTGGTCATCTCTTTCTCTTCTAATGGTGGAGTGATTTGAGCTGCCAGCTCACGCCATCTCTGGGCGTACTCCTTGAACGTCTCTTTGTCCTTTTGTGACATAGCCCTGAGTTGATCTCTGTCAGGCGCCATGTCAACGTTGTATTTATATTGCTTGACGAAAGCTTCGCCAAGGTCATTGAAAGATCGGATGTTGACGCTGTCCAGGCTCATGTACCAACGGAGGGCAGCACCAGACAGACTGTCTTGGAAATAATGGATCAAGAGTTGATCGTTGTCGGTCTGCGTGGACATCTTTCTGGCATACATGACCAGATGTGCCAAAGGACAAGTGTTCCCTTTATATTTCTCAAAGTCTGGGACCTTGAATTTGACTGGTATTTTAACACCGGGAACTAGACAAAGTTCGGCTGCTGACTTGCCGAAGAGATCTTTGCCTCTAAGAGTTCTCAATTCCTTTCTCATCTCAAGGAATTGATCGTTCATAGCATCCATTTTCTCGTGAACATCTGAGCCCTCAGACGCTTCAGAGTGATAAATGGTGTCGTCTACCCTAGGCATGGTATGCACGACAGGAGGAACAGGAATAGGGACCGGGCTAGATGCCGGCATTTGTGCAAATGTTGGAGCTGGCAGATCAGGCATGAAGCCAGGAGGCATCCCCCAAGGAAAACCAGGAGGCATGGCGTTTGGCTGCTGGGCACTGACAGGCACCGATGTAGTAGCTATCTCAGAGATAACCGTCCGCTGAACGGGAGTTGCTGGCTGAGGAGCAGGCTGATTCTGGGCAGCAAGGAGTTGCTCCATCAGAGCGCCAAGTCTGGCGACTTCATCTCTCAAACTCTGGTTCTCTTGTTCCAACTGCTCCATAATCCTTGCAGAGTTGACCCTTGTATAATACCGGTGAGTCAGCTTGTCTTCAAAATAAATGAAGAGCAAAGGTTAGAACCGGAAGACCAGAAACAAAGGAGTACCTGTTTATGCAGGAATGATGCATGAAATGCTTGTGCAAATGCTTTAATTTTCAAGGAACCCTTAGGGTATTCATTTGCAATATTTTGAATATTTAAACATTTTAATTGCTTATGGAAAATATTTCATTCAAAATATTAAGACAAAGAAATACAGCATTCTTTTAAATATTACAAAGAGAAAAGGTAAATGACATCCTATGGATCCCTAACAGCTCGGGATGCTGGAAGACGAGAAGTGTACAACTTCTTGATCTCTCTCTCATAGGCAGCCTCCATGTCAGCTTTCTCCTTTGCAAGTTGATCATACTTCCTTTTCCAGAATTTGGAAGACTGAGGAAGCAGAGAAGTCCAAGTGTCGTTCGGATCATCGATCACTCGGTGCTCGAGAAATTCGATCATATCATCCTTCTCCTTGAGCTGCTGCAGCAATTCCTCTCTCTCGCGGATCCAGGCACGCGAAAGGTCTTCTTCTCTCAACTCCTCTACACGTTGGGTAGGGAGGGTTGAAGGCCCAGCCACATCCAACAGTGTAGGTCTCGGATGATCATATGGCATCAGGTAGGTAGCAGCCCTCTGTCTGACCCAAGAGGTATAGGGCTCCAAAGCAATGCAGTTCTTTGGACCCAATTCATTCCTACTCTTTATGCGAATATTGCGCCAAGCGCGGACAAATCTGGCTTTCAGGCCTTGGGGATCTTTACCCTCCTGAAAGAATACACCTTCTAACAGAATGTTATGGGGTTTATCCTTTAGGGGGAACCCAAGCTGACGACGTGCAAGCGTAGGGTTGTAGGTAATCCCACCACATGTACCAAGAAGAGGCACATTGGGAATTCACCACAAGAATTAATGATCTGAACGGTATCATACACGCGATCATACCAGGTGATATCATCATTGGTGAGAGACATGAGTCTCTGAGACCACCGTAGACATCCCTTGTTCTCCTTGAAAGCAACTGTCTGCGGCAAGTGCGAAATAAACCACTTGTACAGCAGGGGTAAACAGCAGACAATGACTCCTCCATTCTTCATATTCCTCAGGTGCAAGGAGACATATGCATCACCCAACAAGGTCGGAACCGGATTAAGGACTGAAAAGATCCTAATGGCGTTCATGTCGACGAACTTGTCGAAGTTGGGAAACAGCACCAATCCATAGATAAGCAATACGAATAGAGCCTCAAAGGCATCCTCACTCATGGCCTTCCCATAAAAGGTAGCTTGGGCAATGAGGAACTCGGAAGGAAAACCCTGAATTCCGCCTTTGGTAGTCAGATTAGCTCTAATCAGATCTTCATCTATGTGCAACAGACTGGAAATCTCTCGAGCAGATAGGATACTCTCTAAGCCACTGAACGGCACTTGATCCAGAATAGGAATCCCAATAAGGTGAGAGTATTCTTCCAAAGTCGGCAATAACTGGAAGTCCGGAAATAAGAAGCAATGATAGAGCGGATCATAGAACTGAGCAAGAGTGCTCATCAATCCCTCATCCACTTGAGTAGTCAACAACGGCAGAAGCTTCCCATAGCGAGCCTTGAAACCCAAGGGATCTAATACATACGATGTCAGATTCCTTAACTCTTTTACATCGGGCTGCTTAAAGCTGTACTTCTTTGTATGCCTTTTCGGTCTTTCCATGTCTGAAAATTTTGCAAATAAACCCTTTAAGTTCCTTGAGAATTTTCTCTTTTGATGACATGAATGCGGATGAATGCGTGAATGCATGATGCAACAAACACACTCAAGGATCAGACAAAGCACACCAAACAAAGGTCGTGGGAAAGCTCTATGCATCCCTAATATCAATCATCCATTTTGGTGGATTTAGGTTTTCACCTTATCGACACCCAAGTTCCATTGATATTAACGGTACATGAACCGGTTCAGACATTCTTAATATCAACCAGCCGCTTTGATGGATTTAGGTTTTACACCTGATCCGGGATCCATTGATATTAACAATGTTTGAACGACTCAACCACGAATCACGGGTTTGTTGAGAGTCACGAGCATGGAGTCTCGGTTAAGAACCACCCAAAGGGAGTGTACTAGGGTTTAAACCTGCCAGACATGTTCTATCAGAGGTTCCCATAATCATCGTTCCATCTTTCGAATATTATCGGAGGAACGAATACTCGTATTCCAAGAATATTCTCAAGAGAAACTCTTATGAGTGTAGTATCGCGTAACAATCGTATCAGAACTGACATCTGAACGACCTCCGCACTACGGTCCTAAAAATAGGCCAAGATGGGTTTGGTAAACTAAGGTCCTTGGCTTCTGCGGAACATGATTGAAAGAATAATGCCTAACCACAAATAACTTGTGTGACATTATTAGTTCAACATGACCTCCACCAAGTGAATGGACTCGCAAGTCAACTGGCTAAGGACTACTCCACACCAGTCAACAAGACTATGCCATTCTCCTATCCTAGAGAGCACTCGAGTTCGGGTATAGAACTCATCTCACAGATCACCAAAGCACACAGCAAATGTATATCAAGCAATTCACACATTACAATCAATACATTTATCCCAAATTGTACAAAAATATGTCACAAATAAATGATAAATATCATACAACAATGGTGAAAAGTAGGCAATACCACCAGGGATTCTGGTGAGATATCCCCAGCAGAGTCGCCACTTTTCTGTAGCGGTGTATTCGTCGCTATATGATCTATCGATTAAATCATAAGCTATGAGATACATTGAAATTTTCGAGTCGCCACCGCACTTTTATTTATCCAAAGGATTGGCTAAAAAGCGAACAAAAGCCTAAGAAGTTTTACACGTAGAAAACTAATAAAAAGATCAGAGATTCTGGGTAAGGGGTAAATTACGCAATGGGAAGGTGTTAGGCACCCACTACGTCCTAGGTACTCCTAGGGAGCCCTTTTCACACTTGTTGTAAAAGATTATTATTTGTTATGACATAAAGATTGTGCAAACATGATTGGGATGGTGAGAAAAGAATATACAATTTTATTTATTATTGGGTTCGAACGGATGAACCCGTTGCCTACGTACCTTCCATCAAAGGTAAGGATCAGAACGCCGTAGTTCGGCTAAAAGATTTCCAAAAGTGGGTTAGGTTCAATTTTAAACACAAACCCTAGGTCTTACGTTATCCACGGGAGAAAACTCAACCTTATACAAACAACAACGTCCACCATGTGAGAACAGCTTCAACTGGCCAGAGAGGGGTTAACCCTATAATAGGCGAGGAAGACTTACAATTCAATCACTAAAGACAGAAGGTGAGATTAACATCAACCACTAAGATAAATCAAACCTATAGCTCATGTATGAAAAGATTAATGGACAAAGCCAAAACAAGTGAATGAGTGGAATTACTGATTATGATTATGAAAATGGAATCAAAGTATGATTAAGATCAATTCAAATAAGTATTATGAAATGAAGTTTGAAAAAAGGTCAAGGACTTGAGTCCAGGTTTTTAGTTTGAAAACATGAAGATGTTTGCACAACACTTATGTCAAATTTGAAAGATAAAGTGTGAAAAGGTCTAGGACATAATGAATGATGAATGGATGAAGATGGATAGTAAAACTTCTTAGAAGGTTCACTTCTTGAAATCATATAGCAGATGATTCAAGTGTGTCCTTTGGAATAGCAATGGATAATAACAAACAAACAAGAAAGAAAGCGGATATCGGATGCCAATCAATGGTCTTATACCAATCTCCTAAAACAAAACGGGATATCAGATGCCACTCAATGGTCTTACACTAATCTCCACAGGCAAAGAAATAAAAGCGGATACTGGATACCAATATATGGATTTACACCAGTCTCCTAAAACAGAACAAGATATCAGATGCCACTCAATGGACTTACACTAATCTCCTCAGAAGAAAACAAAAATGAAACAGGGAAGTCAACTGCCAATCTATCTGGACTTAGGTTAACTCCACAGTATGCTCACAGGAAATCCAATGCCACATCACAGGGACTTACAATGGATCCTCACACACAAGAACAAAAGCAACAATATGATCACAGGAATGCAAATGCCAACTTACAGGGACTTATAATTGCAACCTCTCATACAAACAAATGAACAAGCTATGATCACAGGAAATCCAATGCCACATCACTGGGACTTACAATGGATCCTCACATACAAGAAACAAAAGCAACAATATGATCACAGGTATGCAAATGCCAACTTACAGGGACTTATAATTGCAACCTCTCACACAAACAGATGAACAAACTATGATCACAGGAAAGCAGATGCCAACTTACAGGGACTTATAACTGCAACCTCACATACAACATCAAACAGATCATATTATGATCACAGGATAACAGATGCCAACTTACGGGGACTTATAACTGTATCCTCACATACAAATCAAACAGATCAAATTATGATCACAGGATAACAGATGCCAACTTACAGGGACTTACAACTGTATCCTCACATACAAACAGATAACAGAAGATATGAGTGACCAATGAGGTCTTACACTCTATCCTTCCATATCACAGGAGCAAATGCCAAAAGAGATGGACTTACAATTGTCCTCAATGGGTAAACAACAATGATAGCATCACAAAGATAAATGAGATGATCATGCATTAATGGCAATTGATGATGATGATAAATGCATAGCATACAGGCAAACAAGTGCACATGAAGCAATCAATCAATCAATGAATATCAAACAGCACACTCTATAGCCAAACAATGGGGGCTCACACAAGAGGGTTTGACTTTAAAAGTCCACTGTAATGGGTAAAGGTCGCTCTTAACCTGGCCATTGAGGGGCTCAGGTGAAGCAGATGAATAGGAAATGAGGGGTGTGCCTCATTGCTTCTATCTCAAATCAGAGAGAGCATCAAAGAAAGTGTGGGAGTTCAGAAAGTAGGAACTCTCTCCACATTATTGACTCGATTAGATCTTGGGTATTTATCTCAATGCTTCAACCATGTAATGGGAGCAAAGAGAGGACACACTGAATAGTGGGGGATAGATTGCTTATCCCTACCTTCCACCAATTGCCTTACTTGAAGGACTTTTCCTGCTTAGGACAAATATAAACAAACACAGGCATTGCCTCTTAAGGAGGACTTCAGACAGTTTGCCCGGTCAAATAACAGACCGGGTCTCCAGACTACATGAAGAAGAAGGTTTATACCTCAAAGCAAATGCTAAAAAGCAAAGCAAGCAAGCAAGTTCAAAGAACTTAGGCAACTAAAGTACCTGAAAAAGTCAAACTTATTAGCAAACAAGTCAACAGTCAAAATCAAAAGGAAATAACCCAAATAGTCAACCAACAGAGGGACCAATTGTGCAAGGCACAAAGACTCAAGCATATGAGTCACCTACAAAACAAAGGTTAGCACATTAAACAATCAAGCTCAAGCACAATAGAATGATCCTCAAGGTATTGGTGCTCAACCTAAAACAGATGAACTCAACATAAGCTCAGAGGACCACTAGGACTAGCCTAGGGTCAAAGATGAAAGAAAAAGGCCAAGGCAGCAAGAAAAAAGTCAACCCAAACCAAGTTTGAACATTCAAGAAGCATTCTCAATTGGATTCATAACCAAATCATGCATCATGGTCATTTCATATGCAAAAGGATGCAAAGCATGGCAAGAGAAGCATACAAAAGTCAACAGCAAAGACTTCATTCAAAAGTCAACTCAAACATTTTCAAAAATTATGAAATAAATCACACTCAATCCTAACATCTAACATAGCAAGCATGTCAAATTTCATGGCATTTGGATGAGAGGAAGGCAGTCAAGTAAAATCATGAAGTCAAATCAAATTCAAGTAAGCATGGTGAAAGTCAACAAGCATAGGTCAACTTCAAAAAATCATATCAATTTGAAAACAGAAGAGAAATGAATGAGATTAACACCAATGCAAATCTTGAGATGTCTAGTTATCACATATGAAATTTCATGGACATACAATATGATTTGAGAATTTCACAAAGGATTTGGCAAGGCATAGCACAAAAAGTCAACAAATGACCACATATGGAAGAAAATTCTCAATCAAATGGAAAACAGCAAGATTAATTCCAAGAAAAGTCATACATAAACTAGACATATGAAGGATCATTCATGCAAAATTTCAAGTGATTTGGATAAGGGGAAGCATGTGAACAAAAATCATACATTTGCATATCATTGGTGTGACACAAATTGTCACACCCTAATTCAAAAATTCATATCTATCAAACCACAAATGAGAAATCCACAAACTTTATATGGAAATGAAGATCAATGTGTCTAGTTTTACCACAAAAAATTTCAAAGGCAATGGATGCAATATGACAATTTCACAAAGAGAATTGCACAAGGTATTATTTTGGCATACATGTCAAGAAAATATTTATCAATTAAAATCCAGCCAATGAAAAATTAATTAAAATTCACCATAAAATGAAGGACACATTCATGAATATGAGGAAAAAATTTCAAGATTTTTGGATAAAAATTGAATGAGAAATAATTGTGTGAAATTGGAAGAAATTTGAAGCACATATGAACAAAAGGCATGGCATAAGGTCAAAATGGGAGTCAACGGATGGCAGATATGTAAATAGTGAAACCACTTATCAAAACGGTGCAGTTTAAGGCAAATGCAGGGAATGTTGTGATTGGTCAATTCCAATCCAACAGTAGCATGCAAGGAGGACAAACAACAGCAACCAATCGTGCTTCAAGATTCTAGGCTCACATGCATTTTAGGGTTTTGGCAAACAGCAAACAGCATTTGGTTCATCAACATGTTCATTATCAACCATGAATTCAAAAGCATGCAGAAACATGGTATTGGCATAGTAACTTTCATGCAACCCTATGCAAACATAACCAATCATAATCAACACAAAGCATATGGAATTCCTGGGCAAGTTTTATGGTTCAAACAGCATAGCATTTAACAGACTTCATGCAACATGATCAACAGCAATAGCCAATGTTTATGCGACATAAAGAAACATGATTTCTGGAAGGAAACAAGCAGGGTTTCAACAATAGCAGCATGTATGTTTATCACCATAAATCAAGCTTCGAGCCAAATCAGACAAAAACATGGCATTGGTACTGCATCATGTAACATCCAACAGCACAAACCATACACAACAGCCACAAACCATACACAACAGCAGCACAACAAATTCTAACAGCATTTATGATTCACACGCAGCAGCAGGGGTATTAACATTCAATGGTTCATTCTAATCAACACCAAACAAGTTCAGACAAAAATTCAAAAAAAAGCAGCAAGGCAATGAAACATTAACCATCGAGGCAACATCAAACCAACACAAACCAAATACATTTCATGTGGATATAAAGTTTCAAAAATGCAGCATGGATTTCTGGGCCAAGTTCAAGACAGCAATAGCAGCATCAATTTCATGTTCAAAAAACAACAACATTAAAATCAAACCAAGCAAAAAAAAAGACCAACAGCATGGCAAAGTCATTTCATACAAGTTCAAAGCAGCAGCAGTATTGGCATTTGCAGCATCACTTTCATGTTATCATCATCATATTCATAGTTTATTAACAGCATGCCAAATTCAAACAAAATGGTAGACAAATGGCCAAAACAATGATTCATGGCTACCAGCAGTAACAGTCATCAACCCACATGCATACACGAACTGGATTTCTAGAAATATGCTAGGTTTTCATGACAGCAACCTCCATCACTTCATGCTCATAATCCTCAACTAACACTCGAAACAAGTAGATTACACAACAGCACATAAACAGCATGGCCATGGAAATGTGTAGCAGCAGGACAATAATGTTTCACATGAATTTCATGGCAATGTTCATGGTTCAATAGCAGGGCATTTCATCATCAATTAAGCAGCAGCATGTAAGACATTGATCATACAACAAACCAACATTCATGACCAAACACAACAAATACCAACATGTGGATTTTATGAGCAATGTTCAGGAAATTTCAAACAGCAGCATTGGCATATTCATCATCAACATGTAATCATCAAAAATAACAGCATTCATTATGTTTCACATGGATCTTCTGGACATATTTAAAACAGCAGCAGGGTTTATAAGCATCTTCATATTCATCATCCATGCTCATCATGTTTTAATTAAAATTCGAATGGCATGGCAATCACCCAAACAATGATATAACAAGTTCATGCAAGGTGTAAACAGCAACAAAACACAACATTTCAAGCGAAAATCTGGGCAGAGTTTGGTTAATCATGAATAGCATATCAACTTCAACATCATCATACACTTAAAATCAAATCAACCAGAAGTTCAAATTAAGCATGGTCACAGCATCAGTAAGCATCAAATAACAAGAATACAACATCAAACTTCCCAGAATCAAATCAAACATGGCAAATCGAGCAAGACTTCACTTGTACACAAAACTTCAATTTCAAATATCTCATGCAATACTTCATCAATTCAAACAAACTATGGCTCTTTAGAATCAGTGAAGCAAGGCCTACTTAAAGCATATCATTATTTGACAAAACAAGGTAATCGAAAACTCACTTGTTTGGAGGAAATCAATGGAACAGTGTCTGTTTGAAGGTTTGAAGCTGAAACAGTTCCTCTCTATGCTATACAATGATGGAGTCTTGAGGTGGTTTGGCTCAAAGGTGCATCGAGTTCTTCAAATCCTCCTTCACCATTGTTGATAGCTTGGAGATGCAGTGTTAAAGAAGGTGTTCCAGTTGATAAAGGATGGTTCAAAATGCCTCACAATGCAGTCCAAATGATGATGGATGCAAAGGTTCTTTGTGGTTTTTGGTGGTTTCTCCAAATCGAGTCAAAATGCAAGGTTGCAAGAGAGAAGGGAATGAGTTTTTCTGTGTGGTAGGCTGCAGAACTAGGGTTCAAATGTCCAGAAGAAATGCTTATATATGATTGCTTTACCTCTACTAATCAAATGTTAAACTTGTTTAGTTGTAATGAGCTCATTTGCATTTTGCTAATTTTCCCATACATGGAATGGAGGTGTGTTTTTGCTGAGAGTTTGGGCCTGCTACAAGCTGCTAGTGGCCAGCACAATTGCTGTTTTGTGTGCTGCAGACCTGTACTTGCTGTTTTTTCTCTATTCACATCTTTTGCACATTTTGCCAAATTTGCCTTTTAATCCCAAATGGTGGTGTAAAGGTGGTATGATGATGGTTTATGGCTTGGAACAAATCACAAATGATATATGGAACATTTCCCAATTGACCAAATCAAGAAAAAGTCAAAAACTCAAAAAGTCAAAGTTTGGTCAAACTTTGAATTTAAGTGCAAAAGGTCCAAAAATGCCATTTTGATTGGTAGGGTTTTAGGTCATGAAATTTATATTTTTGGAAAGAGGATGAAAAATGTGGTTTGTAGGAAAAAACCCCACCAAATTTGGCCTTATGGTTTGAGAGATATGGCTTGTTGAAGTTCAAAATTTGATGAAAATGATTTGATCATATCTTGACAACCACACATGGGATTTTGATGTTCTTGGACTTTTTGAAAATGGGAGAACAAGATCTTCAACTTTCATGTTGGGCAAAAATTCATTTGGAGCTTGTATCATGATGTAAGTTTAAGATCAAGAAGTTTCCATTTTTGGCAGTTGAAATTACAGGTCCACTTTCTATTTCTGGAAAATTTTCTGATTGGCTTGATTTTCTTCCATGATGAGGTTGAACATGATATATGAGGCTTATACAAGCATGAATGAACTCCTTCAGATCAATTCTATCCATTAAATCCTTGATTAAATCAACTGTTGACCAAGTTTGACTTTTCTGTTGACTTCTCTAGGGTTTTGAGTGACTGGACTTCTTCTGATGAATTCCAAACCCTAATTCCTTGAGAACTTGTTTTCAAATGATGTCTCAAGTTGTTTGAACCTTTGATTATTGATCATGGCGCCCAAATTCTGCAAGAATGGCCACCATCCATTGCTTTGACTGATCAAAGACTGACTTTGACCTAATTGCTGATGATTGCTTCAACTGCAAGCAACAAGGTTAGACTGACAATATTTTTGTACTTTTTGAATGATAAACATATGAAAGCAAAGATATACAAATGCAAAGGATGCTTGGTGATCAAGGAATCAACCCACAAGGCAAACTATCCACTAGAAGGGGACAAAGGCATGCAATGATCCTTGAGGTTATGATATGAATGATATGGGCCATGAGGGATCTTAGGGCCCAAAATTGGGGTCTTACAGTTGCCTACGTACCTTCCATCAAAGGTAAGGATCAAAACGCCGTAGTTCGGCTAAAAGATTTCCAAAAGTTGGTGGATTCAATTTTAAACAATAGCACTGAGGCTTTTCATTATCAATGGGAGAACACTCGACCAAAACCAACATCCACCATGCGAGGATAGCTTCGACGTACTAGAGGGGTTAACCCTGTTTTCAGTACGGAAGTCTTACTGTCGACTCACTAAGGATAAGGTGAGGTTTACATCAACCACAATGATAATTGAAACCTATGGCTAATGCATGAAAAGATTAACAATGGACAAAGCCAAAACAATTGAATGGGTGAAGTTAATTGATTATGAGTATTCATGAAAGTAGGTCAAAGTATGGTTAAGATTAATTCAAAGAAGTATTATGAAATGGAGTTTGGAAAAAAGTCAAGGACTTAGGGTCCAGGTTTTTAATTTGAAAACATGAAGATGTTTGCACAATATCTATCTCAAGTTTGAAATCAAAGTGTGAAAAGGTTTAGGACATAATGAGGATGAATGGATGGAGATGGATTGTAAAACTTCTTAGAAGGTTCACTTCTTGAAATCATATAGAGGATGATTCAAGTGTGTCCTTTGGAATGGGCAATAAGCAATAATAAACAAAGCAAACAAATGATACCGGATGCCACTCAATGGTCTTACTCCAATCTCACAAGCAAAAAGCGGATACCGGATACCAATAGATGGATTTACACCAGTCTCCTAAAACAGAAATGGATATCAGAGGCCACTCAATGGACTTACTCTAATCTCCTACAAAGGGGGACAAACATTTGGATGTCAGATGCCAATCTATCTGGGCTTACTCTAACATCCACAGTATGGTCCTAGGAATACAAATGCCAACTTGCAGGGACTTACAGTTGTATCCTCACATACAACAAACAAAACAACATGTGATCATAGGAAAGCAAATGCCAACTTGCAGGGACTTACAGTTGCATCCTCACATACAATCAAATGCATCAAGCAAAGATAGGATGAGTGGCCAAGGTGATGGTCTTATACTCACTTCCATATCATAGGAGCAATGGCCAATGGATGGTCTTACAATTGTCCTCAATGGGTAAACAGCAATGATAAGTCACAAAGATAAATGAGATGATTATGCATTAATGAGCAATAAATGATGATGAGTGCACAAAGCATGCAAGCAAACATGTGTATATGAAGCAAATGATCAATCAATGAAAGCAATCAGCACACACTATAACCAAACAAGGAGGCTCATACAAGAGGTTAGGCATTAAAGCCAACTGGAGTAGGGTCAATGGTGCTCTTAACCTTGCCATTGAGGGGCTAAGGTGAAGCAGATGAAAGGAGATGAGGGGTGTGCCTCATTGCTCTTATCCCTGATCAGGGAGAGCATTGAATATCAGAAAGTGTGGGAGTTCAGAAAGTAGGAACTCTCTCCACAGATAAGACTCTATACATCTTGGGCTTGGATCTCAATGCTACAACCATGTAATGGGAGCAATGAGAAGACTCACAGAATAGTAGGAGATAGGTTGCTTATCTCTTGGATTCTACCAATTGCCTTTCTTGAAGGACTTTTCCTGCTTGGGACAAATATAAACACACACAAGCATTGCCTCTTAAGGAGGACTTCAGACAGTTGCCTGGCCAAATAACAGGCCAGGTCTTCCAGACTACATGAAGAAAAGGGATTATACCTCAAATGCAAATTGCTAAATAGCAAAGCAAAGCAAGTTCAAAGAACTAAGCAATTAAAGGTACCTGAAATAGTCAAACAGAATCAGTACACAGTTCAAAAGTCAAAGCAAAAGGAAATAGAAGTCAACAGTCAAACAGATAGGCAAGTGTGCAAAGCACAAGACTCAAATCATATGAGTCAAGCCACCTACAAAACAAAGAGGTTAGCACATGATAAACAATCAAACTTAATCAAATTTGTATGATCTCTTTGAAGCATTGGTTGCTCAACCTGAAACAATGAACTCAAACATAAGCCAGGAGACCCCTAGGACAAGCCTAGGGTCAAAAATGAATGAGAAAGTCAAAACAGCAAAGGAAAGTCAACCAAAATCAAGTTCAAACATTTAAGAAGCAAACCCAATTGATTTCATGTTCATATCATGCATCATCATCATTTCATAAACAAAAGAAGTCAAAGCATGGCAAATGAGAGCTCATAGAAGTCAACAGCAAGACTTAACTCAAAACCAAACATAATCAATTCCAAAAATCACCAAATAATACATACTCAATCACAATCCATAACATAACATTCATATAAAATTTCAGCTCAATTGGATCATGGGAAGATGGTCAATTAAAATCAGAAAGCCAAAACAATTTCAAGCATGCACAAAGAAGTCAACCAAACATACATCAACTTCAAAAAATCATAACTCAATGGAAACAGATGAGAAATGAATGGAATCAACACCAATGCAAAGCTTAAGATGTCTAGTATGCACATGTAAAATTTCATGATCATCCAATAAAGTATGAGAATTTCCCAAATGGAATGGAAAGATGTGTCACATAAAGTCAACATTTGACTAGACAGGGGGGAAAAATCTCAAACAATTAGGAAATGGCTCAAATAATTCCAAGAAAATTCACACATAAACTAGACATATAAGAGAAGGTTCATGCAAAATTTTGGATCAATTGGAAGTCAATAGGCATGGATACAAAAATCAGGAAGTTGCACATCCATGGTGTGACACAAGTTGTCACACCTTACTTCAAAAATTCACAACTCTCAAACCACATAAGCTAAAATCATGATCTTTACATCAAAATAAACATGGATGAGTGTAAATTAAGCACAAAAAATTTCAGATCAAATGGATGTATCATCACAATTTCACAATGGTTTTGGCAAAAGGTACAATATTTGGTCACATTCTACAAACCCTAATGCCATTTAAAATTCACTGATCAAAAAAATCTGGAAAAAAAATGATAAAAAAATAGGGATCATGATGAAGATGATGCAAAAATTCCCATGGGATTTGGAATTAAAATGAATGAAATATGAATTTTCAAAGTTGAGTAACCAAAGTGAAATAAAATATTGAAATTAAATGAATTAATTATGAAATATTAAACTGAGAATGGCACGGCTGTAAATATGTGGTTCATTAAACGGGACGACGTCGTTTTGGGGCACAAAATAAAATGTTTCTATTGGCTGGCATGTGGAACAGTAGCATGCAACGTATAAAACAGATTCTGGGCATGGCAATTGCATTTTAGGGTTTCAGACATGAACAGGATGAATACTCATCATCCCCAAATCGTGTTTCAACAGAAATTTCCCCGAATTCCAAATTGAGCATACATAAACGATCAGCAAAGCATGGCAAACACAAATCCAACATCAATTTTCATCAAAACATACTGTGTATCATGAATCGAGCAAGAATCAAAAACATCAACAAACTACATTTCAGCATAACTCGAGCAATAGTCAACCATTTTCAAAAACAAACACATCATGAAGCTCAGCATGGAGAGATCTACACTAAGCATGGCATGGATTAGAGAAAGAAAGTGGTCGAAACCTTACTTATTTTTGAAGCAAATGGAGCAACAGTGATGGATTGGTGATGTGAGCTCGAAGCAGGTGTTCTTTAAGTTCCCAAATGAAGAATGGTTGAAGAACTTAGGCTCAAAAGTGCTTGGAAATGCCTCAATCCAGATCTGCCATTGTTGGAAGCTTGAAGAAATAGACCACGAAAAGATGGTTACAGCTAGTGTTCTTTCCTTGCAAAGGCCTCCAAATGCTTTGTATGTGAAGGAACCAACAGTAGATGAAAGGGTTCTTTTGTGTCTCTTTGAGAATTTCGAAAAATGAAGAAAATGTTCTTTGAGAGCAAAGGGTTTTTGAGTGAGTGTGAGGCTGCTACTAGGGTTCAATTCTGCAGAAAATGAGTTATATATGGTCTGTTTAACATTGGCTAAGTGAATGCTAATCAAGTTTAGTCTTAATGAAACCATTTGCCAATTTTGCTAAACGTCATCCATTTGCACATGGGAGTATGTTCTGCCCGAGTTTGGGCTTTGCACAAGTCAGAAATGAGGTCCTAAAACAATCCCAATTGGCCACTTGAATGGAAAATGAATAATTCAAAAAGTCAAAATTGCACCTCACTTGAAATTAAACATGCTAGGTTCAAAAGTGCCATTTTGATTGGCAATGTTTTGGCACATGAAATTTACATTTTTGGAAAGAGGAGGTAAAATGTGGTTTGTTGGAAAAAACCTCACCAATTTTGGCCAAATGGTTTGAGAGATATAGCCTTTTGAAGTTCAAGATTTTGTGAAAATGAATTGATCATATCTTGACAACCATACATGGGAATTGAGAGTTCTTGGACTTTTTGGAAATGGGAGAACAAGATCTTCAACTTTCATGTTGGGCAAGAATTCATTTGAAGCTTGTATCATGATGTAAGTTTGGGATCAAGAAGTTTCCATTTTTGGCAGTTAAAATTACAGGTCCAGTTTCTATTTCTGGAAATTTTCTGTTTTTGCTTCAAATTCTTCCATGATATTGTTTGCCATGATATATGAGGCTTGTATAAGCATGAATGAGACCTCCCAGACCAAATCCCATCACCAAATCACTGATTAAATGGACAGTTGACCAAGTTTGACTTTCTAGGGTTTTGCCTGACTGAAGCACCTTCTGATGAATTCCAAACCCTAATTCCTTGATATCTTGATTCCAAATGATATCTCAACATATGTGAACTCTTGATGATTGATCATGGTGCCCAAATTCTGCAAGAATGGCCACCATCCACTGCAATGACTGACTTTGACTGATTTTGACCTAATTGCTGATGATTGCTTCAACTGCAAGCAACAAGGTTAGACTGACAATATTTTTGTACTTTTTGGTTGATAAACATATGAAAGGCAAAGATATACATCTGCAAAACATGCTTGGTGATCAAGAAACAAACTCACAAGGCAAACCACCCACTAGGAGGGAAACTAGGGCATGCAATGATCCTTGAGGCCATGATATGATATGATATGGGCCATGAGGGATCTTAGGGCCAAAATTGGGGTCTTACAGATGCCCCTATTTAAGGTCATTCTAGCCGGAGAAGTGAAGTTTAGAAATCTTCATCTTGACGCGGTAGAATGGGCTTAAATAACAGTAATGAGACAAATTTTGGTCCCTAAGAGACCTCATGATGCAAATGTATGCATGCAAAAGACACAAATTCTGTGGGGAATATGATTCACACAGAAGAAAAGACGATCCATCGGAGTAATACACTCACCAGGAACAGAGACTCTAACAAGACTCTAGTTGGGGATAGTAAGAAAAAGAATGCGTGAACAAGACACGACTCTGATTAGGGAATAACAGGAATCAAACTGGAGACCTGACTGGGGAGTGAAAGACTCACACTGGGGAAACGAAAATTCCAAAGGAAAAACAACCATTGGAGAGACACAAGCTGAATCCTGGGGAGAAGCAACAAGAAAACTTCACTGAGGAAGCACCAAAGAAAATGAGGTGTTACCGGGTATAAGGGTAACAAAAAACAGGAAGGAACACCAAGGATACCGGGTTGTAGGTATGTAACAGGTGACCGACCAAAGACGTGAATTGGTGTGTGTTCCAAAACACTCATCATCCTGAAGAGAGCGAAAGCAAACTTGTTTATAGGATGGATATTTGATTCTGTAAAGAATGCAAATCTTACTCAGTTGGGGAAACAAACAAAGTGTTCGACAAAAGAGTGCATGAGATATATTATCTATAGCCGTCAAAACGTAGATAATGTACTCGCATGGAAAATTATCCTGAACCGGGTTGTAGGTTGTTTATAGGATAAAATCCGAAGACGTGAATTGGTTTGTGTTCCAAAACACTCATCACCCTGAAGAAAGCTAGAACAGCAGACTTGTTTATAGGATGGACATTCGATTCCACAAGGAATACGAATCTTACTCTGCGGAGAAAACAATCAAAAGATTGACCCAAGAGTGAACGAGATATAATATCCATTACCGTCAGAACGTGGATAGAATACTCACAAAGGAATATTATCCTGAACCGGGTTGTAGGTTGTTTGTAGGATAAAATCCGAAGACGTGAATTGGTTTGTGTTCCAAAACACTCATCATCCTGAAGAAAGCTAGAACAGCAGACTTGTTTATAGGATGGATATTCGATTCTACAAAGAATACGAATCTTGCTCAGCTGGGGAAAATCAACAAAGGATTCCAACTAAAGAGCGCATGAGATATATTATTCATAGCCGTCAAAACGTGAATAATAACCTCGCATGGAAGATTATCCTTAACTGGGTCGTAGGTTGTTTATAGGATAAAATCCGAAAACGAAAGGCATCGGGATACCAGAATAGGTATATAATGATGACCAATCAAAAGGGCAACACATTACCAACAAAAGGGTAAATGACAGAAGACTCGCTGAGAATAAATTGCTAGCATCCGGCAATTATCCACAGGGACTAGCTGGGGATGCATTGATAAACAATCAATGATCCGGGGAACAAATCACTAGCATACGGTGAAAGGACCCACTGGGGATAAAATTGCTAGCATACGGCAATTATCCACAAAAGATTTGCTGGATATATAAGTGATTATCTGAGCAACTTATCCAAGCAAAAGGAAAACCAACATCGAATATTGAATGAGGATAACCACGAAATTAGGGTTTACATCTATCGAATACGGGGCAGAAGACCAAAAACTCCGCGTGGGGATGGAACAAATCACAAATCCGCACGGGAAACCAAAATAGGGTTTATAACAAACCACAAACTGCTGGAGAGCAGGAAAATATAGGATTTACAACTACCGGTATGAGGGTAGAAAACCAACAACTCTGGCTGGAGAATAAAAGGTGTATAACCACAAATTCTGCCAAGAAAGCCAGGAGAAAATAGGACTTATAACTACCAGTATGAGGGTAGAGGCCCGAAAATTCCGCCGGGGAACAACCCACTGGGAAGAACAAGATTTCTGACAAATAGCCAATTCGGGAATAATCCGAAAAGACAGACTGAATCAAGACATGTCCTAATGAGGATGTAACTCAAAATAGGAAAATCCATCCCAATATATGTGTTGGGAGGAAACGGAAGAAACCGTCATCCACGAGGATATATCTCGGTGGGGAACTGCAGAAGGAAAGACAGACTTTTTCTGCTTATGGGGTTGACTCTATATGGAGAGATTTTAAACACCCAACATCTGCTTGGGGAGATCTGTATCACCCGAAAGCAGGGAACAACAAACAAAGGATACATGGCAAGAAATGCAACATGAATATCTGAATGTTTATGAATATGCATGAATATGCGTGATTTATGTTTGATGAATGCTGACAAAACAGACAATTCTAACACAAACAGGTTCAGGAACCCAACGTCCGGTATTATACTTCCAGGGGTAAAACCAACTGGAGAGCCAATCTGCGGAGATCTACATGCTGTAAAGCAAAGATCCGCGAGTACTGCTGGAGAAGCAGAGGATCGGAGACATCAGGAAACAACCCAATCAGGGTACAGAAAGTCACAACGGGCAAGACAGCCACCAAGACAAATCTGTAGGGGAACAAGAGAAAATCCAGGATATCTGCAGGGGATCCCAGTGTCAACTGAGAAACAAAAGTGCATTGCACAAGCACGAACTGCTGTAGAAGCAAATCCACAAAGCTCCACTGGGGAACAACCCACTGAGGGAGAATGATATCATCCAAATAGAATCTAACCGCATGAGCAACTCTACTGGGGAAAAATGTCGGCTACTCTCTTGGGGAACAACCCACTGAGGGAGGACAGATCAAACAAGTAGATTCTGCAACAAATCACTCTACTTGGGGAGAATACACAGCAAACTGATCACAACAAGTAGATTCTGCAATATAAGCCACTCTACTGGGGATCACAAACAATCAGGAAATCAATCCGTTCACCGGAGGCCAAAGCCATCATCCAACCATATTGGGGATTGAAAGGAGTATTCAATAGGCAAAACTGCCGCAACAAACTCACTGCAGACTAAGCTGAGGAAAAGATGGATGCAATATTGGGATGTCAACCCAAACAACCACTGAGTAGGAAAATAAATCCTACTCTGTTGGAGAGAAAAACTCTGCTGGAGAGATAGCAACAATTCCGCAGACGACTTTGCCGGGGAAAGGGTAAAGTACCGGGTATCAAACCGCTGACTTACCGAGTCTTCAAAAGAAAACGACCATACTGAGGAAACAGACAAGCTCCGCTGGCAACTGCACTGGGAAGAGTGATAACAACTCTGCTCGCGATTCCGATGGGGATATCAACAGCTCTACTCATGACTGCGCTGAGGAGACAAATAAAGTCTGGGGCATACGACCCACTGGAGAAAGTGACGGGGCACCAAGATGACAAACCATCAACCACCGAAACTTCTACAAGAACAACACCCATGCTAGGGAAGATTGCTGTTGGAGAAAATGAAGTCTTCAACAACACTCTGCTTGCGACTATACTGGGGAACAACCCCAACAAAGATCTGAAGAAAGAAGATGCAACCAAACCAGGAATATGAACAAATGTCTTACCTGTTGGAGATCATGCCACCCTCGGGAGAGCACTGAGATATTCCTGAGTATCTTTTCAATCTTGTGAATGTTCACTTTGTATAAAACAACAATTTTGAAAAATTTGATTTGTTTAAACAATGATATTTTATCAATTTAAAACATGCAAAACATTTGTTGAATTGAAACAAATAAGAGTGCAAATAATTGGATAAAAAGCTCAAATTGATTTGATAGAATGGTAGTCTGCAAATGGCAAGACTCCATAGATCTGTACAAATTTGAAATCAGTGATATATATTGGAAGAGGGCTACATTGAACATAATGATCCTTTCTCTACCAATTTGAATCTCGATGTATCCGAAGCTTCAGTTGACGACGAATCGAGAATCTTCTGACGAAATGACGACTGGTGAACAGAAAGTCTTGTCAGGATGCAGTTACTTGCCAAATCCCTAATTTTTGCCTAGATTGCCCCAGGGTGAGGTACTCAATCTAGCGGGATGCAAATATTCTCTTTTTTCAAGTCTCTAATTTTTGCCTGGATTACCCTTGCGGGTTCTCCACCGAGACGCTCATTTTTGCCTAAGCCGCCCTTTCGGGTTTTCAACTTAGCGAGCTATTCTGTTTTTTCATTCTCTTTTTTTTTTCATTTGCATATACTTTTTTTTAGGCAAAGTATCTCTTGACTGCATCTGAATTCACAGAACGAGTGAAATCCTCCCCATCCATTGTTGTAAGCATCAAAGCACCGCCTGAAAAGGCTCTCTTAACAACATATGGACCCTCGTAGTTTGGAGTCCACTTGCCCCTAGAATCGGGCGCGAAAGACAAAACTTTCTTGAGCACTAGGTCACCTTCTCGGAACACACGAGGCTTGACCTTCTTATCGAATGCTTTCTTCATTCTCTGCTGATATAACTGACCATGACACATGGCAGTCAATCTCTTCTCTTCAATCAAATTCAGTTGGTCATAACGACTCTGAATCCATTCAGCATCAGTCAACTAGGGACTTGAGGGTATGCTTTTTCTCTTTTTTCTTTTGAAAAGATTTGAAAATTTTTTCCTGATTTTTTGATTTTTTCTTATTTTTTCACCCTCTTTCCTTTTTTATTATTTTTTTGATTTGATTTTTTTGATTGCATTTGCAATGCCCCAGTTTGACTGTTCTGCTGATTCTCATGATACAGCTGAATGAGCTCCTCTTGCGCTCAAGAAGACGGGTGATCTCGTCAAGAATCCCCTTCAACATCATCTTCCTCTGCCTCAGATACAAGGACTTCAAGATTGGGAGATGGCGTTGGATCATTATGTTCAATGGGTTTAGAAATCCTTGCATAACGATTCTGGATAATGAAAAGCTTTTGAATTTAAACAAGCAAATCATTTATGCAGATGAAAAAGCTGTTTTTGTTTTTCATGGTTTTTTGTGATCACTGATTTCGTGCAAAAAAGCAAAAAGTGAAAACAAATGGAAAAACAAATGTTTAACAATGCATTAATTGAATGAAAACATCATTGTTTTAAATGCTTTGCCAACAATGTCATCACTTCTCCTTTTGGCATGGGAGAAGGGTTTTAAACAAAGTGAACAAATCATGCTGATTTATGAATGACCGTAGGAACATCCACAGCGACCCAATTGTGGCAGACACCACCAGGAATGACAAAATTGTCCGGTTCTTCTGCATCCTCTTCTAAGATAGCAGCAGCTTCTTCTTCTTCAGGTTGATCAGCATGGATAAATCCTCCACTCGTGAACAAACCTTACTCAATAAATGCCCCAGAACAGTAGCCAATGCCAGCCCGGGATTGGTTAACCAGGAATACATCCATCAACAGTACTTAGTCTGGCAAATGCCTCTCTGAGTTCCCAATCTTCTTGCTCAGGATCATCCATCAATCTGGCAGAGTTGGCTCTGGTATAGTACCGGCAAAGTGCGTCTTCAAAATAAATGAAGATCGCAGGGTCAGACCACAGGACAGGAGACCGGAACAAAACACCTGCTTATGCAAATGATGCATGAAGTGTTTATGCATATGCTTGTTTTTATTTCAAAGGAACTCGAGGGTTTTACTTGCAAACTTTGAAATATTTAAGCATTTTGATCATATATGAGAATATCTCATCAGATATATCAGGTGAAAATTTTTTTCCGGTTTTTTCATGTTTGAAAATTTTTGCAAATAAACTCCTTTGAGTTCCTTGAAAATTTTCTCTTTTTTGATGACATGAAGTGCAGATGAATGCATGAATGTATGAATGCAACAATCACACTCAAGGATCAAGCAAGGCACACCAAACAAAGGTCATGGGAAAGCTCTATGTATCCCTAATATCAATCATCCATTTTGGTGGATTTAGGTTTTCACCTTATCAACACCCAAGTTCCATTGATATTAATGGTACATGAACCGGCTCGAACACCCTTAATATCAACCAGCCGCTTTGGTGGATTTTAGGTTTTACACCTGATCCGGGATCCATTGATATTAACGGTGTCTGAACGACTCAACCATGAATCAAGGGTTTGCTGAGAGTCACGAGCATGGAGTCTCGGTTAAGAACCACCCAAAGGGAGTGTACTAGGGTTTAAACCTGCCAGACATGTTCTATCAGAGGTTCCCATAATCATCGTTCCATCTTTCGAATATTATCGGAGGAACGAATACTCGTATTCCAAGAATATTCTCAAGAGAAACTCTTATGAGTGTAGTATCGCGTGACAATCGCATCAGAACTGACATCTGAACGACCTTCGCACTACGGTCCTAAAAAATAGGCCAAGATGGGTTTGGTAAACTAAGGTCCTTGGCTTCTGCGGAACATGATTGAAAGAATAATGCCTAACCACAAATAACTTGTGTGACATTATTAGTTCAACATGACCTCCACCAAGTGAATGGGCTCGCAAGTCAACTGGCTAAGCAATACTCCACACCAGCCAACAAGACTATGCCATTCTCCTATCCTAGAGTGCACTCGAGTTCGGGTATAGAACTCATCTCACAGATCACCAAAGCAAACAGCAATTGTATATCAAGCAATTCACACATTACAATCAATACAGTCATCCCAAATTGTACAAAAATATGTCAGATAACAGATAACAATATAGCACAACAAGGGTGAAAAGTAGGCAATACCACCAAGGATTCTGGTGAGATATCCCCAGCAGAGTCGCCACTTTTCTGTAGCGGTGTATTCGTCGCTATATGATCTATCGATTAAATCATAAGCAGGGGATACAATGATTTTCGAGTCGCCACCGCACTTTTATTTATCCAAAGGACTGGCTAAAAAGCGAACAAAAGCCTAAGAAGTTTTACACGTAGAAAACTAATAAAAAGATCAGAGAGTCTGGGTAAGGGGTAAATTACGCAATGGGAAGGTGTTAGGCACCCATCACGTCCTAGGTACTCCTAGGGAGCCCTTTTCACACTTGTTGTAAAAGATTGTTATTTGTCATGACATAAAGATTGTGCAAACATGATTGGGATGATGAGAAAAGAATATACAATTTAGTTATTTTTGTGTTCGAACGGATGAACCCGTTGCCTACGTACCTTCCATCAAAGGTAAGGATCAAAACGCCGTAGTTCGGCTAAAAGATTTCCAAAAGTTGGTGGATTCAATTTTAAACAATAGCACTGAGGCTTTTCATTATCAATGGGAGAACACTCGACCAAAACCAACATCCACCATGCGAGGATAGCTTCGACGTACTAGAGGGGTTAACCCTGTTTTCAGTACGGAAGTCTTACTGTCGACTCACTAAGGATAAGGTGAGGTTTACATCAACCACAATGATAATTGAAACCTATGGCTAATGCATGAAAAGATTAACAATGGACAAAGCCAAAACAATTGAATGGGTGAAGTTAATTGATTATGAGTATTCATGAAAGTAGGTCAAAGTATGGTTAAGATTAATTCAAAGAAGTATTATGAAATGGAGTTTGGAAAAAAGTCAAGGACTTAGGGTCCAGGTTTTTAATTTGAAAACATGAAGATGTTTGCACAATATCTATCTCAAGTTTGAAATCAAAGTGTGAAAAGGTTTAGGACATAATGAGGATGAATGGATGGAGATGGATTGTAAAACTTCTTAGAAGGTTCACTTCTTGAAATCATATAGAGGATGATTCAAGTGTGTCCTTTGGAATGGGCAATAAGCAATAATAAACAAAGCAAACAAATGATACCGGATGCCACTCAATGGTCTTACTCCAATCTCACAAGCAAAAAGCGGATACCGGATACCAATAGATGGATTTACACCAGTCTCCTAAAACAGAAATGGATATCAGAGGCCACTCAATGGACTTACTCTAATCTCCTACAAAGGGGGACAAACATTTGGATGTCAGATGCCAATCTATCTGGGCTTACTCTAACATCCACAGTATGGTCCTAGGAATACAAATGCCAACTTGCAGGGACTTACAGTTGTATCCTCACATACAACAAACAAAACAACATGTGATCATAGGAAAGCAAATGCCAACTTGCAGGGACTTACAGTTGCACCCTCACATACAATCAAATGCATCAAGCAAAGATAGGATGAGTGGCTAAGGTGATGGTCTTATACTCACTTCCATATCATAGGAGCAATGGCCAATGGATGGTCTTACAATTGTCCTCAATGGGTAAACAGCAATGATAAGTCACAAAGATAAATGAGATGATTATGCATTAATGAGCAATAAATGATGATGAGTGCACAAAGCATGCAAGCAAACATG
Source organism: Lathyrus oleraceus (assembly GCF_024323335.1). Classification (NCBI taxonomy): domain Eukaryota; kingdom Viridiplantae; phylum Streptophyta; class Magnoliopsida; order Fabales; family Fabaceae; genus Lathyrus; species Lathyrus oleraceus. Next base: position 68,543,233 of record NC_066583.1, read on the forward strand.
TGTATATGAAGCAAATGATCAATCAATGAAAGCAATCAGCACACACTATAACCAAACAAGGAGGCTCATACAAGAGGTTAGGCATTAAAGCCAACTGGAGTAGGGTCAATGGTGCTCTTAACCTTGCCATTGAGGGGCTAAGGTGAAGCAGATGAAAGGAGATGAGGGGTGTGCCTCATTGCTCTTATCCCTGATCAGGGAGAGCATTGAATATCAGAAAGTGTGGGAGTTCAGAAAGTAGGAACTCTCTCCACAGATAAGACTCTATACATCTTGGGCTTGGATCTCAATGCTACAACCATGTAATGGGAGCAATGAGAAGACTCACAGAATAGTAGGAGATAGGTTGCTTATCTCTTGGATTCTACCAATTTCCTTTCTTGAAGGACTTTTCCTGCTTGGGACAAATATAACACACACAAGCATTGCCTCTTAAGGAGGACTTCAGACAGTTGCCTGGCCAAATAACAGGCCAGGTCTTCCAGACTACATGAAGAAAAGGGATTATACCTCAAATGCAAATTGCTAAATAGCAAAGCAAAGCAAGTTCAAAGAACTAAGCAATTAAAGGTACCTGAAATAGTCAAACAGAATCAGTACACAGTTCAAAAGTCAAAGCAAAAGGAAATAGAAGTCAACAGTCAAACAGATAGGCAAGTGTGCAAAGCACAAGACTCAAATCATATGAGTCAAGCCACCTACAAAACAAAGAGGTTAGCACATGATAAACAATCAAACTTAATCAAATTTGTATGATCTCTTTGAAGCATTGGTTGCTCAACCTGAAACAATGAACTCAAACATAAGCCAGGAGACCCCTAGGACAAGCCTAGGGTCAAAAATGAATGAGAAAGTCAAAACAGCAAAGGAAATTCAACCAAAATCAAGTTCAAACATTTAAGAAGCAAACCCAATTGATTTCATGTTCATATCATGCATCATCATCATTTCATAAACAAAAGAAGTCAAAGCATGGCAAATGAGAGCTCATAGAAGTCAACAGCAAGACTTAACTCAAAACCAAACATAATCAATTCCAAAAATCACCAAATAATACATACTCAATCACAATCCATAACATAACATTCATATAAAATTTCAGCTCAATTGGATCATGGGAAGATGGTCAATTAAAATCAGAAAGCCAAAACAATTTCAAGCATGCACAAAGAAGTCAACCAAACATACATCAACTTCAAAAAATCATAACTCAATGGAAACAGATGAGAAATGAATGGAATCAACACCAATGCAAAGCTTAAGATGTCTAGTATGCACATGTAAAATTTCATGATCATCCAATAAAGTATGAGAATTTCCCAAATGGAATGGAAAGATGTGTCACATAAAGTCAACATTTGACTAGACAGGGGGGAAAAATCTCAAACAATTAGGAAATGGCTCAAATAATTCCAAGAAAATTCACACATAAACTAGACATATAAGAGAAGGTTCATGCAAAATTTTGGATCAATTGGAAGTCAATAGGCATGGATACAAAAATCAGGAAGTTGCACATCCATGGTGTGACACAAGTTGTCACACCTTACTTCAAAAATTCACAACTCTCAAACCACATAAGCTAAAATCATGATCTTTACATCAAAATAAACATGGATGAGTGTAAATTAAGCACAAAAAATTTCAGATCAAATGGATGTATCATCACAATTTCACAATGGTTTTGGCAAAAGGTACAATATTTGGTCACATTCTACAAACCCTAATGCCATTTAAAATTCACTGATCAAAAAAATCTGGAAAAAAAATGATAAAAAAATAGGGATCATGATGAAGATGATGCAAAAATTCCCATGGGATTTGGAATTAAAATGAATGAAATATGAATTTTCAAAGTTGAGTAACCAAAGTGAAATAAAATATTGAAATTAAATGAATTAATTATGAAATATTAAACTGAGAATGGCACGGCTGTAAATATGTGGTTCATTAAACGGGACAACGTCGTTTTGGGGCACAAAATAAAATGTTTCTATTGGCTGGCATGTGGAACAGTAGCATGCAACGTATAAAACAGATTATGGGCATGGCAATTGCATTTTAGGGTTTCAGACATGAACAGGATGAATACTCATCATCCCCAAATCGTGTTTCAACAGAAATTTCCCCGAATTCCAAATTGAGCATACATAAACGATCAGCAAAGCATGGCAAACACAAATCCAACATCAATTTTCATCAAAACATACTGTGTATCATGAATCGAGCAAGAATCAAAAACATCAACAAACTACATTTCAGCATAACTCGAGCAATAGTCAACCATTTTCAAAAACAAACACATCATGAAGCTCAGCATGGAGAGATCTACACTAAGCATGGCATGGATTAGAGAAAGAAAGTGGTCGAAACCTTACTTATTTTTGAAGCAAATGGAGCAACAGTGATGGATTGGTGATGTGAGCTCGAAGCAGGTGTTCTTTAAGTTCCCAAATGAAGAATGGTTGAAGAACTTAGGCTCAAAAGTGCTTGGAAATGCCTCAATCCAGATCTGCCATTGTTGGAAGCTTGAAGAAACAGACCACGAAAAGATGGTTACAGCTAGTGTTCTTTCCTTGCAAAGGCCTCCAAATGCTTTGTATGTGAAGGAACCAACAGTAGATGAAAGGGTTCTTTTGTGTCTCTTTGAGAATTTCGAAAAATGAAGAAAATGTTCTTTGAGAGCAAAGGGTTTTTTGAGTGAGTGTGAGGCTGCTACTAGGGTTCAATTCTGCAGAAAATGAGTTATATATGGTCTGTTTAACATTGGCTAAGTGAATGCTAATCAAGTTTAGTCTTAATGAAACCATTTGCCAATTTTGCTAAACGTCATCCATTTGCACATGGGAGTATGTTCTGCCCGAGTTTGGGCTTTGCACAAGTCAGAAATGAGGTCCTAAAACAATCCCAATTGGCCACTTGAATGGAAAATGAATAATTCAAAAAGTCAAAATTGCACCTCACTTGAAATTAAACATGCTAGGTTCAAAAGTGCCATTTTGATTGGCAATGTTTTGGCACATGAAATTTACATTTTTGGAAAGAGGAGGTAAAATGTGGTTTGTTGGAAAAAACCTCACCAATTTTGGCCAAATGGTTTGAGAGATATAGCCTTTTGAAGTTCAAGATTTTGTGAAAATGAATTGATCATATCTTGACAACCATACATGGGAATTGAGAGTTCTTGGACTTTTTGGAAATGGGAGAACAAGATCTTCAACTTTCATGTTGGGCAAGAATTCATTTGAAGCTTGTATCATGATGTAAGTTTGGGATCAAGAAGTTTCCATTTTTGGCAGTTAAAATTACAGGTCCAGTTTCTATTTCTGGAAATTTTCTGTTTTTGCTTCAAATTCTTCCATGATATTGTTTGCCATGATATATGAGGCTTGTATAAGCATGAATGAGACCTCCCAGACCAAATCCCATCACCAAATCACTGATTAAATGGACAGTTGACCAAGTTTGACTTTCTAGGGTTTTGCCTGACTGAAGCACCTTCTGATGAATTCCAAACCCTAATTCCTTGATATCTTGATTCCAAATGATACCTCAACATATGTGAACTCTTGATGATTGATCATGGTGCCCAAATTCTGCAAGAATGGCCACCATCCACTGCAATGACTGACTTTGACTGATTTTGACCTAATTGCTGATGATTGCTTCAACTGCAAGCAACAAGGTTAGACTGACAATATTTTTGTACTTTTTGGTTGATAAACATATGAAAGGCAAAGATATACATCTGCAAAACATGCTTGGTGATCAAGAAACAAACTCACAAGGCAAACCACCCACTAGGAGGGAAACTAGGGCATGCAATGATCCTTGAGGCCATGATATGATATGATATGGGCCATGAGGGATCTTAGGGCCAAAATTGGGGTCTTACAAGTTCATTTTGAACTTGCTTTGCTAGCTTGTGGTTTGCTTACTACTAAGGTATAACTCCTTTGACTTCATGTAGTCTGGAAGACCTGTCCTGTTATGTGGGCAGGCACCTGTCTGAAGTCCTCCTTAAGAGGCAATGCTTGTGAATGTTTAATTTTGTGCCAAGCAGGTAAAGACCTCTTTAGAGGCAATTGGCAGATAAAAGGGATGTGTAATCCATCCCCTGCTATTCAGTTGTGTCATTCACTTTGCTCACACACCATGTGTTGATGCATTGTGAATAAGAACCCAAAATCATGTTGTGTCAGTCATCTGTGGAGAAGAGTTCCTACATTCTGAACTCCCACACTTTCTATTTTGAGTCAAGCTCTCCCAGGCCAGGGATAAGAGCTGTGAGGTCATACCCTCATTCCCATTTCATCTGCTTCACCCTAACTCTCAATGTTAGGGTTAAGAGCTACAAACACCCCATTCCAATTGGCTTGTTTTTTACAGCCTAGCTTTGTATGAGCCCAATTGTGTGCATATAGTGTGTGTGCTTGATTTATTGTGCTTGTATGTGTTTGATTGTGCTGTTTAGGATAGCTTGCTCCCTGTGCAAGTTAGATAGAAACCTCAACATAGGGATCGTATGCATGACAACTTCTAGGCTCGAGTCGTAGTCTCCCTAGTAGTTTGTGTTTCCCTTTGTCTCTGGTTAGGATAGAAGTTTTTTCCCTGTTTAGGGGAACTACGTCGCCCTGATCCTCATACCAGATGAGGTACGTAGGCAGGAGATTAGCAGATCTCTCCGGGCACCCTTTTCACTTTCTTTTCCTTTTGTGTGTGTTTGGAGTCTGACATAAGTCCAGCGATTGGCAGTCGGTTTCCTGTGTGGGTTTTGTTTGGCGTGTGTTAGCCGAGCTACGAGTGCTCTGATTCTTCTCTGGTTAGAGAAGATACGTATGTATGGGATGCGACATCCTAGCGAGCACGTTTCCCCCGTCCCGAACTACGTCGACTCTGATGTCTGTGTTTGACAGGCTACGTAGGCCCAGGATGCGATATCCTGTCGAGTCCTCTCCTTCCGTTTCTTTTGTCTTTCTATGTTTCCTCCCAGCCTTGTGCAGTTTGTGAGCAGTTCTAGCAACCTTTCTTCTATTCTCTTGTGCGTGGATCCCGTCGAGTACGACGGATGCGTAGGGGTGCTAATACCTTCCCTTCGCATAACCGACTCCCGATCCCATCTTTCTCTGGTCGCGAGACCATGTCTTTTCCAGGTTTACTTCGAGCATTTCCTTTCCCTCCTTTGGGATAAATAACGCACAGTGGCGGCTCTGTTGTTTCGTTTTCCCGCCGGTTTTTCGCGTAATGCGACAGCTGGCGACTCCACTAGGGAACACGAGAAGTTGACCTCTTGCTGGTCCATCTCCCTAAGCGAGTCTCTCCTAGCGCTCTCTAGGATAGGGTTTGGTTGCTTTTATTGTTTCATTTATTGTGTTCATTTATTTATGTTTGCATTTATGTTTGCATTCATCATACTTTCATCTGTGTTGGCTGTGTGTTTGTCTCTCTGTGGGGTGGGAGTTACAAGAGGTAAAAGGCCCAATACCCAGGCTATGAGTGAACTCTAGGAGACCTAGGAATAGAGTGATTCTTGGGAAGCGGGTGGTATTGCGCCACTTAGCGGAACTTGATATCATGAGCAGTTCAGATCCTGATGGGGTATTATCGGTACATACATCTGGTGTGTACATGATGATATTCTATGAAAGGGTTGTTTATCCTGCGTTTCTCTCGACCTTACCCTGGCCTAGATTACACCCGTGAGTGGGGAGGGAATGATCATTTACAGGTACCGTTGGTGACTTGTTGGTGACTTGTTGGTGACTCTTGGTTCTGTTGGTGACTTGGTTCTACAGAATGGGTCTCAGATGACTTTGGGTCTCAGATGACTTTGTGGTTCCGAATTCAAGCCGAAGCTTTGAACCTGTGCTCCGTAACACACAGCCGACCAGTCGTGTTTGCATCATTTGCATCATAGCATATTTATTTCCAAAAAAATAATGCAGTAAAAAGAGATGAAAAAAAAGTGAAAAAAAAGAAAAGAAAAAAGCTAATATCCTCATGCATATCATTTCTCAGGTTCATTCAGGAGTCTATTCACTGTGAGAGATGGCAGCCGTTCCAGAATTGAAGAGGAAGACTTGCACCTACAGTTTTCACCGTGAGCCATTGACATCTTTGATAGAGCTGAGCAATCTTGTGACCGACGGTAATCAGAAGGTGTTTGTTGATCAGTATGGGGATTTGTTGACACTGTTGAAGATGGTGGTAGATCCAGTGCCGTTGCAGACTCTTTTACAGTTTTATGACCCGGAGCTCCGTTGCTTCACTTTCCAGGATTATCAGTTAGCGCCCACTCTTGAAGAGTACTCTATTCTGATGAATGTCCCGATCAGATATCAGGTTCCTTTCTTAGATGTGCCAAAGGAGGTTGATTTCAGAGTTGTTGCCAGATCTCTTTATTTGATTATCAAGGAAGTGAGCGACAATTGGAAGTCAAGTGGTGATGTTGTGGGTTTGCCTTTGAAGTATCTGGTGAGGATGGCTAAAGAAGAAGCAAAGAAGGGAAATTGGGAAGCTTTTCATGCCCAGTTAGCTATCATGATTTATGGGATTGTCTTGTTCCCGAGTATGCCCAATTTTATGGACTTCGCTGCTGTCACTATTTTCCTTGGAGGAAACCCAGTTCCTACTTTGTTAGCTGACACTTACTATGCTATACACAGCAGGCATGGTAAGGGTGGAGCTATCAGATGCTGTCTCCCTTTACTACTCAGATGGTTCTTGTCCTTGTTGCCAGTCAGTGGACCTTTTGTGGATGCTCAGAGCACTCATAAGTGGACTCAGAGGATTATGTCTCTTACCTCCTATGATATCAGATGGCAATCTTACCGGATGGATGTGCGTAATGTCATCATGAGTTGTGGAGAGTTTCGTAATGTGCCACTTGTAGGGACTAAGGGTTGCATCAATTACAACCCAGTTCTTTCTCTTCGCCAGTTAGGGTTTGTGATGAATGGAAGACCACTTGATGCTGAGATAGCTAAGAGTGTGTATTTTGAGAAGCGGAGTGACCCTGCTAGATTGGAGCAAGTAGGAAGAGCTTGGAAGACCATTGGTGTCAAGGATGGAGCTGTTCTAGGGAAGAAGTTTGCCATTGCTATGCCTGACTACATTGATTGGGTCAAGAAGAGAGTTGAGACTTTGCTGTTGCCCTATGATAGGATGGAGTCATTGCAAGAGCAACCACCTTTGATCCTTGCTGAGAGTGTGCCTGCTGAGCACTACAAGCAAGCCTTGATGGAGAATCGTCGATTGAAGGAGAAGGAACAAGATACTCAGATGGAGCTTTACAAAGCCAAAGCTGATAAGTTGAACTTGGCTCATCAACTCAAAGGCATGCAGGGTGAAGATGCTAGCAGATTGAAGAGCAAGAAGAGGTCCTATGAGGAGATGGAGACATTGTTGAATGAAGAACACCGGGAGTGCTTGAGGTTGCAGAGAGCTGAAGCTAGTTATCAGAAGAAGATAAGAGACCTGGAAAAGCAGCTCAGAGACAAAGACATCCAATTGAAGAAGGAGGTAGACTTGAGACATGCATCAGAGAGCCAGCTTGGAGGAGAAGTTGTGGAGCTCAGAAGGCAATTGAAGGAGAAGCTCACTCCTCTGCCAGAGTGTTCAGAATGCGACCTGTTGATAGACCAGTGCCAGTATCTGAAGACTCTCATTCCGGGAGGGCATCTTTCCTAGCTTGTGTCTGTTTTTTATGTTGAGAATCACCTCCAGGCTTGTTGGATGGGATTCATTGTTGTACTCTGATCATTTGGATCTTTGCTTGAATATTGTTGTATGATTCTTGTTGCTCATGTCTATAGATGAGATTGTTGATGTTTCACCTTGTGCCCATTATCTTGTGTATGTTGCTTCTGTGTTGTTCTTGCTGTAGGTTGCCATTTCTTGAAAGACGAACTAGGCTCTTGAATGCCTGAGAAATGAACATATCATGTGCATCATATGCATCATTAGCATCATACACATATCATTTTGCATTACAGGTGTTCTTGATCGTGACTTCTCACTCTGGTTCCTGTTTTAGGCAGGATTGCTGATCAACGTCCGCACCGCTACGCAACCCGGCTGAATCAACAGAGGAACATGGACCAAGTGCAAGCAGAGTTGGCTGAGATGAGGGCTAACATGGCCCAATTCATGACCATGATGCAAGGGGTCGTTCAGGGGTCGGAGGAGCTGCGTTCCACCTAGTCGTGCTTCGCCAGTGGGTGTTCTTGTGAATGATAATGTTGTTGCTGCTGCTCCCGACAATGATTATGCCGTGGGTGATGAGTTGAGGGGTATCAGAATTAATGGACAGCCTCTTGCTGTAGAGACTGTTAATGCCAGAGCAACCCGTGCTCCAGTTCGCCATCCTGCTCTGTTGGTTGACAGACAGGAAGACATGTTCACCTTGCTCAGTGAAGATGATGATGTTGTAAGAGTTGAAGAGAGGGATCGGAAAGTTGATGCCCTAGCTGAAAAGATCAGAGCCATGGAGTGTCAGAACTCTTTGGGGTTTGATGTTACGAATATGGGCCTAGTGGATGGGTTGAGAATTCCTTATAAGTTCAAAGCGCCTTCCTTTGACAAATACAACGGTACTTCTTGTCCTCGCACCCATGTGCAGGCTTACTACCGGAAAATCTCCGCCTATACGGACGATGGGAAGATGTGGATGTACTTCTTCCAAGATAGCTTGTTTGGAGCTTCCTTGGATTGGTACATGGAGCTGAAAAGAGAGTCTATCAGAAGTTGGAGAGATCTGGGTGAAGCCTTCTTGAGGCAATATAAGCACAATATGGACATGGCTCCGAGCCGGACTCAGTTACAGAGTTTATGTCAAAAGTCTGGAGAAAGTTTCAAAGAGTACGCCCAGAGATGGCGGGAATTAGCTGCAAGGGTGCAACCTCCTATGCTGGAAAGGGAGTTGACCGATATGTTCATTGGGACGTTATAAGGAGTGTTTATGGACCAGATGGGGAGTTGCCCATTCGGTAGTTTCTCTGATGTAGTGATCTGTGGGGAGAGGACAGAAAGCCTTATTAAAGCTGGAAAAATTCAGGATGCTGGTTCCTCATCTTCAAAAAAGCCATTTGTTGGGGCACCTCGCAGAAGGGAGGGTGAGACTAATGTTGTGCAACACAGAAGAAGTGTGAACAGAGGCCAATATCGTCAGGTTGCTGCTGTAACCATCCCAGCACCTCAACCGCGTCAACAACAACAACAAAGAGTTCAACAACAACCACAACAACAACAACAACAGCAACGTCCGTTTCAACAGAGACAGAGAATGATGGATCGTCGTTTCGACCCGCTGCCTATGACCTACACTGAATTGCTGCCCGAATTGCTTAGATTGGGGTTTGTTGAATTGCGTACGATGGCCCCGTTGACAAAGATACCGCTTGGGTATGATGCCAACGTTCGTTGTGATTTCCACTCTGGTGCACCGGGGCACCATATTGAGAATTGCCGGGCTTTTCATCATAAGGTCCAGGACTTAATTGACGCCAAAACAATCAATTTTGCTCCTGTGCCTAATGTTGTGAACAATCCTATGCCTCAGCATGGTGCACATAGGGTGAATAATGTGGAAGAAGGAGAGGCCTTGGACTTGGTGGTCAGTGTTGATGAGATTCAGACTCCGTTGTTTATTGTGAAAGAGCGTCTGTTGAATGGAGGAGTATTCCCGGGCTGTGATCAGGGCTGTTCAAGTTGTGCAGGTTCAGAGAATGGTTGGATGCAGTTGAGGGTTGGTATCCAGAATCTGATGGATGGGGGCTGTTTACAGTTTGCTAGGGCCGTGAAAGAACGTGGGATGGTGTCAACTGTCACCATTTACTTCAAACCGTCTGAGGGACGTGGCCAGAGAGCTGTCAATGCACCAGTGACCGTTGGTACTTCTGTCACCATATCCGCTCCAGTAACTGTCAGTGCTCCCACTACTGTTGCTGTGTCTGGTAGAAGGGCTGTTGAAAATAGTAAGGCTGTGCCGTGGAAATATTATAATGCCTACCGCAACAACCGAAGGGTAGAAAGTCAGGTCAGGCCAGTTAATCAGTCTCCTATAACTATTGGTTTGCCAAGTAGAGTTCCTGCAACTGTTGGTCCGGTTGTGGACAATGTGGGGGGTCCTGGAGGTTTCACGAGGAGTGGTCGTCTGTTCGTGTAGCACCTCAAATTTGCACCTATCATTGTACATACCATCTCATATTAGGTCATAGCATATCATGATACATTGCATAGCATTTGCATTGTCCCCAGTTGCCTCAAGAGCAAGCAAGCAAGAAATTAGGTCAAACTGATTAGGAGATCAATTCACCAATCAAGCAAGGGTGTTTCTCAAGGAGCTAAAGCCCTAAGGTTTGCCCAACAAGTTCACATGTCTTGGTGGTCTATTTGAAGTGTTCAAGTCAAGGGTTGAAGGCTCAGAGGTCATCAGTTCATGCATAGCCAGGCAAAAACCCTAGAAAGTCAACAATCAGTCAAAGCAATGGATGGTGGCCATTCTTGTGGAATTTGGGCACCATGGTCAACAATCAAGAGTTCATACAACTTGGGATATCATTTGAAGTCAAGTTCTCAAGGAATTAGGGTTTGGAATTCATCAGAAGTACTTCAGGCATCCAAAACCCTAGAAAAGTCAAAGTTGGTCAACTGTGGTTGATTCTATGGTTTTGATGGATGGAAATGGTTTGAGAGAGCTTATTCATGTCCTAATAGGCCTCATGTGTCATGGCAATCAACATCATGGAAGAATTTGAAGCCAATCAGAAAATTTCCCAAAATAGAAAGTGGACCTGTAATTTCAACTGCCAAAAATGGAAACTTCTTGATCCTCAACTTGCATCATGATACAAGCTTCAAATGAATTTTTTCCCAACATGAAAGTTGAAGATCTTGTTCTCCCATTTTCAAAAAGTCCAAGAACTCTCAAATCTCATGTATGGTTGTCAAGATATGATCAATTCAATTTCAAAAATTTGTGAACTTCAAAAGGCCATATCTCTCTAACCATAAGGCCAAATTTGGTGGGGTTTTTTCCTACAAACCACATTTTTCCTCCTCTTTCCAAAAATATGAATTTCATGAACCAAAACCTTGCCAATCAAAATGGCATCTTTTGACCTATTTCATTTAAAAATCAAGTTTGACCCAAAGTTGACTTTTTGATTCATTGATTTTTTCTCACTTTGGCCAATTGGAAATGTTTGGAAACATCATTTGCAACTTGTCTAGAGCCCTAACTTGGCCAGAAACATGCATCTCCATGTGCAAAAGTGCAAACTTGGTAATTTGGCAAATATGGCATTTTGGTTCTTTTAAGCAAAACAAACTTAATGCTTCATTGAACCAACTTAAAACAGATAAATTAAAGGTCCTTTGCAGCCTATTTTGGAAGCCCAAATTCGTGCATAATGCCATACACCCCACCATTCAAACCAATTGGACAATTAGCAAAAGTTTCATTTTGTGCAAAACAAGTTTAACACTCACTTAGGCATTGCTAAACAGATGCATATAAGCAAGTTCCTGCCATTTTGTAACCCTAAGAAGCAGCCTCCAACAGACCAAATACACTCATTCTCAAAAATTCTCAAAGACTTCTTCTCCAACTTTTGGCTTTAAACCTTGATTTCTCTTGTAAGCATTCTACTCCAATCACTAATTCAAGTGCTGATGAAGACCTGTTGAAGCCTTTTTCGAGCAAAATAAGTAGGATTTGCAACTGTCATGAACTTGAAGATTCATGAGACAGTCGGAGCATTCATGGAAAGGGAGCATAACTGAGCTATAATTTCCACTTCATTCATCCATTGAAGCTTAAATACACTTCTGTTTTCATCTGTGGAGTGTGGAAATCGCGGGTTCCATGACTGTTGTTCTTTAAAGGTTAGGTCTCGACCATGTCCATTCATATAATTAATAAATGCTTTGTGTAGATCTCTGCATGACATGAACCATGAGCTTCGAACTGTGGCGTTTCGTGCCAAATTGTTTTAGTTATAGGTTTTTAAAGTTTGGTTGTTGTTTTGTTTTTCTGTCGATTCGCCCTTGCCTTGTGTTTGCTTAATAAATTGTTATTGGATTATGAAAATGTGCTGGAAGACGCACACAATGATGCTTCTGTTTTTGAATTTGGAGAGGAAAGTTTGACTTGGGATTCGCATATGAACATGGTGAAGCGTTGCCCAGAAACTCGGTGTTTTTTTTACTGTAGCTTATTTAGGGTTTTGTTTAATGCATGAAGGAGACGAAAGGTGAAGTGTCCACAGCGTGGGCTATACAAGCCATTGATTGGCTCTCGCGGTCGCTGACTATTGTTGACTTCCCCAATTTAAATGAAACGCTGAGTTTCACACTCAGCAGGGGGGCGTTTCAGTCTTTTGCACTTTTTATACCAATTAAGTCATTTGTTCATTTATTTTTATTCCATATTCATTTCATTTTTTTTACACAACTTACAAAATTCTTAATTCAATCATTTTTGATCCTAAATTCATGAGAATTTCTGCATGGTGTTCATATTGATATCTAGAATTTTATCATGATTTTTTCAGAATTTTTGCTTGGTCGAATATTAATTGGCCTTAGGTTTCTTGTCATGTGACCAAAAATGATACATGTTGCCAAAACAATTGTGAAATACTCATGTTGCATCCGTTTGAGTTGAAATTTTTTGTGCATAATCTATACTCTTCCATTCTTATTTTGATGTAAATTTCTTGATTTTACCATGTGTGGATTGAGAGCTATGAATTTTTGAAGTGAGGTGTTACATTTGGTGCTACATGAATGATGTACATTTTCCCAATTTTGGTTGACATGCTTCCTTACATCCAAATGACCCCAAATTTTGCATGATCCATCCTTTATATGTCTAGTTCATGTGTGATTTTTCTTGGAATTGATTGTGCTGTTTTCCATTTGATTGTGAATTTTCTTCCCTGCCTAGTCCATGGTTGACTTTTTGTGCTACACATTGCCATATCCTTTGGGAAATCCTCATACCATATTGTATGATCATGAAATTTCATATATGATAACTAGACATCTTGAGCTTTGCATTGGTGTTAATCTCATCCATTTCTCATCTGTTTTCAATTTGATATGATTTTTTGAAGTTGACCTATGTTTGTTGACTTTCATTGTGCTTACTTGAAATTGTGTTGACTTCATGATTTTAATTGACTGCCTTCCTCTCATCCAAATGCCATGAAATTTGACATGCTTGCCATGCTAGATGTTAGGATTGAATGTGATTTATTTGATGATTTTTGAGATTGTTTGGGTTGACTTTTGAATGAAGTCTTGCTGTTGACCTATTTGTGCTTTCCTTTGCCTTACTTTGACTTCAAATGTTCATGAAATGATAATAATGCATGATTTGAATGTGGGCCCAATTGTGATAGCTTCCTAAATGTTTGACTTTGACTTTGGTTGACTTTTCTCTGCTGTTTTGACTTTTTCTTTCATCCTTGACCCTAGGTTTGTCCTAGTGGTCTTTTGGGCTTATGATTGAGTTTATGTTTCAGGTTAAGCAACAATGCCTCAAAGATCATACAAATCTGATTGAGTTTGATTACCTATCATGTGCTAACCTTTGTTTTGTAGGTGACTTGGCTCACATGCCTAAGTCTTGTGCCTTGCACATTCATTTGCCTCTAATTACCTATTGTTGTCTTTTTCCTTTTGTTTTGTTTGTGAACTGTGAACTGATTGGTTTGACTATTTCAGGTACCCTTAGTTGCTTGAGTTCTTTGAACTTGCTTTGCTTTGCTATTTAGCAACTTGCTTGAGGTATAATCTCTTTTACTTCATGTAGTCTGGAAGACCTGGCCTGTTACTTGGCCAGGCAACTGTCTGAAGTCCTCCTTAAGAGGCAATGCTTGTGTATGTTTAATTTGTCCTTGTACAGAGTCAAAGACCTCCTAAGTGAAGAGGCAATTGGCAGAACCAAGGGATATGCAACCTATCCCCTGCTATTCAGTGTGTCTTCTGTTTTGCTCACACCACTGTGTTGATGCATTACAGATAAAAACCCAAGATCTTGTGCAATTGCACAGTTGAGTCAGTATCAAATGTGTAGAAGGGTTCCCACTTTCTGAACCCACACATTCTTGTCAAATGCTCTCCCAGGCCAGGGATAGAAGCAATGAGGCACACCCCTCATCTCCTTTCATCTGCTTCACCTTAGCCCCTCAATGGCAAGGTTAAGAGCACACTTCACCCCATTTCCAGAGGTTTGTTTGTTGAGGTTGATATGACCCCTCGACTAAAACCTAACCCTTGTTTGAGCCACTTGCTTGTGTATAGTGTGTGCTATCTGTGCTTGTATGTTTGTTTGACTTGCTTCCTGTGCAAGTTAGGTTTAGTTTAGACTTTTCCTTTCTCTCGCCCTCGTTGCGATCGAGACTTTCCCTTTCTCTTGCCCTAGTTGCAATCGAGTCCTTTGTCCCTCCGTGGCCGAACTACGGCAACTCTGATTCTCATGTTCAGATGAGATACGTAGGCACGAGATGCGATGTCTTGTCGAGTTTAACTAACCACTAACACTAACTCTTTTCTCTCACCCCTGTTGTGATTGAGATATCCTCTTTCTCTTGCCCTAGTTGCAATTGAGACCTTTTCTTTTGCTTGTCAGCTAGAAACCTTAACCTAGGGTTGATTCTGCATGACAACATCTAGGCTCGAGTCGTAGTCTCCCTAGAGTTGTGTCACCCTCTGTTATCTGGTTAGGCTAGATCCTTGTCCCTGCGTAGGGGAACTACATCGCCCTGATCTTCATACCAGATGAAGTATGTAGGCAGGAGATTGAGCTGATCTCTCCGGGCGTCTTTTCTTTTCTTTTGTGTTTGTTTGACAGTTATAGGCTGAGTCCCCGACTCCCTATCTATCTGTTGTGTTGTTTAGGTTCGGATGCTGATGTAAGTCCAGTGATTGGCATTCGGGCTCCACGTTTGCCTATGTGTGTCTTGTTTGTTTGTGTGCGTGTCAGCCGAGCTACGAATGCTCTGATTCTTCTCTCGTCCGAGAAGATACGTATGCATAGGATGCGACATCCTAGCGAGCATGTGTCGTTTCCCCAGTCCGAACTACTTCGACTCTGATGTCTATGCCTGATAGACTAAGTAGGCCCAGGATGCGATATCCTGCCGAGTCAGTTTCAGTCAGTCTCTCGCTTTCCTTTCAGCCAGTGTGTGTGTGTTTTGAGCAGTGTTTAGCAACCAATTTTCTTTCCTTTTGTGCGTGGATCCCGTAGAGTACTACGGATGTGTAGGGTGCCTAATACCTTCCCTTCGCATAACCGACTCCCGAACCCATCCTCTTTGGTCGCGAGGCCATGTTCTTTTCCTAGGTTTACTTCGAGCGTTTCCTTTCCCTCTTTTGGGATAAATAACGCACGGTGGCGGCTCTGTTGTTTCTTTCTTTTCCCGCCGGTTTTTCGCGTGATGCGACAGCTGGCGACTCTGCTGGGGAGATAGAGAAGTTGACTTATGCTGGTCCATCTTCCCTGAGCGAGTCTCTCCTAGCGCTCTCTAGGATTAGGGTTTGGTTGCTTTCTGCTGATTGTATTTTATTACATTCATTGTATATATGTACATTTATTGATTGCATTAATTGTGTGCATTGATGTTTGCATTCATATTCATTATGTCATTGCTGCCTGGCTGGTTTGTCTGTTTTCTCTGTGTGGGGGGGGGGGGAGTCAGTTGAGGTAAAAGGTCCGATACCCAGGCCATGAGTGAAAACCTAGGATGATTAGGAATAGAGTGATTCATGGGAAGCGGTTGGTATGGCGCCACTTAGCGGAACATTGATATCACGAGCAGTTCAGACCCTGGTAGGATACTGTCGTTACATACTTCGGGTGTGTATATGATAGTATTTCTGCGAAAGGTTATTTATGCTGCGTTTCTCTCAGCTTTACCCTGGCCTAGACTACACCCGCGAGTGGGAAGGGTTATTCATTACAGGTACCGTTGGTGACTTTGGTTCTGTTGGTGACTCTAGTTCAGACAACAGTGTGATCAGTTTGACCATAAGTTGGATTTATGTTCTGATCTTGACTGAAGCTTCGACCTAGTCAGAGTTTGCACAACCAGCCAGTCCAGTCTGCATCATGTGCATCATAGCATATTTATTTTTCAAAAGAAACGCAATGAAAAAAAATCAAAAAAAAAAAAAAAAAAAAAAAAAAAAAAAAAAACTAATCTCTGCATGCATATCATTTCTCAGGTACATTCCCGAGCTTGTCCAACTGATAGAGATGGCAACAGTCTCAGAGCCGAAGCGGAAGACCTGTTCCTACAGTTTCCACCGTGAGCCGTTGACTCCGCTAGTTGAGTTGGGTAGCCTCGTGACAGACAACCGATTGAAGAGTTTTGTTGGGCGGTATGGAGACATCCTGACAGTGCTGAAGACAGTAGTGGATCCAGTGCCTCTGCAGACGCTTCTTCAGTTCTATGATCCAGAGCTCAGATGCTTCACTTTCCAGGATTACCAGCTTGCACCTACTCTCGAGGAGTATTCTATCCTTTTGAGTATCCCAGTACAGCATCAGACTCCCTTCTTGGACGTCCCAAAGGAGGTCGACTTCAGATTGATTGCCAGAGCTTTCCGGTTGAGTGTTGAGGAGGTTGGTAAGAATTGGAAGCCCTGTGGGGAGGTTGTAGGTCTACAATTGAAGTTTCTGTTGAGGGTAGCCAGAGTTGAAGCAGAAAAGGGGAATTGGGAAGTTTTTCACGCACTGTTAGCTGCCATGATCTATGGGATCATCCTATTTCCCAGTATGCCGAACTTCATAGATCATGCTGCCATCAGTATTTTCATCAGAGGGAATCCAGTCCCTACTCTCTTAGCAGATACTTACTATGCCATCCACAGTAGGCATGGTAAGGGTGGAGCCATCAGGTGTTGCTTACCTCTTCTGTTCAAATGGTTCATGTCTCTTCTGCCAGCCAGTGGACCATTTGTAGACACCCAGAGCACTCTGAAGTGGACTCAGAGGGTCATGTCGCTCACTTCCTACGACATCAGGTGGCAGTCATACCGGATGGATGTGAAGGATGTCATCATAAGTTGTGGTGAATTCCGGAGCGTGCCACTCATAGGGACCAAGGGTTGCATCAACTACAACCCAGTTCTTTCTCTTCGCCAGCTAGGGTTTGTTATGAGTCGAAGACCGCTTGAAGCTGAGATAGCTGAAAATTTCTGCTTTGAGAAGAAGGATGACCCTGCTAAGTTGGAGCAGATAGGGAAAGCCTGGAGAGAGGTTGGAGTGAAGGATGGATCCGTCTTAGGGAAGAAGTTTGCCATTGCAATGCCCGATTACACCGATTGGGTAAAGAAGAGAGTGGAAACTTTGCTGCTACCCTACGATAGGATGGAGCCATTGCAAGAGCAACCACCCTTGGTACTTGCTGATAGTGTGCATGCTGAGCACTATAAGCAAGCATTGATGGAGAGTCGTCGTCTGAGGGAGAAGGAGCAAGACACTCAGATGGAACTGTACAAAGCTAAGGCTGATAAGCTGCACTTGGCCCATCAACTCAGGGAAGTGCAAGGAGAGGATGCTAGCAGAGCAAGAAGTAAAAAGAGATCATATGAGGAGATGGAATCCCTAATGGATGCAGAGCATAGGGAATGTCTGAGACTGCAGAGAGCAGAAGTCAACTACCAAAAGAAGATCAGAGACTTGGAGAAGCAACTCAAAGACAAGGACGTTCAGTTGAAGAAAGAGATGGAGTTGAGACGGAAGTCGGAGGATTATCTTGGAGGAGAAGTCTTGGAGCTGAGAAGACAGTTGAAAGAGAAAATCACTCCGCTACCAGATTGCTCAGAATGCTCACTGTTGATAGACCAGTGTCATTACCTGAAGACACTCATTCCAGAAGACCGTCTGCCGTAGACTGTATTTCTGTTTGTTTTGTTGAATCACCTCCAGGCTTGTTGGATGGGATTCATTTGTGTGTAATCCATCTCTTGGACCTCTTTGTTAAGGATTACCTCCAGGCTTGTTGGATGGGATTCTTTTTTCTTTGTACTCTGTTTTCGAATATTCAGTTGAATGACCTTCTTTCCCTTATTCATATATAAGGATGTCGGATTTTCCCTGTTGCTCTCTTCTTCCCTGTATTTGTTTGTTCTCTTGTTGCAGGTTGCCATCTTTTCAGGATGGGTCAGGCTCTTTGAATGCCTGAGAAATGAGCATCTCATGTGCATCATACACATCATTAACATCATACTCATATCATTTGCATAGCAGGTGTTCTTGTGCCGTCATCTCACTCCGGTTCCTTTGTCAGACAGGAAAGCTGATCAAAGACCACACCAGTATTCAACCAAGCTCAATCAACAGAGAGGTATGGATCAGGTTCAGACAGAGCTGGCCGAGATGAGGGCAAACATGGCCCAATTCATGAACATGATGCAAGGGGTCGTTCAGGGGCAAGAGGAGCTGCGTGCCTTAGCCCAGAGACAGGAAGTTGTGATTCCAACTGCCAACCGTGCTTCACCAGTGGGTGTTCCTGTGGATGATAATGTTGCTGCTGCCGCTCCCGCCAGTAACTTTGATGGGATTGATGAGTTGGGGGGTATAAGAATCAATGGACAGCCTCTTGCTGCAGAGGTCAATGTCAGAGCTACCCGGGCTCCGATTCGTCATCCAGCTCCGTTTGTCAACCAACAAGAGGACACGTTTACTCTCCTCAGTGAGGACTATGATGTTGTGAAAACCGAAGAGAGGGACAGAAAAGTGGATGCTCTTGCTGAGAAAGTCCGAGCCATGGAATGCCAGAACTCCCTTGGGTTTGATGTGACCGACATGGGTCTGGTGGAAGGGTTGAAGATCCCCTACAAGTTCAAGGCACCCTCATTCGACAAGTACAATGGCACTTCCTGTCCTCGCACCCATGTGCAGGCGTACTTCAGGAAGATCTCTGCCTACACTGACGATGAAAAGATGTGGATGTACTTTTTCCAAGATAGCCTATCTGGGGCATCCTTGGACTGGTATATGGAATTGAAGCGAGAATCAGTCAGAAGCTGGAAAGATTTGGGTGAGGCCTTCCTAAGGCAATACAAGCACAACATGGACATGGCGCCGAGCCGAACTCAGCTACAGAGCTTGTATCAGAAAGATAAGGAGAGTTTCAAAGAGTATGCCCAGAGGTGGCGTGAGCTAGCCGCCAGAGTGCAACCTCCTATGCTGGAGAGAGAGCTGACTGACATGTTCATTGGAACCTTGCAAGGTGTGTTCATGGACCGCTTGGGAAGTTGCCCGTTCAGTAGCTTTTCAGATGTTGTTGTCTGTGGGGAGAGAACTGAAAGCCTTATCAAAGCAGGAAGGATACAAGATCCTGGCTCTTCAAGTTCTAAGAAACTATACTCTGGGGCACCCAAAAGGGGAGAGAATGAAACAAATGCTGTGCACCGTCGAAGGAGTGCAAATAGAGGACCATATCGGCAAGTTGCTGCTGTGACTATTCCAGCAACTCAACTTCAACAGCAACAGAGAAGACCAGCTCAGCAGCATCAGCGTCAACAACGTCATCCTCAGCAGCAGGTTTACCAGCCTCCCATTGATAATCAAGCTGGTACAAGTAACGAGAGGAAGAAGATCATTTTTGATCCAATCCCCATGTCCTACGCCGAACTGTATCCCACTCTGATAGAGCAGAACTTGATTACTCCCAGAGAGCCACCGCCCATACCCGTCAACCCTCGGTGGTGGTATAGGCCTGAACAGCATTGTGTGTATCATTCGGGTGCTCCTGGTCATGACGTGGATAGTTGTTTCCAGCTGAAGATGAAGGTTCAAGACCTTGTGAGGTCAGGTATTCTGATCTTGGAGGACTTAGGTCCCAATGCTAATCAAGTTTGAAGACAACAAGTCCCGGGCTAGCGCCGACTTTTCTTCAGAAGGGTTGTTCGGAAGGCAGAAGCTGCTGATGCAAGAAATACTGACAGTTGTCGTCCCCGATGGGATCTATCACAATTGGGTCACTGTGGGCTTTCCTACAGTTGTTCATAAGTCTCTGTAATAATCACTTTGTTTAAAAACCCTTCTCCCATGCCAAAAGGAGAAGTGATGGCATTGTTGGCAACATTTTGTGCAATGATATTTTCATTCAAATAAATTCATGTTAAAACATTTGTTTTTCCATTTGTTTTCCCTTTTCGCTTTTTGCATGAAATTGGTGATCACAAAAACCTTAAAAACAAGAATAAAAGCAATCTTTTCATCTGCATAACGATTGTCTTGTTTGATTTTCAAAAAGCTTTTCATATCAAATCATTATGCAGGTTATTTCTTAAACCCATTGAACATAATGATCGGACGTCATCTCCCAATTTTGAATTCCCTGTATTCGAAGCGGAAGAAGATGATGTTGAAGGGATTCCTGACGAGATTTCCCGACTTCTTGAGCAAGAAAAGAAGATCACTCGGCTGCATCTCGAGAATCAGCAGAACAGCCAACTGGGGCACTTATCAAATCAAAAAAAAGAGAAAAAGGAAAAAGAAAGAGGAGGGTGCAAAATCAAAAAAAAAAAAAAAGAAGAAATCAATCAAAATCAAAAGAAATCAAAATAAAAGAAATCAAAAGAAAGAAAAAAGAGAAAAAAACAAAAGAAAGATAGCACCCTCAAAGTCCCAAGTTGGCTGATGCTGAATTCGATCGAAAAGAAGAGATCAACTGCCATGTGTCATGGTCAGTCATATCAGCAGAGAGTGAAAAAGCATTCAACAAGAAGGTCAAGCCTCGGGTGTTCCGAGAAGGTGACCTTGTGCTCAAGAAAGTCTTGTCTTTCGTGCCCGATTCCAGGGGCAAGTAAACTCCAAGCTATGAACGTGCATATGTTGTCAAAAGAGCCTCTTCAGGCAGTGTTTTGACACTTACAACAATGGATGGAAGTTCACTCGTCCTGTGATTTCTGATGCAGTCAAGAAATACTTCGCCTAAAACAAAAAAGCAAAAAGCTCGATAAGTCGAACACCCCAAAGGGCGACTTAGGCAAAAAGGAGCGTCTCGGTGGATTGAAAACCCGAAAGGGCGATCCAGGCAAAAGTTAGAGACATTGAAAAAAAAAAAAGAAGAAGAATTTGCATCCCGCTAGATTGAACACCTCACACTGGGGCAATCTAGGCAAAAATTAGGGATTTGGCAAGTAACTGCATCTTGACAAGACTGTGCTGTACATCTGTCATCCGTCAGGGATTCTCGATTTGTCGTCGACTGAAGCTTTGAATACATCGAAAATTCAGAATGGTAGAGGAAAGGCCATTATGTTCAATGTAGCCCTCTCCAATATATATCACCGATTTCAAACTTGTACAGATCTATGGAGTCTCGCCCTTTGCAGACTACCATTCCATCACATCAATTTGAGCTTTTATCCAATTACTTGCACTCTTATTTGTTTCGACTCAACAAATGTTTTGCATGTTTTAATTGATAAAGTATCATTGTTTTCAAAATGAACAAATTTTTCACAAAAAAAATTATTCTTAAACAAAGTGAACATTCACGATGATGGAAGGATACTTAGGAGACCCACAGTGCTCTCCCGGGGGTGGTACGATTACCAACAGGTAAGACAATTGTTCGTATCTCGAGCATGACTGTATCTTTGTCCTGCAGAACCTCGTATGGTCTCTCCTCAGTAAATTTGCCTGACGCAGTGTTGTTTGAAGTTGTTCGTCTTCATGTTCCCGGCAGTACAGATTCTTCATCCAAATCCCTGTTAGCTCTATTGTGGGGCATCCCCAGTAGAGTGCTGTTTGAGCCCTACCGTGGGGCATTCCCAGCAAGGTTGCTGTTGAAATACTTTTGTGGGGCAGTTCCCCTAGCAGAGTGTTTACCGAAGACTTCAACTTTCGCCTCTCAAGCAGAGCACTCTTCTCCTCTCCACCAGCATGGGTGCCTTTCTTTGGAAGATTCGGTATTTTCTGGATTGACATCCCAGTGCTCCATCATGTCCTCAGATAGATCCCCGAGCGGAGTTGTTGGCATGATGAGCTTTCTCAATGCCTATCTATCCTCATCAGAGATCTGGTTGCTCCTTGGCATCTCTGATTTCCAGCACGAGCTGTTGTGGCGCGTCCGCCAGTATGTTGAACTCTGTTCTCCGGTTGTGACTGACGATCCCTCCGAAAACCTCCGATGGCTTTCTTCCCCTGCAGAATGAGTGTTCCCAGTCCCCAGTGGATTTTCTTTGCTCTCTGGTGGCTTTGGTTTTCTCTCCGGACGGTTGATTCCCGGACCTGCGTGTTGAGCATGTCTGTTTGTCAGCATTCATCATACATTCATCATGCATAATGCATACATGCATAATCATAGCATTTGGATACTCATGTTGCGGCTGTCGCCGGGTATCTGTTGATTGTTACCTCCTGCTATTTGTTGATACAGATCTCTCCATTAGATTTTCCTTAAGCAGATATGGGTGTGTCTGATTTCTCCATGTAGAGCCAACCCTTAAGCAGAAAGTGTCTATCCTTTCCTGCCATTTCCCCCACTGAGGTACATCCTCGTGGATGACGGTTGCTTCCGTTCCCTCCCTACACGGGATGGGTTTTCCCTATTGAGTTCGTTCCTCATTAGGATGAGTCTTGTTTCAGTTTGCCTTTTTGGATCAATCCTGAATTGGCTTCCTATTGGCTGTCTCTTGTGCTTCCCTGGGGCATAAATGAATAGTCGCTCACTAACCGGCACTCATTCATCTTATCCTCAGCGGAATTTGTTGGCCTCTACCTACGACCCGGTAGCTGTAAGTCCTATCTTTGTGGTTTTCTACCCACTAGCTGGTAGTTGTAAAATCCCACTTTCATCCCATGGCGGATATGGTTTGTTGGCCTCTACCTACGACCCGGTAGCTGTAAGTCCTATCTTTGTGGTTTTCTACCCACTAGCTGGTAGTTGTAAAATCCCACTTTCATCCCATGGCGGATATGGTTTGTTGGCCTCTACCTACGACCCGGTAGCTGTAAGTCCTATCTTTGTGGTTTTCTACCCACTAGCTGGTAGTTGTAAAATCCCACTTTCATCCCATGGCGGATATGGTTTGTTGGCCTCTACCTACGACCCGGTAGCTGTAAGTCCTATCTTTGTGGTCTTCTACCTACAAACCGGTAGTTGTAAAATCCCACTTTCATCCCATGGCGGATATGGTTTGTTGGCCTCTACCTACGACCCGGTAGCTGTAAGTCCTATCTTTGTGGTCTTCTACCTACAAACCGGTAGTTGTAAAATCCCATTTCCATCCCATGGCGGATATGGTTTGGTGGCCTCTGCCTACAAACCGGTAGTTGTAAGTTCTATCTTTGTGGTTTTCTATCCACTAGCTGGTAGTTGTAAAATCCCACTTTCATCCCCTTGGTGGAGTTAACCCTTTGTGCTCATCCCGATGATGACTGGTTACTTTTCCGTGGTTTTCTGCCTACAAACCGGTAGATGTAATCCCCTCTTTGCAGTTATCAATACCATGTTTGCAGTATTGATATTATTTTCCCCTTTGGATACTTGCCTTGATCAAGCAGTATTGTCCCCATTGGGTCTTCACCTTCCTTTTGGATACTTGCTCCAAGTAAGCAACTTCACCCTCCCTTTGATTGGTCATCTTTTGCATACCTAGCCTGGTACCCAGATGCCTTTCTTTTCGGTCGTTTATCCATCTAACAACCTACAACCCGGTTATGGATAATCTTCCATGCGAGTTTATTATCTACGTTTTGACGGCTATAGATAATATATCTCATGCACTCTTTGGTCAATCCTTCGATTGTTATCACCAGCAGAGTAAGATTCGTATTCCCTGCGGAATCGGATGTTCATCCTTTAACAAGTTTGCCTTTGCTCTCTTCAGGATGTTTTCGGTCGTTTATCCATCTAACAACCTACAACCCGGTTATGGATAATCTTCCATGCGAGTTTATTATCTACGTTTTGACGGCTATAGATAATATATCTCATGCACTTTTTGGTCAATCCTTCGATTGTTATCACCAGCAGAGTAAGATTCGTATTCCTTGCGGAATCGAATGTTCATCCTTTAACAAGTTTGCCTTTGCTCTCTTCAGGATGTTTTCGGTCGATTATTCATTTAACAACCTGCAACCCGGTTATGGATAATCTTCCATGCGAGGTTATTATCTACGTTCTGACGGCTATAGATAATATGTCTCATGCGCTCCTGGGTCGAAGTCGTCCTCCCCAGCCGAGTAAGATTCGTATTTCTGGTGAAATCGAATGTCCATCCTTTAACAAGACTGCTTTTCTAGCCCTCTTCAGGATGTTGAGTGTTTTGGAACACAAACCAATTCACGCTTTGGCACTCAGGCCAATTTTGCCGGTTTTCAGACCGAAGAAGTTTCCGACGATCAGGTCGATGTACTTACGACGCTCAGCCATGGTTATCCCTGTGTTACCATTTATTTTGGTATCCAGGTCGACGTTTCTGTTTCGGTATTCAGGCCGATTTCTTTTTCCGTTCCACACGGATTTTTCTCTCAAGACTGTTTCTTTGCCGATCCTGACAGGCATTCTTGTATCATTTTCAGTCGGTGCAAATTTCTACGGTTCTTTTGTATTCAATCCCTGTTTACCCTGAAAGTCTGACAGCCACTGCTATCATCCGTTCGGGTTCCCAGCTGATTGAATAGGGGCAGCTGTAGCACCTCAAATTTGCACCTATCATTGTACATACCATCTCATATTAGGTCATAGCATATCATGATACATTGCATAGCATTTGCATTGTCCCCAGTTGCCTCAAGAGCAAGCAAGCAAGAAATTAGGTCAAACTGATCAGGAGATCAATTCACCAATCAAGCAAGGGTGTTTCTCAAGGAGCTAAAGCCCTAAGGTTTGCCCAACAAGTTCACATGTCTTGGAGGTCTATTTGAAGTGTTCAAGTCAAGGGTTGAAGGCTCAGAGGTCATCAGTTCATGCATAGCCAGGCAAAAACCCTAGAAAGTCAACAATCAGTCAAAGCAATGGATGGTGGCCATTCTTGTGGAATTTGGGCACCATGGTCAACAATCAAGAGTTCATACAACTTGGGATATCATTTGAAGTCAAGTTCTCAAGGAATTAGGGTTTGGAATTCATCAGAAGTACTTCAGGCATCCAAAACCCTAGAAAAGTCAAAGTTGGTCAACTGTGGTTGATTCTATGGTTTTGATGGATGGAAATGGTTTGAGAGAGCTTATTCATGTCCTAATAGGCCTCATGTGTCATGGAAATCAACATCATGGAAGAATTTGAAGCCAATCAGAAAATTTCCCAAAATAGAAAGTGGACCTGTAATTTCAACTGCCAAAAATGGAAACTTCTTGATCCTCAACTTGCATCATGATACAAGCTTCAAATGAATTTTTGCCCAACATGAAAGTTGAAGATCTTGTTCTCCCATTTTCAAAAAGTCCAAGAACTCTCAAATCTCATGTATGGTTGTCAAGATATGATCAATTCAATTTCAAAAATTTGTGAACTTCAAAAGGCCATATCTCTCTAACCATAAGGCCAAATTTGGTGGGGTTTTTCCTACAAACCACATTTTTCCTCCTCTTTCCAAAAATATGAATTTCATGAACCAAAACCTTGCCAATCAAAATGGCATCTTTTGACCTATTTCATTTAAAAATCAAGTTTGACCCAAAGTTGACTTTTTGATTCATTGATTTTTTCTCACTTTGGCCAATTGGAAATGTTTGGAAACATCATTTGCAACTTGTCTAGAGCCCTAACTTTGCCAGAAACATGCATCTCCATGTGCAAAAGTGCAAACTTGGTAATTTGGCAAATATGGCATTTTGGTTCTTTTAAGCAAAACAAACTTAATGCTTCATTGAACCAACTTAAAACAGATAAATTAAAGGTCCTTTGCAGCCTATTTTGGAAGCCCAAATTCGTGCATAATGCCATACACCCCACCATTCAAACCAATTGGACAATTAGCAAAAGTTTCATTTTGTGCAAAACAAGTTTAACACTCACTTAGGCATTGCTAAACAGATGCATATAAGCAAGTTCCTGCCATTTTGTAACCCTAAGAAGCAGCCTCCAACAGACCAAATACACTCATTCTCAAAAATTCTCAAAGACTTCTTCTCCAACTTTTGGCTTTAAACCTTGATTTCTCTTGTAAGCATTCTACTCCAATCACTAATTCAAGTGCTGATGAAGACCTGTTGAAGCCTTTTTTGAGCAAAATAAGTAGGATTTGCAACTGTCATGAACTTGAAGATTCATGAGACAGTCGGAGCATTCATGGAAAGGGAGCATAACTGAGCTATAATTTCCACTTCATTCATCCATTGAAGCTTAAATACACTTCTGTTTTCATCTGTGGAGTGTGGAAATCGCGGGTTCCATGACTGTTGTTCTTTAAAGGTTAGGTCTCGACCATGTCCATTCATATAATTAATAAATGCTTTGTGTAGATCTCTGCATGACATGAACCATGAGCTTCGAACTGTGGCGTTTCGTGCCAAATTGTTTTAGTTATAGGTTTTTAAAGTTTGGTTGTTGTTTTGTTTTTCTGTCGATTCGCCCTTGCCTTGTGTTTGCTTAATAAATTGTTATTGGATTATGAAAATGTGCTGGAAGACGCACACAATGATGCTTCTGTTTTTGAATTTGGAGAGGAAAGTTTGACTTGGGATTCGCATATGAACATGGTGAAGCGTTGCCCAGAAACTCGGTGTTTTTTTTACTGTAGCTTATTTAGGGTTTTGTTTAATGCATGAAGGAGACGAAAGGTGATTGGTCCACAGCGTGGGCTATACAAGCCATTGATTGGCTCTCGCGGTCGCTGACTATTGTTGACTTCCCCAATTTAAATGAAACGCTGAGTTTCACACTCAGCAGGGGGGCGTTTCAGTCTTTTGCACTTTTTATACCAATTAAGTCATTTGTTCATTTATTTTTATTCCATATTCATTTCATTTTTTTTACACAACTTACAAAATTCTTAATTCAATCATTTTTGATCCTAAATTCATGAGAATTTCTGCATGGTGTTCATATTGATATCTAGAATTTTATCATGATTTTTTCAGAATTTTTGCTTGGTCGAATATTAATTGGCCTTAGGTTTCTTGTCATGTGACCAAAAATGATACATGTTGCCAAAACAATTGTGAAATACTCATGTTGCATCCGTTTGAGTTGAAATTTTTTGTGCATAATCTATACTCTTCCATTCTTATTTTGATGTAAATTTCTTGATTTTACCATGTGTGGATTGAGAGCTATGAATTTTTGAAGTGAGGTGTTACATTTGGTGCTACATGAATGATGTATATTTTCCCAATTTTGGTTGACATGCTTCCTTACATTCAAATGACCCCAAATTTTGCATGATCCATCCTTTATATGTCTAGTTAATGTGTAATTTTTCTTGGAATTGATTGTGCTGTTTTCCATTTGATTGTGAATTTTCTTCCCTGCCTAGTCCATGGTTGACTTTTTGTGCTACACATTGCCATATCCTTTGGGAAATCCTCATACCATATTGTATGATCATGAAATTTCATATATGATAACTAGACATCTTGAGCTTTGCATTGGTGTTAATCT
Source organism: Lathyrus oleraceus (assembly GCF_024323335.1). Lineage (NCBI taxonomy): Eukaryota > Viridiplantae > Streptophyta > Magnoliopsida > Fabales > Fabaceae > Lathyrus > Lathyrus oleraceus. The sequence goes on from NC_066583.1 coordinate 68,570,811, forward strand.
CATCCATTTCTCATCTGTTTTCAATTTGATATGATTTTTTGAAGTTGACCTATGTTTGTTGACTTTCATTGTGCTTACTTGAAATTGTGTTGACTTCATGATTTTAATTGACTGCCTTCCTCTCATCCAAATGCCATGAAATTTGACATGCTTGCCATGCTAGATGTTAGGATTGAATGTGATTTATTTGATGATTTTTGAGATTGTTTGGGTTGACTTTTGAATGAAGTCTTGCTGTTGACCTATTTGTGCTTTCCTTTGCCTTACTTTGACTTCAAATGTTCATGAAATGATAATAATGCATGATTTGAATGTGGGCCCAATTGTGATAGCTTCCTAAATGTTTGACTTTGACTTTGGTTGACTTTTCTCTGCTGTTTTGACTTTTTCTTTCATCCTTGACCCTAGGTTTGTCCTAGTGGTCTTTTGGGCTTATGATTGAGTTTATGTTTCAGGTTAAGCAACAATGCCTCAAAGATCATACAAATCTGATTGAGTTTGATTACCTATCATGTGCTAACCTTTGTTTTGTAGGTGACTTGGCTCACATGCCTAAGTCTTGTGCCTTGCACATTCATTTGCCTCTAATTACCTATTGTTGTCTTTTTCCTTTTGTTTTGTTTGTGAACTGTGAACTGATTGGTTTGACTATTTCAGGTACCCTTAGTTGCTTGAGTTCTTTGAACTTGCTTTGCTTTGCTATTTAGCAACTTGCTTGAGGTATAATCTCTTTTACTTCATGTAGTCTGGAAGACCTGGCCTGTTACTTGGCCAGGCAACTGTCTGAAGTCCTCCTTAAGAGGCAATGCTTGTGTATGTTTAATTTGTCCTTGTACAGAGTCAAAGACCTCCTAAGTGAAGAGGCAATTGGCAGAACCAAGGGATATGCAACCTATCCCCTGCTATTCAGTGTGTCTTCTGTTTTGCTCACACCACTGTGTTGATGCATTACAGATAAAAACCCAAGATCTTGTGCAATTGCACAGTTGAGTCAGTATCAAATGTGTAGAAGGGTTCCCACTTTCTGAACCCACACATTCTTGTCAAATGCTCTCCCAGGCCAGGGATAGAAGCAATGAGGCACACCCCTCATCTCCTTTCATCTGCTTCACCTTAGCCCCTCAATGGCAAGGTTAAGAGCACACTTCACCCCATTTCCAGAGGTTTGTTTGTTGAGGTTGATATGACCCCTCGACTAAAACCTAACCCTTGTTTGAGCCACTTGCTTGTGTATAGTGTGTGCTATCTGTGCTTGTATGTTTGTTTGACTTGCTTCCTGTGCAAGTTAGGTTTAGTTTAGACTTTTCCTTTCTCTTGCCCTCGTTGAGATCGAGACTTTCCCTTTCTCTTGCCCTAGTTGCAATCGAGTCCTTTGTCCCTCCGTGGCCGAACTACGGCAACTCTGATTCTCATGTTCAGATGAGATACGTAGGCACGAGATGCGATGTCTTGTCGAGTTTAACTAACCACTAACACTAACTCTTTTCTCTCACCCCTGTTGTGATTGAAATATCCTCTTTCTCTTGCCCTAGTTGCAATTGAGACCTTTTCTTTTGCTTGTCAGCTAGAAACCTTAACCTAGGGTTGATTCTGCATGACAACATCTAGGCTCGAGTCGTAGTCTCCCTAGAGTTGTGTCACCCTCTGTTATCTGGTTAGGCTAGATCCTTGTCCCTGCGTAGGGGAACTACATCGCCCTGATCTTCATACCAGATGAAGTATGTAGGCAGGAGATTGAGCTGATCTCTCCGGGCGTCTTTTCTTTTCTTTTGTGTTTGTTTGACAGTTATAGGCTGAGTCCCCGACTCCCTATCTATCTGTTGTGTTGTTTAGGTTCGGATGCTGATGTAAGTCCAGTGATTGGCATTCGGGCTCCACGTTTGCCTATGTGTGTCTTGTTTGTTTGTGTGCGTGTCAGCCGAGCTACGAATGCTCTGATTCTTCTCTCGTCCGAGAAGATACGTATGCATAGGATGCGACATCCTAGCGAGCATGTGTCGTTTCCCCAGTCCGAACTACTTCGACTCTGATGTCTATGCCTGATAGACTAAGTAGGCCCAGGATGCGATATCCTGCCGAGTCAGTTTCAGTCAGTCTCTCGCTTTCCTTTCAGCCAGTGTGTGTGTGTTTTGAGCAGTGTTTAGCAACCAATTTTCTTTCCTTTTGTGCGTGGATCCCGTAGAGTACTACGGATGCGTAGGGTGCCTAATACCTTCCCTTCGCATAACCGACTCCCGAACCCATCCTCTTTGGTCGCGAGGCCATGTTCTTTTCCTAGGTTTACTTCGAGCGTTTCCTTTCCCTCTTTTGGGATAAATAACGCACGGTGGCGGCTCTGTTGTTTCTTTCTTTTCCCGCCGGTTTTTCGCGTGATGCGACAGCTCGCACCGCAGCCGTTGAGAGACAACAATGCTGAGGCTCTCGCCAAAGCAAAAGGTAAACAAGCTGTGGTTGAAGAGGAACCTGCACAGAAGGAGGCGCCTGAGGGGTCGTTTGAGAAGGACGTGGAGGAGTTTATGAAGATTATTAAGAAGAGTGACTACAAGATTGTAGATCAGCTGAATCAAACTCCGTCCAAAATCTCTATTCTGTCCTTGTTGTTGTGCTCTGAGGCACACCGTAATGCCTTGCTGAAAATGTTGAATCTGGCTTACGTGCCTCAAGAGATCTCTGTCAACTAGTTGGAGGGGGTTATTGCCAATGTGAGCACCAGGCACGGTTTGGGGTTTACAGACTTGGATCTGACACTTGAAGGTCGCAACCATAACAAGGCCCTGCATATCACTATGGAGTGCAAAGGCGCAGTATTGTCACATGTGTTGGTAGATACTGGTTCGTCTTTGAACGTGTTACCTAAGAAGATCCTGAGCAAGATTGATGTTGAAGGGGTTGTCCTCACTCCAAGCGATCTTATCATTCGTGCATTTGATGGATCTAAACGGTCTGTTTTTGGTGAAGTCACGTTGCCAGTGAAGATTGGCCCGGAGGTATTTGATATTATCTTTTATGTGATGGATATTCAGCCAGCATATAATTGCTTATTGGGGCGTCCTTGGATACATGGGGCTGGGGCAGTGTCGTCAACTCTCCATCAGAAGCTGAAGTATGTCTGGAACGGTCAGATTGTGACTGTGTGCAGTGAGGAGGACATTCTGGTGAGTCATTTATCCTCTTTCAAATATGTGGAGGTGGATGGCGTGATCCATGAAACTCTATGCCAGGCATTCGAAACTGTTGCTCTTGAGAGGGTGGCTTTTGCTGAGCAGAAGAAGCCAGGTGCCTCAATTGCATCATACAAGCAGGCTATGGAGGTTGTCAACTCGGGCAATGCAGAAGGCTGGGGCAAGATGGTTGACCTGCCCGTCAAAGAGGATAAATTCGGTATTGGTTATCAACATCTGCAGGCAGAGCAGATTGAGCAGAAAGGGCCGAGTACCTCCACCAGCGATGGGCTGATGAATCATGGAGACGTCTTTGCAGCCAGTAGTGAAGACTGTGACAGTGATTGTGATCTGAACAACTGGGTTCGCCCGTGTGCACCAGGGGAGATGATCAACAACTGGACAGCAGAAGAAGTGGTCCAAGTTACTCTTCAAACAGAGTAATTTTCTTTTGTTTTTCATTTTGCACATAACCCTACGTTCTGCCCAAGGCGTAGTGGTTCATTGTAGGGCCTCATCATGTTTTTCCAATGAAATCATTAATAAAGGAAGTTTTGCAAACAATTTGGTGATCCCTGTCTTTCTGTTTTTATTTTTCACTTTTTCAAAAAAAAAAAAAAATGGCAATGTTTTTGTTTTTGTGACTTCCTTGAACTCTTTTTTCTAAAATAAAGCATTAAACATGCAGAAGTGATCTTACGGACTCCACTATAAACAGTTCTGTTATGGCTCAGTATGATTTCAATAATCCCATCTACCAAGCTGAAGAGGAGAGTGAGGAAGATTGTGAACTCCCCAAAGAACTGGTCAGATTGTTGAAGCAAGAGGAAAGGGTCATCCAACCTCATCAGGAGGAGTTGGAAGTCATTAATCTTGGTACTGAGGACGCCAGAAAAGAGATCAAGATCGGGGCCGCTTTGAAAGAAGATGTCAAGAGAAGGTTGATTGAGATGCTAAGAGAGTATGTGGAGATATTCGCCTGGTCGTATCAAGACATGCCTGGGTTAGATACAGATATTGTGGTACATAGGCTACCTCTCAGAGAAGATTGTCCTTCGGTAAAGCAGAAGCTTCGCAGAACTAGTCCTGACATGGCTATCAAGATCAAGGAAGAGGTTCAGAAGCAGTTGGATGCGGGTTTTCAGTCAGTTACTACTTATCCCCCGTGGGTGGCCAACATCATTCCCGTGCCGAAGAAGGACGGTAAAGTCAGGATGTGTGTCGATTACCGGGATTTAAACAGAGCGAGTCCGAAAGATGACTTCCCATTACCTCACATTGATGTATTGGTTGATAATACTGCTCAATCCTCAGTTTTCTCTTTCATGGACGGTTTCTCTGGCTATAATCAGATCAAGATGGCGCCAGAGGACATGGAAAAGACGACATTCATTACACCGTGGGGCACGTTCTGCTATAAGGTGATGCCATTTGGGCTGAAGAATGCCGGTGCTACCTATCAGAGGGCTATGACGACTCTCTTTCATGACATGATGCACAAAGAAATTGAAGTGTACGTGGATGATATGATTGCGAAGTCGCAGACAGAAGAGGATCACCTGGTAAATCTGCAGAAGTTGTTTGACCGATTGAGAAAATTCAAACTGAGGCTGAATCCGAACAAGTGTACGTTTGGGGTGAGATCCGGGAAGCTGTTGGGCTTCATTGTTAGTGAGAAAGGGATTGAGGTTGATCCAGCAAAAGTAAAAGCTATACAAGAAATGCCTGAACCGAAAACTGAAAAGCAGGTTCGTGGGTTTTTAGGGAGATTGAACTACATTGCTCGGTTTGTATCTCACCTAACTACCACGTGTGAACCGATATTCAAATTGCTAAGAAAGAATCAAGCAATCAGGTGGAATGATGACTGTCAGAAATCTTTTGACAAGATAAAAGAATATTTACAGAAACCACCAATCCTTATCCCTCCAGTTCCTGGGAGACCTCTGATAATGTACTTGTCAGTGACTGAGAACTCGATGGGGTGTGTATTGGGACAGCATGACGAGTCTGGTCGAAAAGAGCATGCCATATACTACCTTAGCAAAAAGTTTACCGACTGTGAAATAAAATATTCACAGCTTGAGAAAACTTGTTGTGCTTTGGCATGGGCTGCTCGCCGACTGAGACAGTATATGTTGAACCATACTACCTTGTTGATTTCTAAGATGGATCCAGTGAAGTACATCTTTGAGAAGCCGGCTCTCACCGGACGTGTTGCCCGTTGGCAGATGATTCTAACCGAATATGATATCCAGTACACGTCACAGAAGGCCATCAAAGGTAGTATTCTGTCAGACTACCTTGCCGAGCAACCGATCGATGATTATCAGACAATGATGTTTGAGTTCCCTGATGAAGACATCATGTATCTTAAGATGAAAGATTGTGAAGAGCCTCTTGTCGAGGAAGGACCGGATCCTGATGACAAGTGGACATTGATGTTTGATGGGGCTGTGAATATGAATGGCAACGGTGTTGGGGCAGTGCTTATCAATCCAAAAGGGGCTCATATACCTTTTTCTGCCAGACTGACTTTTGACGTGACCAACAATGAGGCTGAGTATGAGGCTTGTATCGTGGGGATTGAAGAGGCCATCGATCTAAGGATCAAAACTCTAGACATATATGGAGATTCCGCTCTAGTGATTAACCAGGTCAATGGAGATTGGAATACCAATCAACCGCATTTGATTCCTTACAGAGACTATACCAGAAGGATCCTGACGTTCTTCAAGAAGGTGAAGCTGTATCACGTTCCCCGAGATGAGAATCAGATGGCTGATGCCTTGGCTACTTTATCTTCTATGATCAAAGTCCATTGGTGGAATCATGTGCCACATGTGGCGGTGAATCGACTCGAGAGGCCTGCGTATATGTTTGCAGCCGAGTCTGTTGTTGATGAGAAGCCGTGGTACTTTGATATCAAGAACTTCCTCAAGAGCCAGGAGTATCCTGAAGGTGCGTCGAAGAATGACAAGAAAACCCTGAGAAGGCTAGCTGGAAGCTTTTATTTGAATCAGGACGGCATGTTGTACAAGAGGAACTTTGACATGGTGCTGCTCAGATGCGTGGATAGACACGAAGCAGACATGTTGATGCAAGAAGTGCATGAAGGATCTTTTGGTACCCATGCTGGTGGTCATGCAATGTCCAAGAAATTGTTGAGAGTCGGTTATTACTGGATGACTATGGAATCCGATTGTTTCAAGTATGCTCGGAAGTGCCATAAATGCCAAATTTATGCTGATAAGGTGCATGTACCACCAAGCCCTCTGAATGTTATGAATTCGCCTTGGCCGTTCGCGATGTGGGGTATTGATATGGTTGGGAAAATTGAGCCTACTGCTTCTAATGGACATCGCTTCATCCTGGTTGCGATTGACTACTTCACCAAGTGGGTGGAAGCAGCCTCCTATGCTAATGTTACCAAACAAGTGGTTGCCCGGTTCATTAAGAAGGAAATCATCTGTCGTTATGGGGTTCCTGAGAGAATCATCACTGATAATGGTTCGAATCTCAATAACAAGATGGTGAAAGAGCTTTGTAAAGATTTCAAGATTGAACATCACAATTCTTCTCCTTACAGACCAAAGATGAATGGTGCTGTAGAGGCGGCAAACAAGAACATCAAGAAGATTGTGCAGAAGATGGTCGTGACGTACAAAGATTGGCATGAGATGCTGCCTTTTGCTTTGCATGGGTACCGTACTTCAGTGCGTACGTCGACCGGGGCAACCCCGTACTCCCTTGTGTATGGTATGGAAGTTGTCCTACCTGTTGAAGTGGAGATTCCTTCTCTGAGGGTCTTGTTGGATGTCAAGCTTGACGAAGCTGAGTGGATTCGAACAAGGTTTAACGAGTTGAGCCTTATCGAAGAAAGACGGTTAGCAGCTGTGTGCCATGGGCAGTTGTATCAGAGAAGGATGAAGAGAGCCTTTGATCAGAAAGTGCGTCCTCGAAGCTATCAGACTGGTGATCTAGTCTTGAAGAGGATCCTTCCTCCCGGTACAGATAACAGGGGCAAGTGGACTCCTAATTACGAAGGTCCATATGTTGTTAAGAAGGTCTTCTCCGGTGGAGCCTTGATGCTTACAACTATGGATGGTGAAGATTTTCCTTCCCATGTTAGCTCAGATGTAGTCAAAAAATACTTCGCATAAATTGACCCGCTGGACAAAAAGAATAAAAGAGTCCAGGCAAAAAAGGGCATCCCGGCGAACCAAAAAAAAAAAGAAAAGGTTCGGGCAAAAGTTAGGGATAAAGAATAAAAAGAATATGTACACCCGGTAAGTCGAAAACCCGCAAGGGCGGCTTAGGCAAAAATGGGTATCCCGGTGGATTGAAAACTTGAAAGGGCGATCCAGCCAAAAGAGGGATTAAAGCGAAGACTACAGCCTGAGTTATCTGTACTTCATCGCGCTTCAGTGTCTACCATCTCGAAAGATGTGATCGGTCCAGTCATTCTTCTCAGAAAGCAAGGAATTGGGAGAAATTTGAGGATCTGTGAGTCATAACAGAATTGGGAAGTAGTGAATGCCGTGTTCACATTGCCATTAGGATAGATTTTCCTTTTGTACGCAATTACCTCTTTCTAGGAATTGCTTCCCTATGTATTCGCCTTTGCAGGCCCATTTTCAATCAATAAAAAGTCGTTATTCAGAAAAATTGCTCTCTTGTTTTTATTTTTACTGTTTTGTTTGCAAAAACGTCCGAATTTTTGATAAACATTGCATATAAAAACATGAAGGCTAGACAATAACGTGCAGAAAGATAAAACATTTGAAAATCATTTTGAATGTTGAGTACACTTGAGTGTATCTTGCCCATGCAATCCCCTGGGGCATGTATGTTTTGTGGTTGCAGGTTATCACCTTTGGTTCCTGGCTGAAGCAGATAAGCCACGGTTTGTTCAAGGATGTTGTCAGCACTGTCCGGTGGTATGAGAAGATGGGGATCTGTCCCAGCAGATGAAGCAAGTTCAGGACTTGTCTACCCAGCATAGTCAAGATCAGGAATTCCTCAGCAGGATTGAGGATGTTTCCCCAGTAGGCTTGGAAGTGGCGGTTTCCCCAAGCAAGTCTGAAAGCTATTATAACTGTTCTTCCCCGGCAGAGGCGTCTGTGGGTAGTGTGTTCCTCAGCAGCAGGAACAAAGGCTTTTGTTTCCCCAGCTAGTCTGAAGATTGTTAATCCCCACCGAGTCGGAAGGATGTTGTATCCCCAGCGGAGGTGTCAGTGAGGAGTTTATTCCCCAGCAGTCGGGTTTGAAGTACTGTAATCCTCAGCAGGGTCGTGTATGCCTTTTCCCATCAGGGTTGTGAATGTTTTCCCCTAGCAGATCTCTCCAGTAGAGGTTTGTGTTGATGGTTTTCCCCAGCAAGTTCCCCAAGTGGATCAAGTTCGGCGAAAGTTATCCCCAGTAGAGTTTATCCTACCTGTGGATTGGCAGCTATCCTCAGTAGAGGTGAGCTTTGGTTGTTTCCCCTGGCGGAGTCCCCAAGTGGATTGGATTCGGTGAAGGTTGTTCCCGGTGGGATCTATTCTTTCCCCAGCAGCAATGCTATTCTCCAGCACGTTCGAGAAGTTGGTGCTATTCCCCCGCAGTGCGTCTCCCCACCGAGTTGGAGAATTTATTCAGATTTGTGTGCTTAGCAGAGCAGTCCATTGGCTCCCCAGCAGGAGTTTTCATCATTTTGCATCTTGCATGTAGTAATAATTGCATCCTCAAATCGCGTAGCATTTCCATTCAATATGGAGCATTACGCCATAGAAAAACTCAAACATATGCATTCATGTGTTAAACCTAATCAGACCGTATCCCCAGCAGAGGCGGATCGTTGTTCAGTATCTGTACGGCACATTTGCTACAGTTGCTCCTAACAGCATTCAGGATTGATAATTCCCCAGAGAGGTTTATTTCTTCACTCGTCCGTGGAAGGAAGGTTTGATTCTCCCCGGTGAGATCCCCAGCAAGTGTTTAGCCTTGCCTTGACATATGAAGATGTCATTTTTGTGATACCGATAAGTGTCATGTCTGCACCCGTGTGTGTTCTTTCCTTGGTGTCGGTAAACACCATTGTTTCGGTGTCGGTAAACATCGAGTCTCATCCCAGTCATCGGTAAATGTCTGGTTATCCCTTTTTGATGTCGGTAAGCATCATCTTTCGATGTCGGTAAACATCGAGTCTTTTCCCATTCATCCGTTGATGTTTGGCCACCTCTCCGTTGGTGTCGATAAACGGTGAGTTTTTCCTATTCGTCCGTTGACGTATAGTTGTATCTCTTCTTATTCCCCAGTGATGTCTGGTCACCTCTCCGTTGGTGTCGATAAACGTTGAGTTTTTCCCACTCGTCCGTTGACGTATGGTTGTATCTCTTCCCCCAGGTCATCCGTTGATGTCTGGTCACCTCTCCGTTGGTGTCGATAAACAGTGAGTTTTTCCTATTCGTCCGTTGACGTATAGTTGTATCTCTTCTTATTCCCCAGTGATGTCTGGTCACCTCTCCGTTGGTGTCGATAAACGGTGAGTTTTTCCCATTCGTCTGTTGACGTCTGGTTGCATATCTTATTTCCCAGTCATCGGTAAATGTCGGGTTGTTTTGTTGATGTCGGTAAACATCATCTTTCGATGTCGGTAAACATCGAGTTTTTTCATTCATCGGTAAATGTCTGGTTTGGTGTCTTTCCTTTGATAAAAATCAAAGATCCCCAGTAGAGTCGTCGGTAAACGTCTTGTCTGGTTCCAGTTGCAAATATCTTCTTCGTCCCCAGTCTAGCCGCCATCGGTAAATGGCCTCGCTTTCTTCGATATCAGTAAATATCGAATCCCCAGTCGGAGCAGCCATCGGTAAATGGTCTTGCTGAAGTTGATATCGGTAAATATCAAGTTGTTTTGAAGCCACCATCGGTAAATGGTCTTGCTTCCTTTTAATATCAAATTCCCGGTTGAAGCCACCATTGGTAAATGGTCTTGCTTCCTTTGAAAGTTGTTTCCCAGCAGCCATCGGTAAATGGTCTTGCTGAAGTTGATATCGGTAAATATCAAATATCCAGTTCCCAGCTAAGTAACACTCGGTAAATGGTTTTGCTTTCCTGAAGTTATTGTGCAGCCGCCATCGGTAAATGGCCTGGCTTTTCTTTGTATCATATCCCGCGCAGAGTGCAAATTTCTACGGTTCTTTGGTATTCAATCCCTATTTACCTTGAAGGTCTGACAGCCGTTGCTCTCATCCGTTCAGGTTCCCAGTTGATTGAATAGGGGCAGCTGTAGCACCTCAAATTTTCACCTCCCATTTGTATATACATTTCATTTTTAGGTCATTAACATTGCATTCATATTGCATAGCATGTTACATCTCATCAGGCAAGACTGGTCAGGAGATTCAACTGTGCAAGGTAACAAGAGCATTTTCCATGAGATCAAAGCCCTAGGGTGGTTCCATTGAGCTCACATGACTCAAGGATCAGTTTGAAGTAGCTTGGCCAAGTGTTGAAGGCTCAGAACTCATCAGTGCATGTGCAAGTCATCTGAGGCCCATAAAAGTCAACAAAAGTCAACTGCAAAGTCAACTGGGGATTTGGAGGTGGGAAGTGGTTAGAGATGCCTCATTCATGTTCAAACAAGTCTCATTTGGCATTTCAAACATCAACATTGAAGGATTTGAAGTCAGGTCAAGACTTTCCCAAAATAGCAAGTGACCTATAATTTGAATTTTCCAAAAATGGAAAGGTTTTGGACCAACTTCAACTCAAGATTACATCATCAAGAAAGCTTCAAATGGAATTTTTTCCAACATGAAAGCTGAAGATCTTTCTCTCCCATTTCCAAAAAGTCCAAGATCATGAAGTTCTCATGTGTGGTTGAGGAGATATGACCCAATCATGGCAAAGTGTGTTTGAAGATTCAAATGGGCATAACTTTTGAACCAAAGCTCCAAAATGAGTGGTTCTTTTTGCATTTTGTTCATCATAACATGTACTTTCCAAGCATTTCATTACATGGCTTGAATTCCACTTGCATAATCATGTGCTTACTAGTGAAGTTTTTGGAAGAAAAATTTCTAAAATCATTCTTGATGATCATGAGCATAAAATACCAATTCAAAAGCTTGCATGGGCTTGTTTTAAGGGATTTTGGACCAGAATTAAGCACTGTTCACGTGGCCTTTCATGCATGGAGGTGAAAATGTCATTTTGTGCATACACCTTACAATTGATTAATCTTAATTGCATTTGGCTTAAACAGGTTCTAAACATGATTAGCATGGCATATATTGTGAATCCTAACTGTTTTCAGCATGAACATTCATTTCAAATCCAGATTCAAAAAATCATCCAAACTTTTCTCTCAAAATATTTTTCAAATTCTTCACACAAGAGCCACTTCTTTTGATAGATTCATGATCAGGAAGTGTTGCTGAGCAAGTTTGAACGTGGAATTGGAAGAAACCGTGCCAGTTTGGACCAGATTCGAAGCTTGAAGTATCAATGGAGATTGAAAATTGAGCTGGATTCACGTGCATTTGAGCATCCAATTCATCATCAATTACTTCAACAAGCATTGTAGAGAAGATTTGAGGCATTGTAGAGCTTGTAGCACGCGATTCAAAGTTGCTGTTCTTCAAGAGGTACCTAAGTGGCTTTGAGTTCATTTTGAACTTGCTTTGCTAGCTTGTGGTTTGCTTACTACTAAGGTATAACTCCTTTGACTTCATGTAGTCTGGAAGACCTGTCCTGTTATGTGGGCAGGCACCTGTCTGAAGTCCTCCTTAAGAGGCAATGCTTGTGAATGTTTAATTTTGTGCCAAGCAGGTAAAGACCTCTTTAGAGGCAATTGGCAGATAAAAGGGATGTGCAATCCATCCCCTGCTATTCAGTTGTGTCATTCACTTTGCTCACACACCATGTGTTGATGCATTGTGAATAAGAACCCAAAATCATGTTGTGTTAGTCATCAGTGGAGAAGAGTTCCTACATTCTGAACTCCCACACTTTCTATTTTGAGTCAAGCTCTCCCAGGCCAGGGATAAGAGCTGTGAGGTCATACCCTCATTCCCATTTCATCTGCTTCACCCTAACTCTCAATGTTAGGGTTAAGAGCTACAAACACCCCATTCCAATTGGCTTGTTTTTTACAGCCTAGCTTTGTATGAGCCCAATTGTGTGCATATAGTGTGTGTGCTTGATTTATTGTGCTTGTATGTGTTTGATTGTGCTGTTTAGGATAGCTTGCTCCCTGTGCAAGTTAGATAGAAACCTCAACATAGGGATCATATGCATGACAACTTCTAGGCTCGAGTCGTAGTCTCCCTAGTAGTTTGTGTTTCCCTTTGTCTCTGGTTAGGATAGAAGTTCTTTCCCTGTTTAGGGGAACTACGTCGCCCTGATCCTCATACCAGATGAGGTACGTAGGCAGGAGATGAGCAGATCTCTCCGGGCGCCCTTTTCACTTTCTTTTCTTTTTGTGTGTGTTTGGAGTCTGACATAAGTCCAGCGTTTGGCAGTCAGTTTCCTGTGTGGGTTTTGTTTGGCGTGTGTTAGCCGAGCTACGAGTGCTCTGATTCTTCTCTGGTTAGAGAAGATACGTATGCATGGGATGCGACATCCTAGCGAGCATGTTTCCCCCGTCCCGAACTACGTCGACTCTGATGTCTGTGTTTGACAGGCTACGTAGGCCCAGGATGCGATATCCTGCCGAGTCCTCTCCTTCCGTTTCTTTTGTCTTTCTGTGTTTCCTCCCAGCCTTGTGCAGTTTGTGAACAGTTCTAGCAACCTTTCTTCTATTCTCTTGTGCGTGGATCCCGTCGAGTACGACGGATGCGTAGGGGTGCTAATACCTTCCCTTCGCATAACCGACTCCCGATCCCATCTTTCTCTGGTCGCGAGACCATGTCTTTTCCAGGTTTACTTCGAGCGTTTCCTTTCCCTCCTTTGGGATAAATAACGCACGGTGGCGGCTCTGTTGTTTCTTTTTCCCGCCGGTTTTTCGCGTAATGCGACACCTACGTCCTCGAAACACAGAATGCCACACCTCACAAGGTCTTGGACTTTGGTATTCAAAGGGTAGCAATTCTCCACGTCGTGGCCGGGAGCACCGGAATGGTAAACACAGTGTAATTCGGGCTTATACCACCACTGGGGGTTAACAGGTATAGCCGGAGGGTCTCATGGAGTAATCAACTTCCTCTCTATCAAAGAGGTATACAACTCTGCATATCTCATCAGAATGGGATCGAAGGTGACCCTTTTCCTCTCGTAACTCGTGCTGGTTTGATTACTGTTTCGAGGCTGGTAGGCCTGCTGTTGCGGACGGTGCTGTTGAGGTTGATATTGCTGATGTGGTTGCTGATTGTTGCTAGGTTGCTGGTACTGCTGATTATCTCTGAAGACAGGTGCTATATGAGCCACCTGGTGCTGGTTACCGGGGGGACGCACGGTCTTCCTCCTCACAGAGGGTCTTCTTGGTTTCACATGGGAGGTCACAGGATGCGCCTCTCCATCTTTCTTCTTCGCAAACGACCCATAACGTTTGGCAGAAGAGCCTTCTTCTCAGGTCAGACGTCCTTCTCTAACCCTTTCTTCTATACGCATCCCCATATTCACCATCTCGGTGAAGTCAGAAGGAGCGCTAGCAATCATCCGCTCATAATAAAAAGAACTTAAGGTCTTCAAAAAGATCTTAGTCAACTCTTTCTCTTCTAGCGGAGGCACGATCTGTGCTGCTACCTCTCGCCACCTCTGGGCGTATTCTTTGAATGTTTCCTTGTCCTTCTGGGACATGGCCCTCAATTGATCCCTATCGGGAGCCATATCCACATTGTACTTGTATTGCTTGACGAAGGCTTCGCCAAGATCGTTGAAGGATCGGATGTTTGCACTGTCTAAACCCATGTACCAACGCAAAGCAGCACCGGACAAACTGTCCTAAAAGTAGTGGATGAGCAATTGGTCATTGTCAGTCTGAGTTGACATTTTCCTGGCATACATGACCAGGTGGCTGAGAGGGCAAGTATTCCCCTTGTACTTTTCAAAGTCGGGGACCTTGAATTTCACAGGGATCTTCACATTAGGAACCAAGCAGAGTTCGGCAGCCGACTTGCCGAAAAGATCCTTTCCTCTGAGAGTTTTCAATTCCTTGCGAAGCTCAAGAAATTGATCGTTCATAGCATCCATCTTCTCATAGACATCTGGGCCCTCAGACGGCTCAGAATGATAGATGGTGTCGTCTACTCTGGGCAAAGTATGCACGACAGGAGGAGGAACAGCAAGGACTGGGCTAGATGCCGGCATAGAAGCAAAGGTGGGAGCAGGACCCTCGGGCATGAAATTGGAAGGCATCCCCCACGGGAATCCGGCTGGCATGGCTGTCGGAGCAAAGTATGCACTGGCTGCAGGCACAGTTGAGGAGACAATCTCAGAGATGACGGTCCTCTGGGGAGGAGTTGAAGGTGTCGGAGAAGACTGGCTCTGGGCAGCCATGAATGATTTCATCAAGGCACTTAATATGGCCACTTCCTCTTTCAGCTCGCGGTTCTCTTGTTCCAAAAGATCCATCAGTCTTGAAATGTTGGCTCTGGTGTAGTACCGGCGAGTCAGCTTGTCTTCAAAATAAATGAAGAACACATGGTTAGACCACAGGACAAGAAGCCGGGAACAAAACCTGCTTATGCACATGATGCATGCAATGCTCGTGCATATGATTTGTTTTTTATTTCAAAGGAACTTTAGGGTTCTATTTGCGAATTTTGGAAATATTAAACACTTTTATATGGAAACATAATATCTGGGAAATATTTTATACCAAATAAGTACAACATTGGTAACCATATACAAGAGAAAAGGAAAATAATCATCCTATGGATCTCTAAAAACAATCATCTAAAGCTCGGGACACAGGAAGATAGGATGCACGAAGTCTCTTCACCTCCCTCTCGTAGGCTGCCTCCATATCTACCTTCTCCTTGGCGAGTCGGTCGTACTTCCTCTTCCAAAATTTGGAAGACCGAGGAAGTAGAGAAGTCCATGCTTCATCAGGATCATCAATAACCTGATGTTCAAGGGACTCTATCAAAGCATCCTTCTCCTTGATCTGCTGAAGCAACTCTTCTCATTCACGGATCCAAGCACGTGAGCGATCTTCGTCTCTCAACTCCTATACTCCTTGGTCAGGGAGGGTTGAAGGCCCAGCCATAACCAAAGGTGTAGGTCTTGGATACTCGTAAGGCTTGAGATACTCAGAAGCTCTCTTCCTAACCCAAGCAGTGTAAGGCTCCATAGCAACACAATTCTTAGGACCCAACTCCTTCCTTCCTTTCCTATGGATCTTGCGCCAAGCGCGGACCATTCTGCCCTTCAAGCCTTGGGGATCTTTACCCTCCTAAAATAACATTCCCTCTAACAGAATGTTATTAGGTTTATCCTTTAGGGGGAACCCAAGCTGACGACGTGCCAAAACAGGGTTGTAGTTAATCCCACCACATGTACCAAGAAGAGGTACATTGGAGAATTCACCACAAGAGTCGATAATCTACACACCATCATACACATGGTTGTACCAAGAGATATCATCATTAGTGAGAGACATAAGTCTCGTGGACCACCGTAGACATCCCTTATTCTCCTTGAAGGCGACCGTCTGCGGTAAGTGAGAAATAAACCACTTATACAACAGAGGCAAACAGCACACAATGGCACCACCACCCTTTGCATTCCTCATATGCAAAGAAAAATAAGTGTCACCCAACAGAGTCGGAACGGGATTAAGAGTAGAGAAGATCCTAATAGCGTTCACATCCACAAACTTGTCGATGTTGGAGAATAAAACCAACCCATAGATGAGAAGTACAAATATGGCTTCAAAGGTATCCTCACTCATGGCCTTCCCATACATAATAGCTTAGGTAATGAGGAACTCAGAAGGGAGACCTTGAATTCCACCTTTGGTAGTCATATGGGCACCAACCAGAGATTTGTCTATGTGCAACATGTCAGCTATCTCTTGAGGAGTAGGAATACTCTCCAAGCCACTGAACGACAACTGGTCTAGAATCAGTATACCCACAAGATAGGCATACTCCTCAAGTGTAGGCAAAAGCTGGAAGTCCGGAAACGTGAAGCAACGGTACAAGGGATCATAAAACTGCACCAATTCCCTCATCAACCCTTCATCCACCTGAGTAGTCAGAAGAGAAAGAAGCTTCCCAAAACGAGCCTTGAAACCCAAGGGATCTAGTACATAGGATGTCAGATTCCTTAACTCTTTCAAGTCTGGTTGTCTGAAACTGTACTTCTTCGTATTCCTTCTTTGTCTTTCCATGTCTGAAAATTTGCAAATAAACCCCTTAAGTTCCTTGAAAATTTTCTTCATTATTGATGATATGGATGCAAATGGGTGCATGAATGCAACAATCACACTCAAGGATCAAACAAAGCACACCAAACAAAGGTCATGGGATGGATCATGTTATCCTTAATATCAATCATCCATTTTGGTGGATTATGGTTTACACCTTATCAACACCCAAGTTCCATTGATATTAAGGATACATGAACGGATCAACCATGAATCACAGGTTTGTTGTAAATCACGAGCATGGAGTCTCGGTTAAGAACCACCCAAAGGAAGTGTACTAGGGTTTAAACTTGCCAAACATGTTCTACAAGAGGTTCCCATAGTCATCATCCCATCTTTCAGATATTATCGGATAAACTACTACTCGTATTCCAAAAATATTCTCAAGAGAGACTCTTATGAGTGTAGTATCGCGTGACAATCGTATCAAATGTTACATTTGAAAGACTTTCGCACTACATCCTAAGAATAGGCCAAGATGGGCTTGGTAAACTAGGGTCCTTGGCTTCTAAGGTCTATATTGGAAAGAGTAATGTCTAACCACAACTTACTTGTGCGACATTATTGATCCCAACATGACCTCCACCAAGTGAATGGACTTGCAAGTCAACTTGCTAAGGAATAACTCCACACAAGTCAACAAGACTATGCCATTCTCCTATCCTAAGTGCACTCGAGTTCGGATATAGAACTCATCTCACAAAGATCACCGAGCATACAAGGAATTAATATTCAAGCAATTCAATCATTACATACAATACAGTAATCCCAAATTGCACAAAAATATGTCATAAAACAATACAATACAATACAACAAATATGAAAAGTAGGCAAAACCCACTAGGCGAATGGATCCCCAGCAGAGTCGCCACTTTTCTGTAGCGGGGTATTCGTTACCATTAGAGATATTGACTAAATCCAAGGTAAATCATACAAGTCGAGTCGCCACCGCACTTCTATTTATCCAAAGGAATGGTTAGAAAGCGAACAAAAACCTAAAAGTTTTAACAAAAACTAGTAAAAGAGAAACGGAGATCTAGGTAAGGGGGTTGGTTATGCAATGGGAAGGTATTAGGCACCCAAAACATCCTAGGTACTCCTAGGGAGCCCTTTTCATATTTGTTGTAAAGGTTGTTGTTTTGTGAAAATTTATTTGTGCAAACATGATTGAAGAGATGAGGAAAGAATATACAAGTTTATTTACATTTTGTGTTTGGATGGATAAACCCATTGCCTACGTACCATCTTAAAAAAAGATTAGGATCAAAACCTCGTAGTTCGGGGTATAAATCTAAAAAAAAATGAGTTGGTGAATTAATTGGTCCAAAAGCCTTAAGGTCTTTTGTTATCCAAGGGAGAAAACTCAACCTAAAACCACAAATCCACCATGTGAGGATAGCTTCAACATGCTAGTGAGGGGTTAACCCTATAATAAGCATGGAAGACTCATTGTCCATCACTAAGGATATAGGTGAGTATTACATCTACCTCAAGGATAACTCAAACCTAATAGCTAAAGGTTATGGAAAATTTGATTAAGAAAGTGGCCATTGGAACCACAAAAAGATATTTGAATGGGTTATATTTAGCAATTAGAAGTATATACAAAATGGTCAAAGTTGACTTAAAGATTCAAATTCAAAATAAGTGTTATGAAAAGAAAATTTGAAAATCAAAAGCATAAGGCTTAGGTTTCTAATGTTTGAAAACAAGTGTTAAATGTTTGCACAAAAGTTTTGGCTTGGGTTAGAGTGGGGGGAAGAAGAAGAATAGCTAAAGTCCTAAGCAAAAGCAAAAAGGTGGGCGAAAAGGAACAAAACCACAATGGAGTTCCTCTCTTGAGATCATATTGATGATCCAAGTAGCTCCCATCCTTTGGAATAAGAAATCACAAAGCAATAAACTCAAGCAATCAACAATCACATAAACTCTTGGAAAGATTCCTCAATGCATCTTGGATCTCTCTCTCTTGGAAGCTCATGGTAATAGTTCCTCAATTAAGCTCAAGATAGAGCTCCTAGCACAAAGAAAACACACATCAAAAGGTTCCATGAAGTAAATCAAGAATGGACAAGAGTGAGTTTAGAAGTTTGGTCCTTCATAATCATCTTCAACATTAAGGTCCATTTACTCCAATTTTTGCATAGGGAATGTCCTAGAAACTAAGTCCATTTGTCCAATTCTTTGCATTTGGTTCACAACAATCAAAACAAAATACAAGCACAATAGTATATACACAATTATGTGCTCAAGTGAGAAAAAGGAAAATGGCATTAACATAAACATGTGCTCAAGTGAGCAAAGAGAAAAGCAAATGGATAATATGTGCAGGAATAGTAAATTGCATAAAAGTAAAGAGTAAAAAGTAAATGTTAATTGTTAATGGTTAGTGTTAGTAGTTAGTGTGCCATAAGGCAAATTTAGCGCTATGTTAAGCAATCGTAATTGGACTTATGTAGAAGTCACAACTATCTGAGGCCGGTCAATAATAATGTAGGCAACAATACAAGTTAGAAGTCTTGATTAGTGAACCAAATTCCAACAACTTGCCTTGCCAAAAAGAAAAGAGAATTGATCTTGTATTGATTTAAGCCTTTTGCATGATTTAGGAAACAACCTATCCTTAATGCAAAGCCATTCACTTGATCAATTGATCAAGATGAATTACATTTGAATCAAAGAAGATTAAGTCTCCTTAATCAATGCCAACTTATCAACCTTCAACTCACTGATCAAAAAGAAAAAGGAAGAAGAAGAAGGAGATGAAGAATGGATAAGGAAATGGAAAGATCAAAATGCATAAGGTGAAATAAAAAATGTACCAATCCATGTGTATTGACCAAATGACATTGAAGGTCAAAGTCAAACCATGAGAAATCAGAAATGACATGAAGATTGGAGATTAAACAATAAACAAAATATTTTTGGCATTTTCAATATTAAAATAAACTTGAATTAAAAATAAAAGAAAGGTCAAACTTCAAAATCCATTCAAATCAACCTTGATAGGTCCAAATGATTTATCCCAAGTTCAACATGGTCAAACAAGGTTTGACAAAAAATTTCAGCATTTTTAAAAGTCAGAAACTATTTTTAATCAATTAAAAATGAATAAAAATAACCTAATTGAACTAAAATCTCAAATAAATCTCAAATCAATTAAAAAATTGATGAGAATATTTTTCATAGATCCATCATCATTCAAATAGGTTAGGAAAATATTTTTGTATTTTTTGAATATCACAAACTATTTAAAATAAATTAAAAATAACCAGAAAAGAGAAAATTCATAAAAAAATATCAAATGACAAAATAAAAAATATTAAAAATCAGAATTAGAAACTAGAAATTATTTGGAGAAGAATGCAATTGGTCCCATATTTTTTGGATTAAAAATGAAGAAGATATTGATTTTTGAAAATAATGGAAATAAAAGAAATTAAATCAGAAAATTGGAAATTCAAAAAAACCAGGAGCGTTAGATCTGAGCTCATTAATTGAGCTGGCAGATCATGCGCTCCTGAAGCGCGCTTCCACCATACGCTTCAGTCAATGCGTGCACACCACGAATAAATGAAAAATCATAACAAACGAAGGCCAGGATTAGATCTGGAAATTCATTCCAACGATCCACAACGCATCTGGCAAAGGGACGGCCACCAGAGCCACCTTCTTCTCCTGTGAGCATGAAGATTCCGGCCAATTTTGCAGGTTTCAAAAGTTTAACCAAAATACACGATCCATACACCATTGGAAAACTGGGATGATGTACATCATCCCTGTATCACTCAATTTCACTCTAGATCTCTAAATCAGAGATGGTAATTCTGTGATGTTCAAAAGAACTTGATGGATTTCAAAAATTAAATGCACAGTAATGATGCCTCCATAGAGAGGACTTCAGCCAACACAAAATCCAAGCAAATAGATCAATAATTGATGAGATTCGAAGGAAAAACCAGTTGAAGAGCAACCTTGGATTCTGGAGATTTGAGCTTGCTTCCTTTATCAAAACAGAAGACCAATGAACTAAAGGATGAAGGTTTAGAAGCTTTAGTTCCAAAGATTCAACCAGATGTAGTTGAATTTTAGATCTGAAAAATTTGAAGAAAAGTGAAATACCTTCTTTGGTGAGAGGTTGGGTTTTGATTTCTGCAGCAATTCAGGTTGATTTCAGGATGAATTTTGAATGGAATAGAGCTTCTATTTATAGAGAGAATGGCAAGGAGAGGGTGATCAAAGCCGTGTGCATGAAATTGGACATTCCTTGCATGGGCTTGCATGATCATGCACAAGGCCCAAAATCAATGCCAAATGCAATCTGAAATCATACCAAAGTGAAATGGGCGTGTAATTCGAATGGTAATTGCTTGTGCATGGAATTTTGAAGTGTTATGCATAATTGAACCAAAAACTTCTCCTCTTCGAAAATACCATTTGCCAAATCCAAAAATAATCATGTGAGTAATGGTTGGAAAGGTTTTGATGTAAGGAACAATTGTTATGTTGGGCAAAAATCCATTTGAAGTGTGGAAATAGGTGAAATTGGAGTTTAAAGTGCAAGGTGCAAAACATGTAAAGGCAAAGTTTCTAATTTTGGCCAATGTTCAAGCCCTTCTGTTTTGATGATGCAAGCCCTAAATGAAAACACCTCCAACATCAAAGTTGTAGATATTTTCAAGACAATCAAAATGGACTTAAATTTTGCATCATTTGGATTTTTGGTGAAAGCGTTATGGGCACTTGAAGTTGGACTTTTTTTTGCCTTTCAATGCATTTGACCCAAAATGACCTATAATGTCTTGCATTATCACATGTATTTCCTTTGCGATTTTGAAATTTTGTTCAACATAACATTTGAAGTAGACATCTTAATCTTTCCAATGCATTTGATCCCATCTCAAAATCATAAAAAATGAATAAGTTATGTCCTTGGGAAGTTGACCCAAAATTAGGGTTTCAGTCAAAATGACCTATAATGTCTTGGAGTGGGAGATGATCTTCCAAGCTTCAAATCAATTCTTGATGAACATTAAAGTTGTTCATATTGTCCTTAAGAACATTTTTTCTTTCGGGATCATCTCCATTTGACCAACACATAAAAAGTTAGGTCTTAGTTTATTTTAGAATAGTCAGATGAATTGACTGATCAACTTTTCAAGTCCATGACTCATATCTTGATGAATTGATGACTGAGGACACTCAAATAAGTTCAAATATGCATGAAATGATGAATTAAAGAACTTCCGTTGATTGTATTTGATCATGGGCTGAGGTTGCTTCAAGAGTAAGGCATTGTGGTGCACAGATGAATTAGGGTTTCTTTGGGGAACCAACCTCAAACCCTTTGACTTGCTTTGATCAAGATGATGGATTGAGATACTATGGATGCATATTTTATGGATGAGAGCTTTGGGAACCATTACCATGCTTGCTTTCATCTCCTCTTGGCCATATCTTTGTACCAATGATCTCCTTGAAGCTTTTGACCTTGTGATTGCTCAAGCTACAAACAAAAGATGTTAGTGACATATTTTTATGCTTGGTTAGTAAACAAAATGAGAAAAGCAATGATATACAATTCAAGCATGCTTGGTGATCTCAAACCACTCACAAGAGGTCCCACCCAAATGCGAAGGGAACCAAGATGCTAATGATCCTTGAGGCAATGCAAATGCAATGTTATGATGCCATGAGGGACCTTAGGGTCAAAATTGGGGTCTTACAATGCCAATATCACTTAAGCGCATGGTACCTTACCATATTTCGTATTCTACTTAAGTACACCGTACCTTACGATGTTCTACAATTCACTTAAGTGCACCGTACATTACGGTATTCCTTAGTTACTCTATCTTTCATTAATCCGTCCTTTTGTGTGTGACCCTGTAGGTTTTCGCGGCATTGGCAATTATATTAAATCACGTATTTAACATAATAAACAGTGAGCGGTATCTAGCAACACATCACTGCTACCCAAGACACGAAAATGTCATGTGATCTGACAAATCCTTCTGTGATAATACTTATGTGTACAATTACCCTTTTGCCCTTATGTCTATATTGAACACAAGACATAGGCCGTGTCATCCTTGTCCACTTCAATATTGGGCCCATAGACATTTATCCTGTTACGCAGGATGGGAAAATTCCATCTAGGTCACTCATGTCCCTTAGCATGCTTCGTGGAGTACCCATCAACTGTCTTTATGGTCATCCAATTACGAACAACGTTTGTTCAGCAGTAAGGCACTCGACTCTACATCTAGGGTCCATTGTGGTTTCAGGTCAAAGGGTGGTATACACCATTATCACCATGAGAATAAATTATGACACTTTGCATAACATTCTATATAGTATTCTCATAGCGGGTCAATCCAGTATAAATATTACTGTTAATATTCATACCTATGTTTAAGACTTGATAACTCCTTATCCATGATCCATGAGATGTGATCATCAATCTATATACATAATAGTCTTAATGCTTTAATGTTATCCCACTTCACAATAAATCTCGACTACAGATACTTTAAGAATAGTGTCCTTATGTTTAATGTGATCTCATGATTAAGTCACACTTGATACATTAAATGGACTATCTATTCTAGGGACTTTATTAAACAAACATAATAAAGAAAAAGTCTTTTATTATTAATAAATAATTCGATACAAGTACCAAAAGTATTGGCCTCTAGGGCTTACACCAACAATCTTCCACTAGCACTAGAGCCAATCAGGCATACCCCTAATGCCCATAGGTCTAGTATGGCCATCATGCTTCTGCTGCGCAAGAGGCTTTGTCAGTGGGTCAAAAATATTGTCAAGTGTAGGTACTTTGCATATTTTCATATCTCCTCTATCTATTATCTCTCGAATGAGGTGATAACGCCTAAGTATGTGCTTAGATCGTTGGTGAGATCTAGGTTCCTTAGCTTGTGCGATAGCACCATTGTTATCACAACAGAGACCAATGGGATCCACAATGCTAGGAACTATGCCAAGTTCACTAATGAACTTTTTGATCCAAACAGCTTCCTTTGCTGCACTTGAGGCAGCAATATACTCGGGCTCGGTTGTAGAATCAACAACTGTATCTTGCTTTGAACTTTTCCAGCTCACAGCGCCACCGCTTAAGCAAAACACATAACCAGATTGCGATCTAAAGTCATCCTTATCTGTTTGGAAGCTAGCATCGGTGTATCCAATTACAACCAACTCTTCCTGACCTCCATATATCAAGAATGAGTCCTTAGTCCTTCTCAAATACCTAAGGATATTCTTGACAGCTACCCAATGAGCATCACCAAGATCAGATTGGTACCTACTCGTTGCACTCAAAGCATACGAGACATCTAGTCGAGTATATAACATGGCATACATGATAGATCCTATTGTAGATGCATATGGAATCTTATTCATGTGATCCCTTTCTTTCTTAGTTGAAGGGGATTGTGTTTTTGATAGACACAAGCCATGTTGCATAGGTATGAATCCTTTCTTGGAATCATGCATATTAAAGCGTCTCAGCAATTTGTCTATGTACGTACTCTGACTTAGGCCAAGCAGTTTTTTCGATCTATCTCTATAGATTCTGATTCCTAATATATAGGCTGCTTCACCTAGGTCCTTCATAGAAAAGCATTTCCCCAACCAAGACTTTACTTGTTGCAGGGTAGGGACATCATTTCCAATGGGTAATATGTCATCTACATATAATACCAGGAAAACGATCATGCTCCCACTAACCTTCTTGTAGACACAAGGCTCATCTTCGTTCTTGATGAATCCATATTGTTTTACTGTTTCATCAAAACAAAGATTCCAGCTTCTGGAAGCTTGCTTCAATCCATAGATTGATCTTTGTAACTTACATATCTTTTGGGCTTCTTGTGGTATGTCAAATCCTTCAAGTTGTGTCATGTACACATCCTCAAGAAGATTCCCATTAAGGAAAGCAGTTTTGACATCCATCTGCCATATTTCATAATCATGATATGCAGCGATAGCAAGTAAAATCCGAACAGATTTAAGCATTGCAACTGGTGAAAAGGTTTCATCATAGTCAACCCCATGAATTTGTTTATATCCTTTTGCAACCAGTCTTGCCTTATAGGTATGTACCTTACCATCCATGTCAGTCTTCTTTTTGAAGACCCACTTGCATCCTATAGGGTTAACTCCTACAGGAGGCTCTACCAAGGTCCAAACTTGGTTTGTGTACATGGAATCCATTTCAGATTTCATGGCTTCTAGCCACTTCTCAGACTCGGGACCAGTTATGGCCTCTTGGTAGGTCACAGGCTCATCTTGATCCATGAGTAATACATCACCTTGATCGGTTATGAGATATCCATATCTCTCAGGTTGGTGACGTATCCTGCTTGACCTACGCTGGTCTTGTTCTACTTGAGTAGGTTGCTCTTCCGCAACTACTTGTATTTCCTGTTCTAATTCCTCCATAGGTGTATCGATGCTTTGTGATTCTTGAATTTCTTAAAGCTCTATTTTCCTCCCACTGATTCCTTTGGAAATAAAATCCTTTTCTAGGAAAACTCAAGTTCGAGCGACAAACACTTTGCCCTCAGAAGGATTGTAGAAGTAATATGTGGTTTCAAGCTTAGTTGAAATTTGGGCTCAAGCTTGTTTCTTTAGGATACCCCACAAATAAGCATTTGTCAGATTTGGGCTCAAGCTTAGTTGAAATTTGTCGTTTCACATAAACTTCGCAACCCCAAATCTTCATGTAAGACATATGTGGTTTCTTACCACTCCATATCTCATATGGTGTCTTCTTAACCTATTTGGATGGAACACGGTTAAGTGTGTAAGCTGCTGTCAATAGTGCATGTCCCCAAAAGGAGTTTGGAAGACCGGCGTGACTCATCATGGATCAGACCATGTCTAACAGGGTTCGATTTCTTCTCTCAGATACACCATTCCATTGGGGTGTTCCAGGAGGAGTAAGTTGGGATAGGATCCCACACTCTTTCAGATGGTCATCAAACTCTAGGCTTAAATACTCACCACCTCGATCTGATCGAAGAGTTTTAATATTCTTACCTAGTTGGTTTTGTACTTCATTCTTGAATTCCTTGAACTTTTCAAAGGACTCTGATTTGTGTTTCATTAAATACACATACCCATATCTATTGAAATCATCAGTAAATATGATGAAGTACTGAAAACCTCCTTTGGCTGGTATGTTCAGTGGTCCACATACATCAATATGTATGAGGGCTAAAAGATCATTAGCTCTTTCACCTTTTCCTGTGAATGGAGACTTTGACATCTTTCCAATTAAACAAGATTTGCATGTCTCATATGATTCATAATCAAAAGAGTCCAAGAGTCCATCTTTAAGGAGTTTGGAAATGCGTTTCTCATTTATGTGGCCTAATCGACAATGCCAAAGGTAAGTTGGATTTAACTCATTAGGTTTCATCCTTTTAGTATTAATGTTATAAATAGGCATTTCAAGATCAAGGACATATAGTCCATTATTCATTTGTGCAGTAGCATAGAATATATCATTCAAATAAATTGAGCAACAATTTTTCTTTATTATAAATGAAAAACCAAACTTGTCCAAACAAGAAACAGAAATAATATTCCTGCTAATTGCAGGTACATAATGTAACACCTCAAAATTTGCCCTCCTCTCTTGGGACTAGCATGACATATTGCATCTCATTTTTAGGTCACTAAGCATTGCATATTGCATATCATGTGGTTACATGGTGCAAGTCATCTTCCCAAGTCTTGATCAGAAGATAGGAGGTCATGTGCAAGCTAGGGTTTCATTGGACTGGTCATTAATCATCTGAGGATGTGGAGGTCCAAATTAGGGTTTTGTGGTTCTCAAGGAGATTGATCTTCATCTTGGTTAAAGTGGTACATCATCATCATCATGGTCTTGATATCATCCAAGAAGTTCAAGTGATTGATCATATTCCTTGAGATTAGGGTTTTGACCACTGGTCAACCCTAATCATCTGCATTGGGCCAATCAGGGCATAGCAAGGAGATGGGGTCTACAATAGATATGGGGATCATTTCATGATTGTATTGATCTTATGGAAGCTAGGGTTTCACCCTTGAGTCATTTCATCAGAAGATTGGGGCTCAGATTGATCAGTGCATTGCCAAATTCATCTATCAGTTGAAAAGTCAACTGTGGTCAACTGTGCTTGATTTTATGGATTTGGAGGTGAGAGGGAGTTGGATACACTTCATTCATGTTGAAACAAGTGTTATTTGACATGTCAAAGCTCAAGAATGGAGAAAATAAAGTCAGGACAAAAATTTCCAAAAATAGAAAGTGACTTGTAATGGAAGTTTCCAAAAATGGAAAGTTTTTCACCACAAAATTACGTGTCCAAAAAAGCTTCAAATGAAAATTTGTTCAACATGAAAGTTGTAGATCTTGGTCTCACCTTTCCAAAAAGTCCAAGAACTTGAAATTCCCATGTATGGTTGGCAAGTTATGGTCCATTCATTTTCCAAAAAGACCTATAATCAAAGTGGCATAACTTTCACATGGAGTGTCCAAATTGGATGATCTTTTTATGAGCAAACTCCATTTGACATGTACTTTCATGGTGCATAATCAAAATTCATCAAAAATGGTCAATGCAAAAGGTCAATTTTCAAGTGTACTAATTGAATTCAAGGGCAAAATGGTCCAACTTGAGAAATACTTGGAATTTTGAAATGAGAATTTTTGCAACACATCACATTTGCCAAATAGAAGTGGTTTGAACTGTCATGAACTGTCAAGGATCAATTTTTGGCTAGGCTACTTTTGGAATTGCACTTAAAATGCAATTTTGGCATAGCATAGTGAAAATGAGAAATACAATGCCAATTGCCATGGGATCAAAGCCAACACATTCCAAATGGCATTTAGAGGATGTCTGAGTTGTCACATAGCTGTCA
This sequence comes from Lathyrus oleraceus, assembly GCF_024323335.1. Classification (NCBI taxonomy): domain Eukaryota; kingdom Viridiplantae; phylum Streptophyta; class Magnoliopsida; order Fabales; family Fabaceae; genus Lathyrus; species Lathyrus oleraceus. Next base: position 68,598,264 of record NC_066583.1, read on the forward strand.
TGTGGCCTAATGTGAAATGACATTTTTGCCCTTGCACTTGAAAAGGACATTACACTAATCAAATGCATTTTTTGCTAATTAGTGATTAAGTGAGTGATTAAAGTGGAGTATTTAAGCCTAATCGTAACAGAATGCAAAACACAATTGTACATTCCAAGAATCTAACAAACTTTCCCTCCATTTTCTCTCAAATTCTCTCAAGAACTTCATCACTTTTTTCAACAATTCTTCATCATTTCTTCATCAAATTGCATGATTCTTCCTTGGTTCATTCTCCACAAACCTTGATGTACTTCTGTTTCACCAATTCCTCGCCATATCATTGAAGATTGTGGACTGTTACAAGTTGGCATTTCCATGGCATTTTGCTAGTTCGTGTAATTGGAGCATCCTTGAGCTAGTGAATCTTTTCCATTCAACTTCTTCATCAATAAACTACTTCTGTTTTGGACAATTGGAGCGAAAAGCATCAAGAACAACAACTGTCTTCAACTTGAGGTTAATTTTCGAATCTCTTCATTTCTTAAGTTGTTACATGCTTATTGTAGTGCATTCAATGTAGATGATCATGATGTGTTTGGTTTTGGATTTGGTTAGCTATTGAATGAGTTGTTTTGTTTTGAACTTTTGATGCCAAACCTTTAATTGCTCGATCCCGTCGCTACAGTGAGAGTTAGGCAAAATCGTTAGCATATTTGTGACCTAGGTTGAGAGACGGTTCCAATGGTATCTCGCTTGTCCATTCTCGTTGAGTTTCGTTCATGACCATTGCTGGAGATGAAGAACACATGAACACGGGCAAGAACGAAAGATTTCTGGAAAAAAGCTATGTTTGATCCATTCATTTCGCTTGGCATTTGAATTTGTTGTTTCCCGCCTGTACCATCCAACCACAGCATGACACCGAATAAGTAAAACGACCGCGTTTTGCATCCTGGGGGCGATAATTACAAAACTGCCACTGTTAATTAATTAATTCATTTAACAATTAAATAATTATTTCAACATATTAACAAATCTTTAAAAAATCACATAAAATCCATTTTTAATCCAAAATTAGTGGGAGTTTTTTTGTTAGATTCATAATTTTCTCTAGTTTTTATAGGTATGATAACTCAAGTTGTGCTTGGTAGATTTTTGACTTTGCCTATTGATCTTTGACTTGTGTGCATTTTGTGTATGTTTCACCATATCCTTCATGAAATACTCATACATTATCCAAATTGAATGAAATTTCACACGCTAATTCTTGCCTCCTTGCTGGTTATTTTGATGTATAGTTTGTGAATTTTGGATCTCTGGTTTGGTAGATATGATTTATTCAAGTTGAGTGTGACAATTTGTGTCACACTAGGTTAGGTCAACTTCATGATTTTATTTAAAATGCTTAGAGATGTTGATCATATGAATGTCAAGATAACCTGTGAATTTTTCTGGAATTGTTGATGGAGTTTTCTAATTGATTGATAATTTTGTTCTCTGTTGCTCATTTGGTGACCTTGTGTGACACATGTTGGCATTTTGCTTGTGAAATTCTCATATGGTATTGGATGAAGATGAAATTTGACATGAGCATTCTAGACACATTATAGGACATCATGGTTTTGATGCCATTCATTTCTAATATGTTGTCACTGTTTTATGAATTATTGAAGTGGATGCTTGTTTGGATGCCTTGAATTGGCTTGTATAATTGTGTCTGGATTTCTTGATTTTCATTGACCAACTTCCTTTTGTCCAATTGAGCTGAAAATTGACATGCTATACATTGAATGTGTCCTGTTTAGGTGTGAATTTTTGTGGAGTTAATTGAATTGATTTGGTATGCTTTTGAGTGAGATAGTTCTGTTTGGTCATTTGGTGTTGTATTTGACCTAGTTTGTGATGTTTTGGTCATGAAATAATGATGGTGAATGATATGAGCATGGGACCAATTGTATTTGCTTTTAATTTGTTTGAATGTGATTTTGGATTGGTTTTACTTGCTGTTTAGGATTTTTTATCCCCTTTGGACCCTAGGCTTGGCCTAGTGGTCTTGTTTCTCACATTTGGTGTGGATTTTCAGGTTGAAAGGCAAAAAAAAAGCTTAAGGAGATAAATACAAGTTGCAAATTGAATTTGTTTGATGTTGTCCACTAACATGATTTTGTTTTCTAGGGATTGAGGCTTGGGCTTGAGCTTATAGCTTGCACTTGTGTGCATTGATTTGTGTTGTCTGTATAGATTAATATTTGCTGTTTACTGTTGGTTTGTCTGAGTACTGATGATACTTGATTGATTTCAGGTACATTTAGTTGCTTACAGTTCCTTGAGAACTTGCTTGCTGTTGCTTGGTTTTTAAACCAATTGAGGTAGGACTTCTATTCTCCGTGTAGTCTAGAAGACCTGGCCTGTTACTCTGCCAGGCAAACTGTCTGAAGTCCTCCTTAAGAGGCGATGTTTGTGCTTGTTTACATTTGTGCCAAGCAGGAAAAGACCTTGATTAAGGCAATTGGTGGATCATAGAGATATGCAACCTATCTCCCACTATTCTGTTGAGTCGTCCCTCTGCTCACACCACTGTGTTGATGCATTGGGACACAAACCCAAGATCTTGTACTTTGTACAGTTGTGTCAGAGTCCTTGAGCGTAGAAGGGTTCCTCTATTCTGGACCCACGCTCCTTTGTCTGAAGCTCTCCCTGGTCAGGGATAAGAACTGTGAAGTCTAATCTTCACTCACCTTTCATCTGCTTCACCTTAGCCCCTCAATGGCAAGGTTAAGAGCGAATACTACCCCTGTACAGATGACTTGCCTAGGCAGTCAAACCCATTGTTTGAGCCCACTTGACTGGATATATTGTGTGCTTTGTGAATATTTGCTTGAAATGATTGTTTTGCTTTGTTTATGCTTGCATGCTTGCTTTCTTCCTGGATAGGGTTAGCTTGCTGTTGGGCAAGTAGGTAGAAACCATAATATATGGCAATGATGCATGATAACACTAGGCTCGAGTACAGCTCCCTGGTAGTGTGTCTCCCCTTTGTTTCTGGTTAGGAGATAGTTTCTCCCCCGTTGGGGGGAACTACGTCGCCCTGATCCTCATACCAGATGAGGTACGTAGGCAGGAGACCGTGCGAGGTCTCTCCGGGCACTTTTTTTTTCTTTTTGTGTGTGTTTGTCTGACAGTTGCTAGGCTCGAGTTCCCGACTCCTTAGTAACTTGTTGTCTGTTTGTTCTTGTGAGTCAGGATATGGACGTAAGACCAGCGATTGGCTGTCCGTATCCTGATTGTGTTTGTTTGGTTCGGAAGCCGATGTAAGTCCATCGATTGGCGTTCGGGTTCCATGTTTGCCTGTTTGGGTGTTTGTGTTGTTTGGCGTGCGTGAGCCGAACTACAGCAGCTCTGATTCTCGTTCCAGACGAGATATGTAGGCATAGGATGCGATGTCCTAGCGAGCTCCCTTCCTCTTAACCCCACCTGTGTTGTCTTCGGTGTGTGTGTGTGATGTTTGTTTTAGCAACCTTTTCTTTCTTAGAGCGTGGATCCCATCGAGTACGACGGACGTGAGGGGTGCTAATACCTTCCCCTTGCGTAACCGACTCCCTTACCCTTTCTCTTTGGTCGCGAGACCATGCTTTTTCCAGGTTTCTCTGAGCGTTTCCTTTCCCTATTTTGGGATAAATAACGCACAGTGGCGGCTCTGTGTTGTTTTTGTTTCAGCCCGCCGGTTGTTTTTTCGCGGATGCGACAGCTGGCGACTCTGCTGGGGAAGTCACACTTTGATGTTGACCTGTGCTGGTCCATCTCCCCTAAGCGAGTCTCTCCTAGCGTTTTAGGATAGTTTAGGTTGCTTGTTTTGCTTTATTTATTGCATTTATTATTCTAACCAATGTATATATTTGCATAAATATTTGCATGCATCATACTATCATGTTGTTGCCGTCCTCTGTGCAGGTGGTTCCTCTGTTTTGGGGTGGGTGTTCTGAGTGGGGCTAAAACCCAGGCCCGAGTATACACCTAGGATTAGTGTGGTCTCATGTTGCCTCTTTCATGTTAGGTCAACATGTGCCTAGCAACATGATGTACCACAAGCCGGACGAGGTTCATTTGATAGTGCTTTCCTCTGTGGGGTACTCCACTTTGGTTGAGTTACTTCATTTGAGCTGTTGACTCTGGTGACCGATCATTTCCCGGATCTTTGGTTTAGACGGTCTTAAGGGAGCTACAATGGCACACCCGAAAGGGCAAACCCATTGAGTATCTCTGCCCGATTGTCGAGACTATTATCCGCCTTAGGGTGACCTGATTAGAATTTACCTGTGAGGGGAGGGTGGTTCTTTCAGATGCGTGATCAGATGGTGACTCAGATGGTGACTTTTGGTTCCGTTGATCAGGGTCCTATTTATGAGTCGGATTTATGGTCATTTATGCTGAGACGCCGGAGTGCTGTCCGTGTTATTTATCAGTGGGGATCCATTTATTTTAGGATTCCCCGGGCCGATTCAGAGGATTGTGGTTATCTGTTCAGAGATGGTTTGGTGATGATGATGATGTATCTTTCTTCCGTTTATTTCGGAACCCTTGAGATGGATTTGTGGTTACATGTTCCCTCGGATGGTTATGATCAGTTCAGAGACCAGGTGTCAGTGCAGATGACCAGATGACTTGGAGGATGGCAATGCATTGCATTCATTCATCAGCATCATTACATGTTGCATTTACCTGCATCTAACACATGTTTATCCATATGCAGGGACATTTTTGATCGAGATCCTGGTTGAGAGACTTTCTGTTCAGACATGAGGACCGGTTTGAAGCATGATGTTGCCTACAGTTTCTTCGACCCTGAGATTGGTGTGCTGAAGGAGATGATAGCATTGATTACACCCGACCATGTGGGGATGTTCAGATAGGCATACGGTAGTATCCTGAAGATGGTTTTCAGACTCACTGACAGTGACAGGAGTGCCATTCATACACTTCTCTAGTTCTATGATCCTGGGCTGAGATGTTTTGTTTTTCCAGATTATTTGTTGGGACCTCTGATGGAGGATTATGCTAGCATTCTGGGTATGCAGATCCGTGATCAGATTCCTTTCCATGCTACTAGGGTGGAGCCTGATGTCCTTGGGATTTCCCGTGCTCTTTATTTGAGTCCGGAAATGGTCAAGGAGGGTTTGAAGGAAAAGGGGAAATTACCTGGTTTTCATTTGAGTTTCTTGGAAGCTAATGCCAAGGAACATGCTGTAGTGGGTAATTGGAAGACGGTTTGTGCTTTGATTGCTGTGAGCATTTATGGGGTTATTCTGTTTCCTAATCAGAAGAACTTCGTGGACCATAATGCTATCAGATTGTTCATACAGAGAAACCCTATTCCCACTCTGATCGGAGATGTTTACTACTCGGTTCATAACAGAAACGAGAAGCGGCGTGGTGGTCTGATCCGGTGCTGTGCTCAGTTACTCTTCAGGTGGTTTATGGGGTATTTGCCGTCCCGAGGTGCTTTTGCTCATCTTGATCCTACTCTTAAGTGGTCCTTCAGGTTGATGGGTTTGCGGGCTGCTGACATTGCTTGGACTCATAATGGTCTGGCTGGACGGGATTTTATATACAGTTGTGGGAGTCTTCCCAATGTGCCTCTTGTGGGAGTTCAAGGTTGCATCAATTACAACCCGGTGCTTCTCAGGAGACAGATGGGGTTTGCCGTAGAGGGTCCTCCTCTCGGGCGGGAGATTCAAGAGTCCTTTTACTTCCCGATTGATGGCAATCAGGCCAAGCTGAGGCAAGTATTGGATGAGTGGCGTGATATTCAGAGGAAGGGCAAAGTTCCTTATGGCAAAGTCAATTGTCGGTATTTTCCATTATTTGACAATTGGTTTCGGAAGAGAATTGAGATTACACATCTACCATTTCCGGGAGGTGATCTTGGGCGTCCTATGATTGAGGGTCCGGCTTCCACTGTTAGTATGGAAGAGTTCCTCGAGATGAAGAGAGCCAGAGATCAGTTGCTTGCGGAGAAAGCAGAATTGGAGATGACTGTTGCTCGGGTTCAGATGGCCAACCAGGAGATCAAAGTGAAGATGGAAGATCAAGACAAGCGACATGCCCTAGAAGCGAAGCGCTTTGAGATGGATACTGCCTACTATGGGAAGGTCAGTCAGGCTTTAGCATCTTCAACAAAGGAGCACGACATCACGAAGGAGAGGCTAGCCAGAGCTTCAAAGGTTATTGAAGATCAGAAGAGGAGGCAAATCCTCGTGAGAGATCAGAGGGATGACAGAGCCAGAGTCCTCGCTGCAGAGTGGGAAGCGGAGAAAGCAAAGATCATCGCCGAGAGGGATCATTACATTGCTGAGCGAGATCATTACTTCAGGCAGATGAAGATTCACCAGAAGGAGGTGGGGAGATTACAGCAGGAGAATACCGAGCTCAGGTTCGCCGCAGAGTTCGCGAAGATGGAAGCTGAGATAGGGACATCTGTGGGACCCTCATCAGGCTAGATCTTTCATTTGTGTGGATTACCGTCAGGCTTGTTGACGGAATTCATTTTCTTGTATTTCTTTCCCGATTCTGGAGATTTGTATCTGATTTGATGTATGACTATGGCACTTATTGTGCATTTTGTTATGTGATGGTTATTTTTCATTCAGTGATTGATCTTCAAGCTTTATTTGCTTTACCGTATGCACTCACACAAGCACACACATGGTTGGGGTATCTTGCTAAATCATATATCTCTGATCTGTATGATGAAATCAAATGCTGAATGTCAGAATATTGCTGCCGGATTATTATTTGTCTCAATGAAGCCAGGATCAAGAGACAAAGTGTTCCTCATGTGGATAAACACTACATTCATGCATGATCATAATAACTTGTGTTTTATTTTGCAGGTATCTGTTGCTAACGTGCTTGATTGTTTCAGGAACCATTGCTCGTGCTCGCAGAACTGTACCTTTGCACTCAACCCGTCCTCACAGATACTTCACCAGACGCAATACTCCCAGACTGATGGATCTCCCGAATACTGATATCCTCGAGCTGAAAGACAAGATGAACGAGCTGATCAACATCATGCAAGGTTTTGCAGTTGGTCAAAAGGCTCTAGCTAATAAAGTTGAGAAGCTCGAGCGGGCTTCAGCAGCAAACAGTGGTGTAAACCTGGATGGTGTCTCCAACCAGGGGCTGGGTGGTTCTCGAGATGGGGGTAAGAGAGCAACAGTTGGTATGGTAAATAATGCTGCTGGTTTTGGTGGTGCCGGTGGTCAGCCTGGGCCGGGTCAGAATCTGAAGGACGGTTTGTTGCCTCCGTTTTACGGGTTTGATGAGGACAGAGAGGAAGACAGGGAAGCCGATCAGTTCTCAATGCATAATGAGCCCTTGGGTCAATATGGGGTCCAGCCTCAAAGCAAGGAGATTCAGCTGTTGGCTGAGAAGATTAAGGTGCTGGAAAGTTATGCCACTCCTGGGGTGGTTAACATGTCGAATATGGGGCTTGTTGAGGGGATTGTGATCCCGCAAAAGTTTAAAGCGCCCACGTTTGACCGTTACAATGGAAGTTCTTGTCCTGAGACGCATTTGCAGGCTTTTGTCCGCAAGATCTCGGCATATACCATGGATCAGAAGCTGTGGATGTATTTCTTCCAGGACAGCCTGTCCGGAGGCTCCCTGGAATGGTACACCAAGCTAAAGTCCTCAGATATTAAAAACTGGCAGGATCTTGGGGACACGTTCTTCAAGCAGTATCAGTTCAATGCTGATATGGCTCCGAGTCGTACCCAGCTGCAGGGTATGTCTCAAAAGAATAATGAAGGGTTTAAGGAATATGCCCAACGGTGGAGAGAGTTGGCTGCCAGAGTGCAACCTCCTCTTGTCGACAGAGAGATGTCGGATCTTTTCATGGGGACCCTGCAAGGGGCATTTGCTGAAAGAATGGTTGGTTGTCCGGTGACCAACTTTTCTGATATTGTCGTGGCAGGGGAGAGGATTGAGAGCTGGTTAAAGCTTGGTAAGATTCAGGGTGCAGCCTCTTCTTCAGGATCGAAAAAGCCGTTTGGTAATGGTGGTCAGAGGAAGAAAGAGGGCGATACCAGTGTTGTCTATGCGCAGAAAGGACCCAGTAGGGATCGTTACTTTCAGCACACTGCTGCGGTAACCATTCCTGCTGAACAACAACAGCAACAACCTCAGCAGCAGAGGCAACCGTTTCAGCAGAGGCCTTAAAGGGCTGGTTACCAGATGAAGGGTAGAGCAATGGACAGACAATTTGATAGGCCTCCGGTGACTTATTCCTTCCTGTTCAAAAAGTTGATGGACTTGGAGTTAGTACAGACCAGAACTTTGGCACCTTTGAGACCCGATCAAAGGCCAGCCAGCTATGATGAAAATGCCAAATGCGAATTCCACTCGGGTGCTCCCGGACACAACATAGAGAACTGTAAAGCTTTTAAGCACACAGTTCAAGACCTGGTGGATTCAAAAGCAATCAACTTCGCACCATCTCCCAACGTCAATGCTAATCCCATGCCCGCGCATGGTCAGAGGGGGGTGAATGCCATTTCTGAAGAGAACAGGATCGGGCTGGTGTCTGTTGATCAACTAAGGACTCCTCTGGCTGAGGTTAAGAGGCAACTGTCGTTGAATGGGGTCAACCCGGGCTGTGGTTCTGATTGTGCTGAGTGCACTATTTCCGTCAAGGGGTGTGAATCGTTGAGAAAGACTGTCCAGGGTTTGATGGACGATGGAAGCATCTTGGTTGAGAAAGTCGATAAGGGGAAGGATGAGGTCTCCACCATAACAATCTACTTTGATCCGGTGGATTTGTCTAATCTTGCTGAAGCGGCTCCAGTTACTATCACGGTACCTGGACCAATTCCATACGACAAAGATGATGTCGTGCCTTGGCATTATGGTGGAGAAGTTTATTGCAATGGGGAGAAAGTGGAAGATCAGGCTGCTAGTGAAACCACCGTTCTAAAGGTGGATAATGCCGGTACCAGCGGTTTCACTCGCAGTGGAAGATTATTTGCTCCGGAGGCCTTGAGGGGAGGAGAAGGAGAGAAAGAGAAAAAAGAAAAGGCCGAGGCTTTAGCCAGGGCAAAAGGAAAAGTTGTGGTGAATGAGGGTACTCCAGTGGTGACACCGGCGCCTGCGGGGTCGGATGAAAAACTTGATGATGATGCAGAGGAATTTTTAAGAATCATCAAGAAGTCTGAGTACAAACTGGTTGACCATTTGCAGTAGACTCCTTCCAAGATATCAATTTTGTCGTTGCTGTTTAGCTCTGAGGGGCATAGGGAGGCTTTATTGAAAATCTTGAAGAAAGCCTATGTTCCTCAGGAGATAACGATAAATCAGTTGGAAACGGTCGTGTCTAATGTGCATGCCAGCCATGGGCTGGGTTTTACAGACATGGATCTGACGGTAGATGGGAGGAATCACAATCGGGCGCTACACATTGCGATGGAATGTAAAGGAGCCGTGCTTTCGCATGTGCTGGTTGATACCGGCTCCTCTTTGAATGTGTTGCCAAAGAAGGCTCTGGCTAAGCTTAACTGTGATGGGCTGATTTTGACTCCGACAGATTTGATTGTGCGGGCATTCGACGGGTCGAAACGGGCTGTGTTTGGAGAGGTTGAGCTGCCAGTGAAAATAGGCCCAGAGGTGTTCAAGTCAACTTTCTACGTCATGGATATTCAGCCGGCATACAGTTGCATGTTGGGTAGGCCATGGATCCATGCTGCTGGGGCAGTGACCTCGACTTTGCCCCAGAAGTTGAAGTACATCTGGGAAGGCCAAGTTGTCACTGTGTGCGGAGAAGAGGACATCTTTGTCAGCCACCTGTCCTCATTCAAATATGTGGAGATGGACGGCGAGATCTGGGAGACGCCTAGCCAGGCATTTGAAACCGTTAAGGTGGAGAATGCTCTGTTTGCGAAAGAGGAAGAAAAACCGTCCATTGCTTCGTACAAGCAGGCCACTGAGGTGGTGAAGAGTGGAGAGGCTCCTGGTTGGGGCAGAATGATGGATGTCCCTGCGAAGAAAGATCGCTTTGGAGTGGGGTACCAGCCGGGCCGAGGCTCAGGGCAAGGCAGAGGACGTCGTACGTCGGTCACATTCACTAGTGCCGGAATGCTGGATCCGGATCACATCTGCATGATGGGTGAAGACGCTGATAGCGACTGTGACATGGACCGGTGGATAAAGCCGTGCGCACCAGAGATGGGAATCCAGAACTGGAAGGCTGAAGAGATCATCCGGGTCACTCTGCTGGAAGAGTAATATTTTTCCTGTTTTGATTTTATATGCATGAAAGCCATACGTGTTGCCCGACACGTAATGGTCCATTGTAAGGGCCACCTCATGTTTAAGTTTGCAAATTCGCATCATTAATAAAAGGATGTTTTTTTTCAATTAAAAGCGGTGTTCCCTGTTTTTCATTTATTTTTGCAGTTTAAAAATAAAAACAAAATAAAAATGGCAATGTTTTCATTTTTCTTTTTTTCAATTTGTCACACCGGTTCTAAAGCAATGCATGAATCAACATTCATGCAGATGCAATTCTTCTCCGGATCTCATTGATAACAATCCTGTTACACCCTTGTATGACTTCGACAATCCAATCTATCTTGCTGAAGAAGAAGACGAAGAAGATTGTGAACTGCCAGGGGAATTAGCCAGGTTGTTGAAACAAGAGGAGAAGGTGATTCAGCCGCATGAAGAGCAGATTGAGGTGGTGAATCTGGGTACCGACGAGGTCAAGAAAGAGGTGAAAATCGGGGTTGCTTTGGAGGAAAGTGTCAAGAGCAGATTGGTAGTGTTGTTGAAAGAGTATGTCGACATCTTTGCCTAGTCTTATCAAGATATGCCAGGGTTGGATACCGATATCGTTGTGCACAAGCTACCGTTGAGATCAGATTGTCCTCCAGTAAAGCAGAAATTGCGCAGAACTCGACCTGACATGGCGATGAAAATCAAAGAGGAAGTGCAGAAGTAGTGGGATGCTGGTTTCCTTGCTGTCACTAATGATCCGCCATGGGTTGCAAACATTGTGCCGGTCCCGAAGAATGATGGGAAAGTGAGAATGTGTGTGGACTACCGAGATCTGAACAGAGCTAGTCCGAAGGATGATTTTCCGTTACCTCACATTGATGTGTTGGTAGACAATACAACTTAATTCTCGGTGTTTTCCTTCATGGATGGCTTTTCTGGCTATAATCAAATCAAAATGTCGCCAGATGATATGGAGAAAACAACGTTCATTACACCATGGGGCACCTTTTGTTACAAGGTGATGCCATTTGGTCTCAAGAACACCGGTGCTACTTATCAGAGGGCCATGGTGACTTTGTTTCATGATATGATTCATCATGAAATTGAATGCTATGTTGATGACATGATAGCAAAGTCCCAGACAGAAGAGGGGCATTTGGTAGATTTGGCCAAGTTGTTCGACCGGCTGAGACAATTCAGACTGAGGTTGAATCCGAACAAGTGCATGTTCGGAGTGCGGTCCGGTAAATTGCTGGGGTTCATTGTAAGCGAGAAAGGAATCGAGGTTGATCCTGCGAAAGTAAAAGCAATAAGAGAAATGCCTGAACCGAGAACAGAGAAAGAGGTTCGTGGTTTCTTAGGTAGATTGAACTACATTTCACGGTTCATATCTCATCTAACAGCCACGTGTGAACCGATATTCAAGTTGTTAAGAAAAGATCAAACGGTCAGGTGGAATAATGATTGCCAAGCGGCATTTGAAAAGATAAAAGAATATTTGCAGGAGCCTCCGATTCTGATGCCTCCTGTGGAGGGAAGACCGTTAATTCTGTACTTGACGGTCCTCGAGGGGTCTATGGGGTGTGTATTGGGGCAGCATGACGAGTCTGGTCGAAAAGAGCATGCCATATACTACCTTAGCAAAAAGTCTACCGACTGTGAAACAAGATATTCACTGCTCGAGAAAACTTGCTGTGCTTTGATCTGGGCTGCTCGCCGACTGAGACAGTATATGCTGGTTCATACCACTTTATTGATTTCCAAGATGGATCCAATCAAGTACATTTTTGAGAAGCCAGCATTGACCGGACGGGTTGCGAGGTGGCAAATGATTTTGATTGAATATGATATACAGTACACCTCTCAGAAGGCGATTAAGGGGAGTGTATTGTCTGATTACCTCGCCCAGCAACCCATTGATGATTATCAACCGATGAAGTTTGAATTCCCTGATGAGGACATCATGTTTCTCAAATCGAAAGATTGTGAGGAACCGATCCCGGAGGAGGGGCCTGACCCTGAATCCGAATGGATTCTGATGTTTGATGGGGCCGTTAACGTGAATGGAAGCGGTGTTGGTGCTGTTTTGGTTACGCCGAAAGGATCCCACATTCCTTTTGCTGCCCGGCTAACATTTGAGTGCACCAACAACGTAGATGAATACGAAGCTTGCATATTGGGGATTGAAGAGGCGATTGATTTGAGGATCAAGAACCTTGTCATATATGGAGATTCAGCTCTGGTTGTGAATCAAGTTAACGGGAAATGGTATACGCATCAATCTCATTTAGTGCCGTATCAAGATTATACGAGGAGATTGTTGACGTTTTTCACCAAGGTGAAGTTGCATCATGTGCCCAGAGAAGAGAATCCTTTGGCAGATGCTTTGGCTACTTTGGCCGCCTTGATTAAGGTGCAATGGTGGAATCAGTTCCCCAGTGTGGAAGTAGGTCGTCTAGATAGACCGGCTTATGTGTTTGCTGTTGATACAACGTTTGATGATGAGAAGTCGTGGTATTATGATATTAAGCGCTATCTAGAGACTCAAGAGTATCCTGAGGGAGCATCGAAAAAGGACCGAAAGACTCTGCGGAGGTTGGCCATGGTGTTTTACTTGAATAAGGATGGGGTTCTGTATAAGCGGAATTTTGATTGGGTCTTGCTCAGATGTGTCGATGATAAAGAAGCAAGCCAATTGATGAAAGAGGTTCATGAGGGGTCGTTCGGTACCCATGCCAGTGGGAATGCAATGGTGAAGAAGCTGCTGAGAGCAGGTTATTATTGGATGACAATGGAGGCCCAATGTTTCAATTTTGTGCGGAAGTGTCATAAATGCCAGATTTATGCTGACAAGGTGCACGTGCCTCCAAATCCGTTGAGTTTAATGTCGTCTCCATGGCCGTTTGCTATGTGGGGCATTGATATGATCGGAAAGATTGAGCCTACGGCTTCGAATGGGCACAGATTCATATTGGTGGCTATTGATTACTTCACCAAGTGGGTGGAAGCAGCCTCTTATACGAATGTGACAAAGCAGGTCGTTGCCAGGTTTCTCAAGAGAGACATCATTTGCAGATATGGGGTTCCCGAGAGAATCATTACTGATAATGGTTCTAATTTGAACAATAAGATGATGGCAGAGCTGTGCCGGGAATTCAAGATTGAGCATCACAATTCTTCTCCCTATCGTCCGAAGATGAATGGGGCAGTTGAGGCAGCCAACAAGAATATTAAGAAGATTGTGCAGAAAATGGTGGTAACCTATAAAGACTGGCATGAGATGTTGCCGTTTGCATTGCATGGGTATCGAACGTCGGTGCGTACAACTACTAGGGCGACTCCTTTCTCGTTGGTATATGGAATGGAAGCGGTGTTGCCAGTTGAGGTTCAGATTCCCTCTTTGAGAGTCCTGATGGACGTGAAATTGCAAGAGGCAGAATGGGTAAGGACCCGGTATGAAGAGTTGAGCGTAATCGAAGAAAAGAGGCTAGCGGCCATTTGTCATGGGCAGTTGTACCAGCAACGGATGAAACGTGCTTTTGACAAGAAGGTACGACCTCGGGTGTATCACGTGGGTGATATGGTGTTGAAAAGGATCCTTCCTCCTCAAAACGATCGAAGGGGCAAATGGACACCTAATTATGAAGGTCCATTCGTGGTCAAGAAGGTTTTCTCTGGTGGAGCCTTGTTGCTAACGACCATGGATGGTGAGGATTTTCCATCCCCTGTGAATGCGGACGCAGTTAAAAAATACTTCGTATAAAGAGACCCGCTGGACGAAAAGAATAAAATAGTCTAGGCAAAAATGGGCATCCCGGTAAACCAAAAACAGAAGAAAAGGTTCGGGCAAAAATTAGGGATAAAGTGAAAATTGTGCACCCGGCAAGTCGAAAACCTGAAAAGGCGACTTGGGCAAAAAAGGGTATCCCGGTGGACTGAAAACCCGAAAGGGCGGTCCAGGCAAAAGAGGGATTGAAACGAACAACTGCGTCTGGCATGATCGTTTGCGCTTTGGTTAAAGCATCGTGGATAATACCCGGTAGGGATCAACCAGAAACGTCTTGTTCAGAAGGCAGAAGCACGGAGAGTCTGAGGGCATACGGGGTGTAACCGAGTTGGAACTCGATGAGATCACGGGTTCCACACTTCCATTAGGATAGATTTTTCCTTTTGTGCGCAATTACCTCTTTTCAGGAATTGCTTCTTTTGTATTGCTCATTTGAGCCACACATTTTTCAATCAATAAAATGCATATTCAGTCAAATAATTTTGTTTTTGTTTTTCATTACCGCTTTGATTGCAAAAACATCCGATTATTTTTGATAAAGAATCTTGCATTTTAAGACATACAGGTCCCTTCCAATGCATGTTTATAAGATTGAAAGCTTGAAATCTTATTTGGAAGGTTGGGTGACCCAAGTGTTGAAATCTTGACACGCCTGGGGCACGGTTTTATCTAACGATCTGTTTTGCAGGAACTGTTAGATATTCTTCACTCACTTGCAGGTTGTGATGTGGAAGTTGTTGAAGAACAATCCCCGTGGAGTCCAATCAGGGACGAGGGACGACAAAGAGACGTTGAGACGTACGACGATCCTTGGATGATAATCAAGAAGACTCTTCAAAATCGGAAGATTGGAAAGTCTGTAGAAATTCCCCGCAGGGTCCAATCGGAGACAAGCGATGAAGAGACGTTGAGACGTCCGACGACCATTGGAAGTAATCAAGAAGACTCTTCAAAGTCGGAAGATTGAAAAATTTGTATAATCCCCAGGAGTTCGCATCCCGTCGAGCGCGGCGCGACATTGGAATACAAGATGATGGAGCAGAAAAGGTCCAGACGAGTCTGGGAATTCTCAAAAGTGGAAAGCTGATACGAGATTGGGAGGTAGATACCATGGTTCGATGAGTCGACGGGTGTTCTGTACCAACTTTTCTCATTTCCCAGCTAGGTCCCCAAGCAGAGTTGTGAGGACCAAATCTCCAGCAGATCCAAGGTCTATGGATCCCTTAGCCGAGTCGAGGTGGTTATCCCCGGCATGTTTAAAACGGTGTTTCCTCAGCGGCCAGGCCTGGAGGTTGCTATTCCCCGAATGGAGCGGGTTTCAATGAAATATATCTCCAGCAGTGTGCATCCCCAGCTGAGTTGATTCTACCTATGGATTGCATGGGTTGTTCCCAGCGGAGTATCATTCGTTTCTCTAGCAGGGTCAGGATGGTTATTCCCAGCAGGTTTTGGGATCGATGTTTCCCCAGTCGCCAGGCCTGGAGGTGGCTGTTTCCCAGCAGAGTTATTTTTGAGCATTTCCCCAGTGAAGTTGCCAGGTATCTGTGAGGGTTTCCCGAAGCAGAGTCGGGATTGATATCCCCAGCAAGTCGAAGACTGTTGTATCCCCACAGAGTGTTGGTGGTGCTTATTCCCAGTAGTTTCCCGAGCGGATTGGGTGCAAAGGACGAGTTCCCCAGCAAGGGTTGCCTTTTCCCCAGCAGCAGCGGTGTTATTCCCCAGCAAGGCGGAATCAGAGTATTGACGAGTTCCTCAGCAGAGTGTCTCGCGCTCCCCAGCAGAATCCCTTGAGGGGGATACTTTTTATGCATTCATCATGTAGAGTAAGCATAGCATGTTGCATAGAAAATAATAAATCGCGTAGCATTTCCATGATTATGGAGCATTACGCAGAAAAAATCAATCATGCATCATGTTGCAAGCATAAAGCTAGTCTCAGACTGTGGTTACTGCTTGAGAGGTGACTTTATCCAAAAGGTGAAGGTGTTGCTCCAATAAGTCTAGCATCGGGATTTAATCAAAGATATTCTCCAGTAGTGCGATACTGGAGGAAGCTACTTTTCCGTCGAGCGGAGATGGGAAGTGTTTTGCGATCAGCGCAATTCAAGCCGTGGTTACCGCTTGAAGGTTTGGTTTCACCAGATGGTGAAGATGTTACTCTGAGGAGTTTAGCATCAGGACGTCAGATCAGCAATGTTCCCCAGTAGTGCGATATTGGAGGAAATGTTTCCGTCGGACAGAGATGGAGATAAAATCAGAAGACGTTACGCGGTCAGCGCGATTTCGGGGTTCAAATGGAGAAAAGGAAGTGTTGAGGCATTTTCTGGAGATCGGGGTTCAAACGGAGAAAAGAAATGCTGAGGCATGTTCTGGGGTCCAAATGAAGATTGGAGTTGAAGATTATATCCGGGATGAGGTCCTCAGGATTATCTTCTGTTCATGTGTCACCTTAGACTTTGGCTGAGGCCGATGGAGGTCGTTATAGGTGTCTTTTGAGGAAGAGATACACATGTTACCTTCCTTAGTGAAGGTATACCCTCTGACATGTCGCCCTCAGAGTGGTTTGGTGTTATTTCCGGCGTTGCTAGCGGAATTATCACGAGAGATTGGAGATCGGGGTTCAAATGGAGAAGAGGAAATGTTGCGACATTTTCTGGAGACGGGGTTCAAATGGAGAAAGGCAGATGTTGCGGCGTTTTTCGGAGAACGGGGTTCACATTGGCGATCGCAAGTTATCGTAGGCGACTGGGGTTCAAAACGGAGAATGGGGTTCATTATTTGGCAAACAGGAGAACGGGGTTCAAATGCAGAGATCTGAGGATCATTTGCGTAGAGAAAAATTTTCGGGGTTCAAGAAAATGAAAAAAAGAAGAGAGAAATTTCGGGGTTCAAGAAAAGCATAAAAAAGAAAGGAATAATAATCCCCAGCTGATGTGGTGTTCAGGCCATGGTTATCCCTGCGTTACCATTTATTTTGGTATCCAGGTTGATGTTGCTGTTTCGGTGATTAGGCCGACTTTTTCCGTACCAGACGGATTTTGGTTTCGAGGTTGTTTCTTCGCCGATTCTGACAGGCGTTGTTAATTATTTCCCATCAGAGTGCAAATTGTTCGTCTGTTCTTGGTATTCAATCACTCTTCATCCTGATCATCTGAAAGCCGAGGCTGTTCATATCGACAAGTTCATAGTGGATTGAATAGGGGCAGCTGTAACACCTCAAAATTTGCCCTCCTCTCTTGGGACTAGCATGACATATTGCATCTCATTTTTAGGTCATTAAGCATAGCATATTGCATATCATGTGGTTACATGGTGCAAGTCATCTTCCCAAGTCTTGATCAGAAGATAGGAGGTCATGTGCAAGCTAGGGTTTCATTGGACTGGTCATTAATCATCTGAGGATGTGGAGGTCCAAATTAGGGTTTTGTGGTTCTCAAGGAGATTGGTCTTCATCTTGGTTAAAGTGGTACATCATCATCATCATGGTCTTGATATCATCCAAGAAGTTCAAGTGATTGATCATATTCCTTGAGATTAGGGTTTTGACCACTGGTCAACCCTAATCATCTGCATTGGGCCAATCAGGGCATAGCAAGGAGATGGGGTCTACAATAGATATGGGGATCATTTCATGATTGTATTGATCTTATGGAAGCTAGGGTTTCACCCTTGAGTCATTTCATCAGAAGATTGGGGCTCAGATTGATCAGTGCATTGCCAAATTCATCTATCAGTTGAAAAGTCAACTGTGCTTGATTTTATGGATTTGGAGGTGAGAGGGAGTTGGATACACTTCATTCATGTTGAAACAAGTGTTATTTGACATGTCAAAGCTCAAGAATGGAGAAAATAAAGTCAGGACAAAAATTGCCAAAAATAGAAAGTGACTTGTAATGGAAGTTTCCAAAAATGGAAAGTTTTTCACCACAAAATTACGTGTCCAAAAAAGTTTCAAATGAAAATTTGTTCAACATGAAAGTTGTAGATCTTGGTCTCACCTTTCCAAAAAGTCCAAGAACTTGAAATTCCCATGTATGGTTGGCAAGTTATGGTCCATTCATTTTCCAAAAAGACCTATAATCAAAGTGGCATAACTTTCACATGGAGTGTCCAAATTGGATGATCTTTTTATGAGAAAACTCCATTTGACATGTACTTTCATGGTGCATAATCAAAATTCATCAAAAATGGTCAATGCAAAAGGTCAATTTTCAAGTGTACTAATTGAATTCAAGGGCAAAATGGTCCAACTTGAGAAATACTTGGAATTTTGGAATGAGAATTTTTGCAACACATCACATTTGCCAAATAGAAGTGGTTTGAACTGTCATGAACTGTCAAGGATCAATTTTTGGCTAGGCTACTTTTGAACTTGCACTTAAAATGCAATTTTGGCATAGCATAGTGAAAATGAGAAATACAATGCCAATTGCCATGGGATCAAAGCCAACACATTCCAAATGGCATTTAGAGGATGTCTGAGCTGTCACATAGCTGTCATGTGGCCTAATGTGAAATGACATTTTTGCCCTTGCACTTGAAAAGGACATTACACTAATCAAATGCATTTTTTGCTAATTAGTGATTAAGTGAGTGATTAAAGTGGAGTATTTAAGCCTAATCGTAACAGAATGCAAAACACAATTGCACATTCCAAGAATCTAACAAACTTTCCCTCCATTTTCTCTCAAATTCTCTCAAGAACTTCATCACTTTTTTCAACAATTCTTCATCATTTCTTCATCAAATTGCATGATTCTTCCTTGGTTCATTCTCCACAAACCTTGATGTACTTCTGTTTCACCAATTCCTCGCCATATCATTGAAGACTGTGGACTGTTACAAGTTGGCATTTCCATGGCATTTTGCTAGTTCGTGTAATTGGAGCATCCTTGAGCTAGTGAATCTTTTCCATTCAACTTCTTCATCAATAAACTACTTCTGTTTTGGACAATTGGAGCGAAAAGCATCAAGAACAACAACTGTCTTCAACTTGAGGTTAATTTTCGAATCTCTTCATTTCTTAAGTTGTTACATGCTTATTGTAGTGCATTCAATGTAGATGATCATGATGTGTTTGGTTTTGGATTTGGTTAGCTATTGAATGAGTTGTTTTGTTTTGAACTTTTGATGCCAAACCTTTAATTGCTCGATCCCGTCGCTACAGTGAGAGTTAGGCAAAATCGTTAGCATATTTGTGACCTAGGTTGAGAGACGGTTCCAATGGTATCTCGCTTGTCCATTCTCGTTGAGTTTCGTTCATGACCATTGCTGGAGATGAAGAACACATGGGCAAGAACGAAAGATTTCTGGAAAAAAGCTATGTTTGATCCATTCATTTCGCTTGGCATTTGAATTTGTTGTTTCCCGCCTGTACCATCCAACCACAGCATGACACCGAATAAGTAAAACGACCGCGTTTTGCATCCTGGGGGCGATAATTACAAAACTGCCACTGTTAATTAATTAATTCATTTAACAATTAAATAATTATTTCAACATATTAACAAATCTTTAAAAAATCACATAAAATCCATATTTAATCCAAAATTAGTGGGAGTTTTTTTGTTAGATTCATAATTTTCTCTAGTTTTTATAGGTATGATAACTCAAGTTGTGCTTGGTAGATTTTTGACTTTGCCTATTGATCTTTGACTTGTGTGCATTTTGTGTATGTTTCACCATATCCTTCATGAAATACTCATACATTATCCAAATTGAATGAAATTTCACACGCTAATTCTTGACTCCTTGCTGGTTATTTTGATGTATAGTTTGTGAATTTTGGATCTCTGGTTTGGTAGATATGATTTATTCAAGTTGAGTGTGACAATTTGTGTCACACTAGGTTAGGTCAACTTCATGATTTTATTTAAAATGCTTAGAGATGTTGATTTGAGCTGAAATTTTGTTTGGATGATCATATGAATGTCAAGATAACCTGTGAATGTTTCTGGAATTGTTGATGGAGTTTTCTAATTGATTGATAATTTTCTTCTCTGTTGCTCATTTGGTGACCTTGTGTGACACATGTTGGCATTTTGCTTGTGAAATTCTCATATGGTATTGGATGAAGATGAAATTTGACATGAGCATTCTAGACACATTATAGGACATCATGGTTTTGATCCCATTCATTTCTAATATGTTGTCACTGTTTTATGAATTATTGAAGTGGATGCTTGTTTGGATGCCTTGAATTGGCTTGTATAATTGTGTCTGGATTTCTTGATTTTCATTGAACAACTTCCTTTTGTCCAATTGAGCTGAAAATTGACATGCTATACATTGAATGTGTCCTGTTTAGGTGTGAATTTTTGTGGAATTAATTGAATCGATTTGGTATGCTTTTGAGTGAGATAGTTCTGTTTGGTCATTTGGTGTTGTATTTGACCTAGTTTGTGATGTTTTGGTCATGAAATAATGATGGTGAATGATATGAGCATGGGACCAATTGCATTTGCTTTTAATTTGTTTGAATGTGATTTTGGATTGGTTTTACTTGCTGTTTAGGATTTTTTATCCCCTTTGGACCCTAGGCTTGGCCTAGTGGTCTTGTTTCTCACATTTGGTGTGGATTTTCAGGTTGAAAGGCAAAAAAAAAGCTTAAGGAGATAAATACAAGTTGCAAATTGAATTTGTTTGATGTTGTCCACTAACATGATTTTGTTTTGTAGGGATTGAGGCTTGGGCTTGAGCTTATAGCTTGCACTTGTGTGCATTGATTTGTGTTGTCTGTATAGATTAATATTTGCTGTTTACTGTTGGTTTGTCTGAGTACTGATGATACTTGATTGATTTCAGGTACATTTAGTTGCTTACAGTTCCTTGAGAACTTGCTTGCTGTTGCTTGGTTTTTAAACCAATTGAGGTAGGACTTCTATTCTCCATGTAGTCTGGAAGACCTGGCCTGTTACTTGGCCAGGCAAACTGTCTGAAGTCCTCCTTAAGAGGCGATGTTTGTGCTTGTTTACATTTGTGCCAAGCAGGAAAAGACCTTGATTAAGGCAATTGGTGGATCATAGAGATATGCAACCTATCTCCCACTATTCTGTTGAGTCGTCCCTCTGCTCACACCACTGTGTTGATGCATTGGGACACAAACCCAAGATCTTGTACTTTGTACAGTTGTGTCAGAGTCCTTGAGCGTAGAAGGGTTCCTCCATTCTGGACCCACGCTCCTTTGTCTGAAGCTCTCCCTGGTCAGGGATAAGAGCTGTGAAGTCTAATCTTCACTCACCTTTCATCTGCTTCACCTTAGCCCCTCAATGGTAAGGTTAAGAGCGAATACTACCCCTGTACAGATGACTTGCCTAGGCAGTCAAACCCATTGTTTGAGCCCACTTGACTGGATATAGTGTGTGCTTTGTGAATATTTGCTTGAAATGATTGTTTTGCTTTGTTTATGCTTGCATGCTTGCTTTCTTCCTGGATAGGGTTAGCTTGCTGTTGGGCAAGTAGGTAGAAACCATAACATAGGGCAATGATGCATGATAACACTAGGCTCGAGTACAGCTCCCTGGTAGTGTGTCTCCCCTTTGTTTCTGGTTAGGAGATAGTTTCTCCCCCGTTGGGGGGAACTACGTCGCCCTGATCCTCATACCAGATGAGGTACGTAGGCAGGAGACCGTGCGAGGTCTCTCCGGGCACTTTTTTTTTCTTTTTGTGTGTGTTTGTCTGACAGTTGCTAGACTCGAGTTCCCGACTCCTTAGTAACTTGTTGTCTGTTTGTTCTTGTGTGTCAGGATATGGACGTAAGACCAGCGATTGGCTGTCCGTATCCTGATTGTGTTTGTTTGGTTCGGAAGCCGATGTAAGTCCATCGGTTGGCGTTCGGGTTCCATGTTTGCCTGTTTGGGTGTTTGTGTTGTTTGGCGTGCGTGAGCCGAACTACAGCAGCTCTGATTCTCGTTCCAGACGAGATATGTAGGCATAGGATGCGATGTCCTAGCGAGCTCCCTTCCTCTTAACCCCACCTGTGTTGTCTTCGGTGTGTGTGTGTGATGTTTGTTTTAGCAACCTTTTCTTTCTTAGAGCGTGGATCCCGTCGAGTACGACGGACGTGAGGGGTGCTAATAC
The DNA here is from genome assembly GCF_024323335.1 of Lathyrus oleraceus. Lineage (NCBI taxonomy): Eukaryota > Viridiplantae > Streptophyta > Magnoliopsida > Fabales > Fabaceae > Lathyrus > Lathyrus oleraceus. The sequence goes on from NC_066583.1 coordinate 68,620,381, forward strand.
CTTCCCCTTGCGTAACCGACTCCCTTACCCTTTCTCTTTGGTCGCGAGACCATGCTTTTTCCAGGTTTCTCTGAGCGTTTCCTTTCCCTATTTTGGGATAAATAACGCGCAGTGGCGGCTCTGTGTTGTTTTTGTTTCAGCCCGCCGGTTGTTTTTTCGCGGATGCGACACATAATAACAGTTCTGTAACTGAATTATTAAACCACTAGGTAAAGTCAATACATAAGTTCCTACGGCTAAAGCAGCAACCTTTGCTCCATTGTCAACTTGTAGGTCAACTTCACCTTTTGCCAAATCTCTACTCCTTTTCAGCCCCTGCACATTGGTACAAATGTGAGAACCGCATCCAGTATCTAATACCCATGATGCAGAAGTAGATAAATTAATCTCAATAACAAAAATACCTGAAGTTGAAGTCTCTACTCCATTCTTTTTATCTTCCAAGTACTTTGGGCAGTTTCTCTTCCAGTGTCCGGTCTTACCGCAATGGAAGCAGGTGCCTTCTTTTGCTATGCCTCCACTAGGGTTCAAAGTAGCAGCAGTGAGTTTGGGTTTGGCAACTTCCTTGCCTTTCCCTTTATCACCCTGCTTGGTGGGTCTTTTGTTCTGTCTCTTTCCATTTCCGATCATCAGAATTGACTTACCTTTTGACTTCAGATTCTGCTCAGCAGTTCTTAACATGGCTAGCAGTTCAGAAAGAGATTTGTCCATATCATTCATATTGAAATTTAGGACAAATTGACTGAACCTATCTGACAACGATTGCAAGATCAAATCAGTCGCAAGTTCCTTTCCGAGGGGAAAACCCAACCTCTCAAGGTTTTCCACATACCCAATCATCTTGAGCACATGGGGACCTACAGGGGCTCCCTCATCTAACTTGCCTTGAAAAAGGGCTTTTGAAACTTCAAACCTTTCATGCCTTGCTTGCTCTTGATAGAGCATCTTCAGGTGTTCGATCATATCGAATGCTGCCATGTTCTCATGTTGCTTTTGCAACTCTGAGTTCATGGTAGCTAGCATGAGACAAGCAGTTTCATTGGCATCATCGACATGCTTCTATAAGCATCTCTTTATGCCTTAGGTGCAGAACTAGGAGGTTCCTCTTCAGGAATAGGTTTCTCCAAGACATACAACTTTCTATCATGTTTGAGGACAATCCTCAGATTTCGGTGCCAATCCAGAAAATTTGTCCCAGACAATTTTTCCTTGTCAAGGATTGATCGCAAAATGTTGTTAGAGGTGTTTGTTGTCATGGTAATCTACATGAAAATAATGAAAATATAAGTATCAATAACATATTTAATTAGGCCTTTAATCAAATATGCTCCCACTATTTTACTCAAAACAAATGACCCTCACCATTTGATTCGGAAAATCCCGTTGGAAGATTTTCTAGTGGGTCGAGATCCATATTTCACTTTGTTTTAAGTCCACGTAGGCGGATTACACAAAACTAGGTTATTTAGGTAGGAACTCCTTCCAATTGTATCTAATACAACTCTCGAATATTTTAGTTGGGTGAATAACTCCTTATTCCAATCCATCACATGGATCATTTCCAACTCTTGCTTCTAAACATATATAATCTTATTATAATTTGTTTAGTTAAGTTTAACCCATTGTTTTAATAGTTGGATATTACAATTATCCCATCGCACCTTACTAATATAGAACATGCACCTCCCGTAGGCGAAACCTACATTATCCGATACTAGTCTTGATGAGTGCTAAAACTTGGAAAGCATAAACTTAATATTTAATTTGAGGGAATTTGCAATTATTCTGATCTCACCAGCTTATTTATCATATAAATCGTCTCTCACATGCATCAACATACATTCACATGCATCAACATACATACATAATGAAACAGTTATGGCCCCTAGCGCAATTGTTCTCCCAAGCCAATGAGAGAACCTAAGCTAACCTAATAACGATCTAAGCTTCTCCAAGCAAGATCTTCAAGGTTGTCCTCCTTTGATATTGAATTCTTCTCTTTCTTCATAACATTACATTACATAAAAGAAACTCGTTTTACATACAAGGGAGTGAGATGAGAAAAGAAGTTACATTATGAGATTAAAAGAGAGGCACGACACGCAGGTCGTATTTCAAAAACCCAAAACAAAATAAAGGAAAACTAAGGCCATAACCGCTCACCACAAGACAATAATAATAAACACATTATTATTATTAATTTTAATTCTTTTAATTAATTAAAATCAAATTAAATTTCAGCGACCAATCACACTACGCAGAGTTAGCCGGGGGTCCGCTGCCCGGTCAACACTTGATACTTTAAAGCACAACTCTTGCGCAATCATAACCTTAATCGCATAACTCTTTGACAACACAACCCTTGTGCCGTCATTAACCCTAATGCACCAATTTCAGACCGTTAAACACATGCCGATTGTTGATTCAGTATGATTGATCAATACGTCATTGCTTCACCATACTAATGTCGGATCAAGAAGCAAACGACCATTGATCGCTCAAAGGAAAACAACCATTAAGTGTTTGAATGAACGAAACAGAAACAATATATCATATATACCGTATTTTGCATCAAGATTACTTATATCATATATATAACTTGATCGATCTGAATTGCATAACCTATGGACGATCGATGTATCGCTGCTTCACCATACTAATGTCGGATTCCGAAGCATAGTCAACATCAATCATCCAAATCGTATAATTACTCGTTTATTCTTTGATTCATTCTGTCTTTTAATCATATTAATACATAAAATATAGAAAATGAACAACTATCAGATGCATGGTTTCGTAAGTGTCTCTGATACCACTGAAGGAAAAGGGCGATCCAAAACGCAGCGGAATTTAAAATTTCTCCTTTAGCGATCCTTACGAATGGGCATGATCAGTGATATAATCGTTACCTCTTGTGGTGATTGTAACCTTTGATGCAGATCTACGGAGCGATCACGAACGTTGAACGATGACAACGCCTCTACTCAGTCCACACGAACGGATTCCTTCAATCTCAGTGCTAGCTGCTACGAATGAAGGCTTTGAGTGAGAGAGAGAGACAAAATTGCAACTGCACAAATGCTTCTATACAAGGGTTCTATTTATAGAACCACTTGTGTGGGTAGCAAGCTAAAAAGCCCACTCAAGTGTATGTGGCCCATATCTTATAATATGCCAATATCACTTAAGCGCGTGGTACCTTACCATATTTCGTATTCTACTTAAGTACACCGTATCTTACTATGTTCTATAATTCACTTAAGTGCACCGTACATTACGGTATTCCTTAGTTACTCTATCTCTCATCAATCCGTCCTTTTGTGTGTGACCCTGTAGGTTTTCGCAGCATTGGCAATTATATTAAATCACGTATTTAACATAATAAACAATGAGCGATATCTAGCAACACATCACTACTACCCAAGACACGAAAATGTCATGTGATCTGACAAATCCTTCTGTGATAATACTTATGTGTACAATTACCCTTTTTCCCTTATGTCTATATTGAACACAAGGCATATGTCGTGTCATCCTTGTCCAGTTCAATATTGGGCCCATAGACATTTATCCTGTTACGCAGGATGGGAAAATTCCATCTAGGTCACTCATGTCCCTTAGCATGCTTCGTGGAGTACCCATCAATTGTCTTTATGGTGATCCAATTATGGATAACGTTTGATCAACAATAAGGCACTCGACTCTACATCTAGGGTCCATAGTGGTTTCAGGTCAAAGGGTGGTATACACCATTATCACCATGAGAATAACTTATGACACTTTGCATAACATTCTATATAGTATTCTCATAGCGGGTCAATCTAGTATAAATATTACTCTTAATATTTATACATATGTTTAAGACTTGATAACTCCTTATCCATGATCCATGAGATGTGATCATCAGTCTATATACATAATAGTCTTAATGCTTTAATGTTATCCCACTTCACAATAAAGCTCGACTACGGATACTTTAAGAATAGTGTTCTTATGTTTAATGTGATCTCATGATTAAGTCACACTTGATACATTAAACGGACTATCTATTCTAGGGACTTTATTAAACAAACATAATAAAGAAAAAGCCTTTTATTATTAATAAATAATTCGATACAAGTACCAAAAGTATTGGCCTCTAGGGCTTACACCAACACACAAGACCATAAAAATGGCTCAACACAATTTTCAAACAATTAGTCAATTAAAAATCAAATTAAAAATGAATTAAAATGCACTTAATAATGGACAAAACCTCAAATCCCTTCAAAACACCAAATAAATGGGCAAGGGATTTATCCTAGGTCAAAGGATCCTAGACAAAAAATTTAATGATTTTTGGAAAGTCAAAAGTGTTTTAAAAACATTTAAAACAAGTTAAAAATCATTTAATTCATGAAAAATATCAAAATTAATCCAAAAAAATGATTTTAATTCAAAATATGGAAGAGGAAAATATTTAAAGATTTTTGGTAAAAGTCCCATATTTTTTGGATTAAAAATGAAATTAATATGAATTAAACAAAATAAATGGATTAATGAAAAATCATAATTAAAAAAGATAATAGAAAAAACGAGGGCCATCAGATCTCCCTTATTAATTGAGGTGGCAGATCTGATGGCCAAGCGCGCGCGTTCCACCAAGGTCTTCAGTCATCGCGGCATAGGATTGGTAATCAAAACATATGGCTGAGATTAAAACATTTCAAATGAATCAAATGGCCATGAGACATGACACCACATCACCGGAGTCCTAGCTCTGATTGTCTTCTCTGGTGGACCTCACCGGACTGGTCCACCACCAACCATCACCAAAATAAAAAGTGAGTATACTATTTTAAAGAGAAAAAGCTCAGGAGCTCGAATCTGACCTCAATTTCTCCTAATTCAAAATCTATCGAGAGATATGGGGAATTGAATTTTGAGGTACACGACCTGAGTTGCTTCGATTTGACCTCAAAGCAACTCAATATTGTTGCCTACATTGGTAGGACTTCAGACAATCAATAAATAAGTAGAATAATGGAGAATTGAGAGAGAATTGAAGGCTTGAAGTTTTGAAAAAATAACCTTTGGGTTGCAATGATTTGACTAGATCTTGATGAAATTCCAATTGGTTCTTCCTCCTCTTGCTTGCAGTGATCAATTGAGATGAAAATGGCTATGAATCCTTGGAGTTCTTGTTCACAAACAGAAGTTGAATCAAAAACTCGATTTTAATGAAATATTTAAGGAATTCTATGAAGTAGGTTTCTGAGTTTGCTTAAGGCTTGGGCGAGGTGTGTGTATCATTTCTGAAGCAAGGCACTTGTATTTATAGGCTATGGAATTCAGTTTTGCACCATTTGAAAATTGAGTCAAAAATAGCAATGTTGTGCATGGGCGCATGGGTATGGAATTAGGCCCAACCAGTGATGCAATCCACTTCTAATTCGTGTGCAATTGATGCTGAAGTCATTACATGAAAGCATGCAAAAGGAATGAATCACTTGAGTGAAAAAGTTGCCAAAATAAACAAAACAAAGGAGCCATGCACAATTCCCTCAATTCTTGTCCAAATGGAGTGATCTTGGATGCTTTGGAAAGGACACATCAAGGGGAACAACTTTGATGTTGAATAATTTTTCATTTGGAACTTGGATCATGATGAATTTTGAGGTGGAGGTTGGAGAAATCAAACATGGTTGAAAAGTTTCTAAGTACAGAGTCAAATAACCACTTCTTCCATCTTGAATGACTCTTTCTATGAGCTTCAAATGAAAATGGGCTATTCTACAAAGTTGTCGCTCTTTCATTACTATTCAATTTGGTCACAAATTTGACACCATTTGGATTTGGCATGAGGGAGTTATGGATTTTAGAAGTTGAGGAAAATTGCTTGTTCAATGATGATGACCCAAAATGACCTATAATGTTTCCTCTTGGAACATTTTCTTGAGAGTAGAATTTGAAATTTCTCAAAGAATAAAAGTTGGATAAGACATCATGAAATTTATCATTAAACTTAAATCGCCTTAATATCATAAAAATTGAGCAAGTTATGGTACTTGGAAGTTGACCTCCTAACTAGGGCACATACAAAATGACCTATAATCTTTCACTATAAAAAATGACTTTCCAAGAAAAATTAGCTCTTGATGCTAACATAAAAGTTATTTGAAATGTATTAAGGAGTAACGTTTCTCTTGGAATCATTTTCGCATGACAAAAATTGTAGGAGATAGGATCTATGGAATCCTAGATTTGACCAGTTGACTTTCTCTGGTCAACCTCCTTGAACGAACTTGCAAACTTGAGGTTCCTTTGATATTTGGGACCCATGGATAATCATATATGCTTGATATAATGTATCATGGAGTATAAATTGATATATTTGACCAAATAATGAAGAAACTTGTTGAGGAAGTCACACA